>NC_092773.1:22965023-23262981 GCF_047496795.1 Chiloscyllium punctatum
AGACAGGGACACGGGAGAGATTCCGATTAAACCGGGAATATTCACCCCCTTCCCACCCCGCCCTGGCCAACCATTCCCTGTGTTCAGTCCCAGTTTTGGGCGTGGGGTTGGCGGTGGGGTGGGTAGGGGAGGGTGGCGGGGAGCAGTCGAAAAGGTGAGAGGCGCAGACCAGCTCGTGTGCCCATCGGAGGGGGGTGGGGGGCGTGCGATCTCGGAGGGTGGCGCTATCGCCAAGGGGGAAAAACAAAAGCACCCAGTGGAACCTGGGGGCAGAGAGTCAAGCCGGGGTCGGGTAGCCTCTCCGGGAGACTGGTCCGGGAGCTCAGCGGGGAGGAACGCGCCCGGGGTGGAGACGGGGAACGCCGACAGCTGACAAAGGTTAGAGTGTGGTGGGGCGCTGGAAAAGCACAGCAGGTCAGGCACCATCCGAGGGGGCAGGAGAATCGACGTTTCGGGCTAAAGTAAGGGATCCCGATGTAGGGCGTTCGCCCCGAAACGTTGATTCTCCTGCCCTCCCCCCCCCCCCCCCACCCCCCCTTCGGATGCTGCCTGACCTGCCGTGCTTTTCCAGCGCCCACCACCCTCTCTAACCTCGACTCTGACCTCCGGCGTCTGCGGTACCCACCTCCGTCTGGTGCCAACAGCCTGGCACCCTTTTGCCCGCCACACCGCAACGCCCTCCTCCCCGAGGAGCTGGGCGAAGGGGGGGTCGAGACTCGCTTTCTCGCGGGGAGGGGGTAAAATCTCAATCCACCTCCCACTCGGTGTGTCATGAGACTGAGGTGTGGAGTAGGGACGTTACTGATGTGAATAGGGATTGGCAGGGCGTTTCCCCAGGACCCTAACCCCCCCCCCAATATCTCCGCGCCCTGTCGATCAGGTAAAAGAGGGTCAGTGACTTACCCAGAGAGGAGCAGCAGAGGACGAGGAACAGGAAGAGCAACATCGCTGCTTTCTGACTGTTGGACAATGGACACTCGCTGTTATATCGCTGGGCGCCAACTCTGAGCCAAGGCGATGCCATCCAATCGCAGAACAGCGGGCGTGGTGGAACAGGGAGGGCGCTACCCAATCAGAGCCCCGGCTGGTGCCCATCACGGCCATCCCTCACTCCGAACAGACAACGACCCCCAAACCTCTTCCCCCACCGCGCCCACCCCCTCGCCAAAATCGGACCGTTCTGAACGTGGCGGGGAGCGCTAACTCTTCGGGGAATTCAACGGGCAAGTTGGCATGGAGACGCGGGGCGCTGTGTTACCCACCCCCCCCCCCCACCCCCACCATCCCGCGTGGAGGTGGGTGGGGACAGTCAAGGGGGAGGTGGGAGGTGGGGTAAATGGCCGCGAGCCGATGCCAACGGGAGGCACGTTGGCGAGAGGGGGCGGTAGAGGGGGCCGAAGGTTGGAGCGGGGGGATTCATGAGGGGAGAGGGAGGGGGAGGGGGGAGAAGGGGAGAGAGAGACAGAGAGAGAAAGAGACAGAGAGAGAGACAGGAGAGAGAGAGAGAGAGAGAGAGAGAGAGACAGGAGAGAGAGAGACAGAGAGAGAGACAGGAGAGAGAGAGAGACAGAGAGAGAGATAGATAGAGAGAGACAGGAGAGAGAGAGAGACAGAGAGAGAGATAGAGAGAGAGAGAGAGACAGGAGAGAGATAGAGAGAGAGAGACAGGAGAGAGAGAGAGACCAGAGAGAGAGATAGATAGAGAGAGACAGGAGAGAGAGAGAGACAGAGAGAGAGATAGAGAGAGAGAGACAGAGAGAGAAATAGATAGAGAGAGAGAGAAACAGGAGAGAGAGAGAGACAGAGAGCAAGATAGAGAGAGAGAGACAGAGAGAGAGAGATAGAGAGAGAGAGACAGAGAGAGAGAGAGACAGAGAGAGAGACAGGAGAGAGAGAGAGAGAGAGAGACAGGAGAGAGATAGAGAGAGAGAGACAGGAGAGAGAGAGAGACAGAGAGAGAGATAGATAGAGAGAGACAGGAGAGAGAGAGAGACAGAGAGAGAGATAGAGAGAGAGAGACAGAGAGAGAAATAGATAGAGAGAGAGAGAAACAGGAGAGAGAGAGAGACAGAGAGCAAGATAGAGAGAGAGAGACAGAGAGAGAGAGAGATAGAGAGAGAGAGACAGAGAGAGAGAGAGAGAGACAGAGAGAGAGAGAGAGAGAGGTGGAGAGAGAGAGAGAGATGGAGAAGAGTAGGCCGAGGGCAGATGGGAGGGTGCAGCTTCACCTGTCTCATCCCTACCCTCCACCAACCTTGGTTATGCCCCTTTCCCCATTCTGCCTTGCCACTCCCTGGCGTTGGGCAGGGTGCCACTGTCCCATATCCCTGGCCCACTCGTGAGAGCTCTTACCCCAGGCCAATCCCACCTGCCACCCCCCCCCCCCCCCCCAATCCAGCCTCTTCTTCAACGGGTGTACCCCCCACACCCTTTCAACAAGGACTCTAGCTGGGGTTACGATGCCACCTTGCCCCCCCCCTACTGCCAGCTTTCAGGACTCCCCTGGCATTGGCGCCAATGTGCCCCGGGCTATTGGCACAACCACCCGACCTCACTCCCCCACCCGCTCCGAGACACGCCAACCGGAGACGTTCTCCTATTTCCTTCACCATCGAGTCTCTCTCTCTCTCTCTCTCTCTCTCTTGGCTTGAGTCCCCATCCCCGTCAGCAATGCTAATGGGCACACGAAGTGCCCTCCCACGGTGCCAGCTCTCCCAGCACAGGCAAGGCGCCTGTCCCCCAGACGCCAGTGTCAAGGGGGGTCAGTCACCTTCCTCCACCCAGGCCCGGCCACGGATCCGGGAGCGAGCTGCGGAATGGCGCCAAGCCTGTCGGGCACAACCCTGCTTGGTTGGCAAGGCTGGCGCAAGCAAGACCTGAGCCAATCAGATGGGAGGGTGGGGGGCGGAGCGAGTTGGCCTCACGATTGGCATCGACCAGTCGGTGCCCGCAGGGTACCAGTGACTTGAGGGCGGCTCACCCTTCAGCCAATCACGTGAGGGCTGCGCTGGTAGACATTGGGGCCCATTGAGTCTCGCACTCCCCCCCCACTTTTCCATCCTGACCGATAGGATCCTCCATCCTATTCTCCTGCCTTCTCCCTGAAATAGGGTCCCCAATCCCAAGTCCCGTTGCCTTTCCAGACTTCCGAAGCCCTTTCCTCCCGTTCAGGAAGGGACCTCCCCACCTCTCCCCTACTGCCAATCGCTCTGACCTCCTGCTTTCCCATCGCCCCCCTTCCTTCCCCACACTCTCCCGGCCTGTCGAGGCCTAGTGCGGCCTTCCTCCCCCCCCCCCCCCGCCAAGTTTCCTCGACGCTTCCCATCCCCTTTGCGTCTCGTCAACGTGGGTCATGGCGGACACGAGGGGGATGGGGGATGGGAAGGGAATGAACCGGGGGAAAGGGGGAAGCAGTCTGTGGGATCTGAGTGAAAATGCATCAGCTGTTCAAGGACTCACAGTAACCAAGACAACGCCAGCTCTAGGCATTTTCCTGTCAGTTGCCTGGTGTGGGATGGGAAGGTCTTACGAGGAAAGGCTGAGGGACTTGAGGGCTGTTTTCGTGAGAGAGAAGGAGGTTGAGAGGTGACTTAACTGAGGACATACGAGGGTTCGATTAGGGTGGACAGTGAGAGCCTTTTCCCCCAGATGGCGATGGTGAGCACGAGGGGACATAGCTTTAAACTGAGGGGGTGATAGATACAGGACAGATGTCAGAGGTAGTGTCTTTACTCAGAGAGTAGTAGGGGGCGTGGAACAGCAGTAGACTCGCCAACTTTAAGGGCATTGAAATGGCCATTGGATAGGCACATGGAGGAGAATGGGATGGTGTAGGTTAGATGGGCTTCAGATTGGTTCCACAGGTCAGCGTAACATCGAGGGGCCGAAGGGCCTGTACTGCGCTGGAATGTTCATTGGCTACTCAATGAATGGCAGTGAATAACATAGAGCATAGAGCAGTACAGCACAGTCCAGGCCCTTCGGCCCTGAATATTGTGCTGAGCATTTGTCTTAATCTAAGATCAACCTAACCTGCACACGCCCCTCAATTTACTGCCATCCACGGGCCTCTCCAAGAGTCACTGAGATGTCTCTGACTCTACTCCCCCCGCTGGCAGTGCGTTCCCATCACTCTCTGTGTAAAGAACCGACCTCTGACCTCTCCCCCGAAACCTTCCCCCAATCACCTTCAAACTATGCCCCTACCGTGATAGCCATTGGAGAAATGTCTCTGGCTACCCACTCTATCTGTGCCTCTCACCATCTTGTACACCTCTCATCCCTCTTCACTCCAATGAGAAAAGTCCTAGCTCCCTCAACCTTCCTTCATACGACCTGCCCTCCAGTCCCGGCAGCATCCTGGGAAATCTCCCCCTCACCCTCTCTAAAGCTTCCACATCCTCCCTGGAATGAGGTGACCCGAACTGAACACAATATCCCGAGTGTGGTGTAACCAGGAGCTCTATCGAGCTGCAGCGTAACCTTCAACTCAATCCTCCTGCTAATGAAAGCCAACACACCGTACACCTTCTGAACAACCCTATCAACTTGGGTGGTAACTTTGAGGGATCTACGGACCCCCAAGATCCCTCTGTTCCTCCACACTGCCCAAGAATCCTGCCTTGAACCCAGTATCCAGCACTCAAATCCGACCTTCCGAAGGGAATCACTTTGCCTTTATCCAGGTTGAACTCCATCTGCCACTTCCCAGCCCAGCTCTGCATCCTGTCAATGTCTTGTTGTAGCTTCCAACAGCCCTTGACGTGATCTATAACCCCGCTGACCTTCGCGCCATCGTCAAACTTACTAACCCACCCTGCCACTCCCTCATCCAAGTGGTCCCAGAACTGAATCCCTGTGGGACATCACTGGTCACTGACCTCCAAGGGGAATGTTTTCCACCTACCATCACCCTCTGTCTTCAATGGGCCAGCCAATTCTGTATCCAGACAGCCACATTTCCCTGGGTCCCACACCTCCTAACTCTCTGAATGAGCCTACCCTGGGGAACCTTATCGAATACCTTCCTGAAATCCATACACACCACATCCACTGCTCGACTCTCATCAAACTGCCCCGTCACGTCCTCAAAGGACTCAATAAGGTGTGTGAGGCCTGGCCTGCCCCCTCACAAAGCCATGCTGACTAGCTTTAATCAAAGCATGTTCTTCCAAATAGTCAGAAATCTCAGAATCCTCTCCAGTACCTTGCTTACCACGGACTGACTGGTCTGTAATTCCCAGGGATTTCCCTATTCCCTTTCTTGAACAGAGGAACAACATTCCCCTCCCTCCAATCATCCGGTAATACTCCCGTGGAGAGTGAGGATGCAGAGATCATCGCTAGAGGGTCAGCGATCTCACTCCTCCCTTCTCGTAGTAACCTTGGATCTATCTGGTCCGGACCCGGGGACTTATCCATCTTGATGCTTCCCAGAATTCCCAGCATATCCACTTCCTTAAAATCGATCTGTTCAAACCTATTAACCCGGTCCACTGTGTTCTCACTATCAACGAGGTGATAGTGAAAACTGAAGCAAAAAACTCATTTGTGGCCCTCCCTTTACTCTTCAGACTCCCGGCACAAGTTCCCTCCCCTATCCCTGACCGGCCTGACCCTCTCTCTGAAGGATGGAACGCCTTTGGGTTTTCCCTAATCTTTCCCACCAAGGCTTTTTCATGCCCCCTTCTAGCTCTCCTCAGTCCTTTTCTGAGTTCTTTCCCAGCTACCCCAGTAATCCTCTGAAGCTCTACCAGATCCTGGCTCCCTCAACCTTAAAAAAGTCGAGACTTACATTTCACTGGGAGGCATTTTCTTTCAAGGAGCACCAGTCCCCAGGTACATTTATTATTTCTGAGTTTATACAAGTGCTCTTCCTGAGTACGGATCCCCAGTTCCTGCGATTAAATCCACAAAGGTGACATTCAAGCTCTCTGGTAAACCGTGGGCTATTTTTCCCAAGGTAGGGGGGCAGCAGTGATCTGGAGTCACTGCACCTAACCTTTGAACTTTCAGTCAGCACGCTTCCAATCTCCTTGTTTGACTCTGTGCCCATTTTAGGAGGTTGAGCCTGTAAGGGTGTTGTTTCATTGGAACAGCATTTCTATGGTAAGGGCAATAGGTTCCCAGCCTAGTCCCCCAATATCCCTTCAGGTGATTGTAATAACTCTTTTGACTCATGTTGATATCCCTCTGGAAGGTAACTCCGTCATTTACCCCAATTTTGGACAACTTCCTCATTGTCCAATTTGATTTCAGGAATGTGGAATCGAGGACTGTGTGGATTGCTCTGAGTTGTAATAAGTGCCCCATTCCGCTCATGCTCTCATTCCCAAACAAACACTGTTTTTGAATATCCACGTGTGTGTGAGAGCGTGTCTCTGTGAGTGTGTGTCTGTGTGTGTGTGTCTGTGTGCGTGTGTGTCTGTGTGCGTGTGTGTCTGTGGTGTGTGTGAGTGTGTGTGGTGGCGTGAGGGTGTCTGTGTGTGTGAGTGTGTGAGACTGTGCGTGTGTGTGTGTCAGTGCTTGTGTGAGTGCATGTGTGTGCATGTGGGAGGGTGTGTGTATCGGCGTGCGCATTTGAGTATCTCTCTGTGTGTGAGTGCGTGTGTCTGGGGGGGTGTATGAGTGTGAGTGTGAGTGTGTGTGTCATTAATAATTGTGGGAGGTGCACCCCTGGGGGCTCTGAGACATGGGGACAATGTTTCCCTGGGGGAGGGGGATCTGACCAACTCTGCCATCTTGTCTGGCCATGGGCCAAGAATTTGGGGGAGAGAGAGAGAGAGAGAAAGAAACAGAGAGAGAGACACACACAGAGAGAAACAGTGTGTGTGTGTGTGTGTGAGAGAGAGAGAATCAGAGAGAGAGAGAGAGACAGATAGGGACAGACAGAGAGAGAGAGACAGAGAGACATATATATATAGAGAGAGAAACAGAGCGAGAGAGAGACACACAGAGAGAACAACAGTGTGAGAGAGAGAGACAGACAAAGAGAGAAACAGAGGGAGAGAGAGAGAGAGAGAGACAGGAGCGAGAGAGAGATACAGGAGAGAGAGATAGGAGAAAGAGACAGGAGAGAGAGAGAGACAGGAGAGAGAGAGACTGAGAGATAGAGAGAGAGAGAGAGAGAGAGAGACAGAGTCAGGAGAGAGTGAGACAGGAAAAACAGAGAGAGGCAGGAGAGAGAGAGTCAGGAGAGAGAGCAACAGAGAGACAGAAAGAGAGAGAGCCCTTGTGGATCTGGTGTGAGTTTCCCTGGGGGCGCGAGATATGTTGTGTCAGAACCTCAGGCCTTGCTTCACCAGCCTTGCCAACCAAGCAACTTCACACCCTGTGCCCAATCAAAGACCCGCCGTTGGCTCATTCCACAGCTCGCTCCCGGACATGAAGCCGGGGAAGCTGGGGAGAGGTGACTGACCCCTGGCACTGACTCTCCCTGGCACTGAATCCCACCCCCCACCCCCACTATCAACATCCTGGGGGTTACCGTCTCCAACAAGAGAGAATCTAACCATCGCCCCCTTGACGTTCAATGGTGGTACCATCACTGAAACTCCCCCAGTATCAACATCTTTACTTTCTTAAGAATTTTTTTAATTGCCAAAGTTGAGAGAGCCTGATATTATCCAATCAGCCCGTAGGTCTGGTGAATTTTCTGAGGGAGAAGAAAGCCCTCCCAGTTTTCCTGGGGTGCAGGGATGGAAAGGGACAAATTCTGGGTTTGGGGAGTTGGGGGGGGTGGAATTCGCATGTTGGGCTGCGGTGGATTAATGACTGAACAAATAGGACTGGGAGGGCAAACAGATCTCCCCAGTCTGTCTGCGTGCCTGCAATGTCTCACCTCACCACCAGGTAGAGACATTTCCACAGAGGTGACTGACACACACACACACACACACACTCACACGCACACTCACTCACCACGTGGTGCACTCTGCTGTTCAGCCACAAGGTGGTAGCAGTCAGCTCCTGTTGGACCCTGTTCTCCATTTCTGCTGCTTGGTTGGTGGGTCAACCTGTGTGCCCTCGAGAGGACTCAAAACCCATCCCGGGCTTCCCCCCCCCCCGACTTCCCCTTCGCAGGATCAATGGAAAAAAGCTTCCCGGAAGCTGGAACATTTCCCCTCGCCGGGTCGAGATTCCGCGTCGGGTCCGATCAGCGAGCAGTGCACCATGGGACAGGACCATCATGGATGACCATCATCCTCTCGGTGTGCGGCCATCGCCGTGCCGACCCTTCTGGGGATCGTCCCGGACTCTGGCATGTGTATAGGCCTTCAGAAGGCCCCGCCAATGTTGTTCAACACTGGTCCTCCGTGGACGAGTGAGCGAGTGTCAGCTTAATGGAAAGAGCCAATCACAGCATCACTCGCCCATACCACCCTCTGGGTGAAAAAGTTGCCCCTTGGGTCCCTTTTATATCTTTCCCCTCTCACCCTAAACCTATGCCCCTCTAGTTCTGGACTCCCCCCACCCCAGGGAAAAGACCTTGTCTATTTACCCTATCCATGTCCCCTCATGATTTTGTAAACCTCTATAAGGTCACCCCTCAGCCTCCGACGCTCCAGGGAAAACAGCCCCTCTCCCAGTAGCTCAAACCCTCCAACATCCTTGTCAATTTTTTCTGAACCCTTTCACAACATCTTTCCGATAGGAAGGAGACCAGAATTGCACGCAATATTCCAACAGTGGCCTATCCAATGTCCTGTACAGCCGCAACATGACCTCCCAACTCCTGTACTCAATACTCTGACCAATAAAGGAAAGCATACCAAACACCTTCTTCACTATCCTATCTACCTGCGACTCCACTTTCAAGGAGCTATAAACCTGCACTCCAAGGTCTCTTTGTTCAGCAACACTCTCTAGGACCTTACTGTTAAGTGTACCGAAATAGAGTGAACAGTATTGTTCTGCAAATCATAAGCCCATCACTGTGACGGAACAGAATGTCACGTTCCAGCTACACAGAAGATGGAGAGAACGATGGAGTCTAACGCAGGAGAGGTCCGTTAATAAGGCTTCAGGGGAGGAAGCTGGTCTTGAATCTGTCCGTACGTTGGTTTCAAACTGCCTGAGAGTGAAAGAGTGTATAAACAGGGGCAGGAAGGGGGTCGTTCATGATGTTGGCTGCTTTTCCGAGGCAACGTGAAACATAGACGGAGTCAACAGATGGGAGGATGGAGGGGGACTGGGCTGTGTTCACAACCGTCTGGAATGTCTCGCTGTCTCGGGCACAACAGTTGCCAAACCAAGCCGTGATACGTCCAGATAGGATGGTTACTCTGGTGTATTGATATGTGTGTGTTTATGAGAGCGCATGTGTGTATATGTCTGTGTGAGTGTGCAATAGAGAGAGAGAGTGTATTTATGTGAGAGTGCGTGTGTGTATGTCAGTGTGAGTGTGTAATAGAGAGAGTGTGTATTTATGTGAGAGTGCGTGTGTGTATGTCTGTGTGAGTGTGTAATAGAGAGAGAGTGTGTATTTATGTGAGAGTGCATGTGTGTATGTATGTGTGAGTGTGTGATAGAGAGAGTGTACTTAAGTGTGAGTGGTTGTGTGTGCATGTCTGTGTGAGTGTGTAATAGAGAGAGTGTGTATTTATGTGAGAGTGCGTGTGTGTATGTCTGTGTGAGTGTGTAATAGAGAGAGTGTATTTATGTGAGAGTGCGTGTGTGTATGTCTGTGTGAGTGTGTAATAGAGAGAGTGTACTTATGTGTGAGTGGTTGTGTGTGCATGTCTGTGTGAGTGTGTAATAGAGTGAGAGTGTGTATTTATGTGAGAGTGCGTGTGTGTATGTCTGTGTGAGTGTGTAATAGAGAGAGTGTATTTATGTGTGAGTGGGTGTGTGTGCATGTCTGTGTGAGTGTGTAATAGAGTGAGAGTTTATTTATGTGAGTGTGCGTGTGTGTATCTCTGTGTGAGTGTGTAATAGAGAGAGTGTGTATTTATGTGAGAGGTCGTGTGTGTATGTCTGTGTGAGTGTGTAATAGAGTATATTTATGTGTCAGTGGGTGTGTGTATGTATGTGTGAGTGTGCAATAGAGAGAGTGTATTTATTTGTGAGTGGGTGTGGGTATGTCTGTGTGAGTGTGTAATAGAGAGAGAGTGTGTATTTATGTGAGAGTGCGTGTGTGTTTGTCTGTGTGAGTGTGTAATAGAGAGAGTGTGTATTTATGTGAGAGTTCGTGTTTGTATGTCTGTGTGAGTGTGGAATAGAGACAGAGTGTGTATTTATGTGAGAGTGCGTGTGTGTATGTCTGTGTGAGTGTGTAATAGAGAGAGCGCGTATTTATGTGAGAGAGCGTGTGTGTATGTCTGTGTGAGTGTGTAATAGAGAGAGTGTATTTATGTGTGAGTGGGTGTGTGTGCATGTCTGTGTGAGTGTGTAATAGAGTGAGAGTGTGTATTTATGTGAGAGTGCGTGTGTGTATGTCTGTGTGAGTGTGTAAGAGAGAGAGTGTGTATTTATGTGAGAGTGCGTGTGTGTATGTCTGTGTGAGTGTGTAATAGAGAGAGTGTATTTATGTGTGAGTGGGTGTGTGTGCATGTCTGTGTGAGTGTGTAATAGAGTGAGAGTTTATTTATGTGGGAGTGCGTGTGTGTATGTCTGTGTGAGTGTGTAATAGAGAGAGAGTGTGTATTTATGCGAGAGTGCGTGTGTGTATGTCTGTGTGAGTGTGTAATAGAGAGAGTGTGTATTTATGTGAGAGTGCATGTGTGTATGTCTGTGTGAGTGTGTAATAGAGAGAGTGTATTTATGTGTGAGTGGGTGTGTGTGCATGTATGTGTGAGTGTGTAATAGAGAGAGTGTGTATTTATGTGAGAGTGCGTGTGTGTATGTCTGTGTGAGTGTGTAATAGAGAGAGTGTATTTATGTGAGAGTGCGTGTGTGTATGTCTGTGTGAGTGTGTAATAGAGAGAGTGTATTTATGTGTCAGTGGGTGTGTGCGCATGTCTGTGTGAGTGTGTAATAGAGAGAGTGTGTATTTATGTGAGAGTGCGTGTGTGTATGTCTGTGTGAGTGTGTAATAGAGAGAGTGTATTTATGTGTCAGTGGGTGTGTGTGCATGTCTGTGTGAGTGTGTAATAGAGAGAGTGTGCATTTATGTGAGAGTGCGTGTGTGTATGTCTGTGTGAGTGTGTAATAGAGAGAGTGTATTTATGTGTCAGTGGGTGTGTGTGTATGTCTGTGTGAGTGTGTAACAGAGAGAGTGAATTTATGTGAGAGTGCGTGTGTGTATGTCTGTGTGAGTGTGTAATAGAGAGAGAGTGTGTATTTAAGTGAGAGTGCGTGTGTGTTTGTCTGTGTGTGGAATAGAGAGAGAGTGTATGTATGTGGGAGTGCGTGTGTGTATGTCAGTGTGAGTGTGTAATAAAGAGAGAGTGTGTATTTATGTGAGAGTGCGTGGGTGTATGTCTGTGTGAGTGTGTAATAGAGAGAGTGTATTTATGTGGGAGTGCGTCTCTGTCTGTCTGTGTGAGTGTGTAATAGAGAGAGTGTATTTATGTGAGAGTGCGTGTGTGTATGTCTGTGTGAGTGTGTAATAGAGAGAGAGTGTATTTATTTGTGAGTGGGTGTGTGTCTGTCTGTGTGAGGGCGTAATAGAGAGAGAGTGTGTATTTATGTGAGAGTGCGTGTTTGTATGTCTGTGTGTGTGTAATAGAGAGAGAGTGTATTTATGTGAGAGTGCGTGTGTGTATGTCTGTGTGATTGTGTAATAGAGAGAGAGTGTGTATTCATGTGGGAGTGCGTGTGTATATGTCTGTGTGAGTGTGTAATAGAGAGAGTGTATTTATGTGTGAGTGGTTGTGTGTGCATGTCTGTGTGAGTGTATAATATGTATTTATGTGAGTGTGCGTGTGTGTATGTCTGTGTGAGTGTGTAATAGAGAGAGTGTATTTATGTGTGAGTGGTTGTGTGTGCATGTCTGTGTGAGTGTATAATATGTATTTATGTGAGAGTGCGTGTGTGTATGTCTGTGTGTGTGTAATAGAGAGAGAGTGTATTTATGTGAGAGTGTGTGTGTGTATGTCAGTGTGAGTGTGTAATAGAGAGAGAGTGTATTTATATGGGAGTGTGTGTGTGTATGTCAGTGTGAGTGTGTAATAGAGAGAGGGTGTATTTATATGGGAGTGTGTGTGTGTATGTCTGTGTGAGTGTGTAATAGAGAGAGAGTGTGTATTTATGTGAGAGTGCGTGTGTGTTTGTCTGTGTGAGTGTGTAATAGAGAGAGAGTGTGTATTTATGTGACAGTGCTTGTTTGTATGTCTGTGTGTGTGTAATAGAGAGAGAGAGTGTATTTATGTGACAGTGGGTGTGTGTGCATGTCTGTGTGAGTGTGTAATATAGAGGGAGTGTGTATTTATGTGAGAGTGCGTGTGTGTATGTCTGTGTCAGGGTGTAATAGAGAGAGTATATTTATGTGGGAGTGCGTGAGTGTATGTCTGTGTGAGTGTGTAATAAAGTGAGAGAGTGTATTTATGTGAGAGTGTGTGTGTATGTCTGTGTGTGTGTGTAATAAAGTGCGAGAGTGTATTTATGTGAGAGAGTGTGTATGTCTGTGTGAGTGTGTAATAGAGTGAAATTGTGTATTTATGTGAGTGTGTGTGTGCATGCCTGTGTGAGTGTGTAATAGAGTGAGACTGTATTTATGTGAGAGTGTGTGTGTGTATGTCTGTGTGAGTGTGTAATAGAGTGAGAGTGTGTATTTATGTGAGAGTGCGTGTGTGCATGTCTGTGTGAGTGTGAAATAGAGAAAGTTTGTATTTTCTGAGTGTGCGTGTGTGTATGTCTGTGTGAGTGTGTAATAAAATGAGAGAATGTATTTATGTGAGAGTGTGTGTGTGTATTTCTGTGTCAGTGTGTAATAGAGAGAGAGAGTTTATTTATGTGAGAGTGTGTGTGTATGTCTGTGTGAGTGTGTTATAAAGTGAGAGAGTGTATTTATGCGAGAGTGTGTGTGTATGTCTGAGTGAGTGTGTAATAGAGTGTGTATTTATGTGAGATTGTGTGTGTGTATGTCTGTGTGAGTGTGTAATAGAGAGAGTGTATTTATGTATGAGTGGGTGTGTGTGGATGTCTGTGTGAGTGTGTAATAGAGAGAGTGTGTATTTATGTGAGAGTGCGTGTGTGTATGTCTGCGTGAGTGTGTAATAGAGAGAGTGTATTTATGTGGGAGTGCGTGTGTGTATGTCTGTCTAAGTGTGTAATAGAGAGAGAGTGTGTATTTATGTGAGAGTGTGTGTGTGTATGACTGTGTAAGTGTGTAATAGAGAGAGAGTGTGTATTTATGTGAGAGTGCATGTGTATGTCTGTGTGAGTGTCTAATAGAGTGAGATGTATTTATGTGAGCGTGCGTGTATGTATGACTGTGAGAGTGGTTTAGAGAGAGAGAGTGTGTATTTATGTGAGAGTGCGCGTGTGTATGTCTGTGTGACTGTGTAATAGAGAGAGAGTGTGTATTTATGCGAGAGTGCGTGTGCGTATGTCTGTGTGAGTGTGTAATAGAGTGAGAGTGTATTTATGTGAGAGTGTGTGTGTGTCTGTCTGTGTGAGTGTGTAATAGAGAGAATGTGTATTTATGTGAGAGTGCGTGTGTGTATGTCTGTGTGAGTGCGTAATAGAGTGAGAGTGTGTACTTATGTGAGAGCGCGTGTGTGCATGTCTGTGTGAGTGTGTAATAGAGTGAGTGTGTATTCATATGAGTGCGCGTGTGTGTATGTCTGTGTGAGTGTGTAATAAAATGAGAGAGTGAATTTATGTGAGTGTGTGAGTGTGTATGTCTGTGTGAGTGTGTCATAGAGAGTGTGTGTGTGTATGTCAGTGTGAGTGTGTCATCGAGAGAGTGTGTATTTATGTGAGAGTGCGTGTGTGTATGTCTGTGTGAGTGTGTAATAGAGAGAGTGTATTTATGTGTGAGGGTGTGTGTGTGCATGTCTGTGTGAGTGTGTAATAGAGAGAGAGTGTATTTATTTGGTAGTACGTGTGTGTATGTATGTGTGAGTGTGCAATAGAGAGAGTGTACTTATGTGAGAGTGCGTGTGTACAAGTCTGTGTGAGTGTGTAATAGAGAGAGTGTGTATTTATGTGAGTGTGCGTGTGTGTATGTATGTGTGAGTGTGTAATAGAGAGAGTGTATTTATGTGAGAGTGCGTGTGTACAAGTCTGTGTGAGTGTGTAATAGAGTGAGAGTGTATTTATGTGAGTGTGCGTGTGTGTATGTCTGTGTGAGCGTGTAATAGAGAGTGTATGCATGTGTGAGTGGGTATGTGTATGTCTGTGTGAGGGTGTAATAGAGAGAGAGTGTATTAATGTGAGAGTGCGTGTGTGTATGTCTGTGTAAGTGTGTAATAGAGAGAGAGTGTGTATTTATGTGAGAGAGTGTGTGTGTATGACTGTGTAAGTGTGTACTGGAGAGAGAGTGTATTAATGTGAGAGTGCGTGTGTGTATGACTGTGTAAGTGTGTAAGAGAGAGAGAGTGTGTATTTATGTGAGAGTGCGCGTGTGTATGTCTGTGTGAGTGTGTAATAGAGAGAGAGTGTGTATTTATGCGAGAGTGCGTGTGCGTATGTCTGTGTGAGTGTGTAATAGAGTGAGAGTGTATTTATGTGAGTGTGTGTGTGTCTGTCTGTGTGAGTGTGTAATAGAGAGAATGTGTATTCATGTGAGAGTGTGTGTGTATATGTCTGTGTAAGTGTGTAATAGAGAGAGAGTGTGTATTTATGTGTGTATTTATGTGAGAGTGCGTGTGTGTATGTCTGTGTGAGTGTGGAATAGAGAGAGAGTGTGTATTTATGTGAGAGTGCGTGTGTGTATGTCTGTGTAAGTGTGTAATAGAGAGAGAGTGTGTATTTATGTGAGAGTGCGTGTGTGTATGTCTGTGTGAGTGTGTAATAGAGAGAGAGTGTGTATTTATGTGAGAGTGCGTGTGTGTATGTCAGTGTGAGTGTGGAATAGAGAGAGAGTGTGTATTTATGTGAGAGTGCGTGCGTACAAGTCTGTGTGAGTGTGTAATAGAGAGAGTGTGTATTTATGTGAGAGAGTGTGTGTGTATGTCTGTGTGAGTGTGTAATAGAGTGAGGTGTATTTATGTGAGAGTGCGTGTGTGTATGTCTGTGTAAGTGTGTAATAGAGAGAGAGTGTGTATTTATGTGTGTATTTATGTGAGTGTGCGTGTGTGTATGTCTGTGTGAGTGTGTAATAGAGTGAGAGTGTGTACTTATGTGAGAGCGCGTGTGTGCATGTCTGTGTGAGTGTGTAATAGAGTGAGTGTGTATTCATATGAGTGCGCGTGTGTGTATGTCTGTGTGAGTGTGTAATAAAATGAGAGAGTGAATTTATGTGAGTGTGTGAGTGTGTATGTCTGTGTGAGTGTGTCATAGAGAGTGTGTGTGTGTATGTCAGTGTGAGTGTGTCATCGAGAGAGTGTGTATTTATGTGAGAGTGCGTGTGTGTATGTCTGTGTGAGTGTGTAATAGAGAGAGTGTATTTATGTGTGAGGGTGTGTGCGTGCATGTCTGTGTGAGTGTGTAATAGAGAGAGAGTGTATTTATTTGGTAGTACGTGTGTGTATGTATGTGTGAGTGTGCAATAGAGAGAGTGTACTTATGTGAGAGTGCGTGTGTACAAGTCTGTGTGAGTGTGTAATAGAGAGAGTGTGTATTTATGTGAGTGTGCGTGTGTGTATGTATGTGTGAGCGTGTAATAGAGAGAGTGTATTTATGTGAGAGTGCGTGTGTACAAGTCTGTGTGAGTGTGTAATAGAGTGAGAGTGTATTTATGTGAGTGTGCGTGTGTGTATGTCTGTGTGAGCGTGTAATAGAGAGTGTATGCATGTGTGAGTGGGTATGTGTATGTCTGTGTGAGGGTGTAATAGAGAGAGAGTGTATTAATGTGAGAGTGCGTGTGTGTATGTCTGTGTAAGTGTGTAATAGAGAGAGAGTGTGTATTTATGTGAGAGAGTGTGTGTGTATGACTGTGTAAGTGTGTACTGGAGAGAGAGTGTATTAATGTGAGAGTGCGTGTGTGTATGACTGTGTAAGTGTGTAAGAGAGAGAGAGTGTGTATTTATGTGAGAGTGCGCGTGTGTATGTCTGTGTGAGTGTGTAATAGAGAGAGAGTGTGTATTTATGCGAGAGTGCGTGTGCGTATGTCTGTGTGAGTGTGTAATAGAGTGAGAGTGTATTTATGTGAGAGTGTGTGTGTGTCTGTCTGTGTGAGTGTGTAATAGAGAGAATGTGTATTCATGTGAGAGTGTGTGTGTATATGTCTGTGTAAGTGTGTAATAGAGAGAGAGTGTGTATTTATGTGTGTATTTATGTGAGAGTGCGTGTGTGTATGTCTGTGTGAGTGTGGAATAGAGAGAGAGTGTGTATTTATGTGAGAGTGCGTGTGTGTATGTCTGTGTAAGTGTGTAATAGAGAGAGAGTGTGTATTTATGTGAGAGTGCGTGTGTGTATGTCTGTGTGAGTGTGTAATAGAGAAAGAGTGTGTATTTATGTGAGAGTGCGTGTGTGTATGTCAGTGTGAGTGTGGAATAGAGAGAGAGTGTGTATTTATGTGAGAGTGCGTGCGTACAAGTCTGTGTGAGTGTGTAATAGAGAGAGTGTGTATTTATGTGAGAGAGTGTGTGTGTATGTCTGTGTGAGTGTGTAATAGAGTGAGGTGTATTTATGTGAGAGTGCGTGTGTGTATGTCTGTGTAAGTGTGTAATAGAGAGAGAGTGTGTATTTATGTGTGTATTTATGTGAGAGTGCGTGTGTGTATGTCTGTGTAAGTGTGTAATAGAGAGAGAGTGTGTATTTATGTGTGTATTTATGTGAGTGTGCGTGTGTGTATGTCTGTGTGAGTGTGTAATAGAGAGAGAGTGTGTATTTATGTGTGTATTTATGTGAGTGTGCGTGTGTGTATGTCTGTGTGAGTGTGTAATAGAGAGAGAGTGTGTATTTATGTGAGTGTGCGTGTGTGTATGTCTGTGTGAGTGTGTAATAGAGAGAGAGTGTGTATTTATGTGAGAGCGCGTGTGTGTATGTCTGTGTGAGTGTGTAATAGAGAGAGAGTGTGTATTTATGTGAGAGTGCGTGTGTGTATGTCTGTGTGAGTGTGTAATAGAGAGTGTGTATTTATGTGAGAGTGTGTGTGTGTATGTCTGTGTGAGTGTGTAATAGAGAGAGAGTGTGTATTTATGTGAGAGTGTGTGTGTGTATGTCTGTGTGAGTGTGTAATAGAGAGAGAGTGTGTATTTATGTGAGAGTGTGTGTGTGTATGTCTGTGTGAGTGTGTAATAGAGAGAGAGTGTGTATTTATGTGAGAGCGCGTGTGTGTATGTCTGTGTGAGTGTGTAATAGAGAGAGAGTGTGTATTTATGTGAGAGCGCGTGTGTGTATGTCTGTGTGAGTGTGTAATAGAGAGTGTGTATTTATGCGAGAGTGCATGTGCGTATGTCTGTGTGAGTGTGTAATAGAGAGAGAGTGTATTTATGTGAGAGTGTGTGTGTGTCTGTCTGTGTGAGTGTGTAATAGAGAGAATGTGTATTTATGTGAGAGGGCGTGTGTGTATGTCTGTGTGAGTGTGTAATAGAGTGAGAGTGTATTTATGTGAGAGTGTGTGTGTGTATGACTGTGTAAGTGTGTAATAGAGAGAGAGTGTGTATTTATGCGAGAGTGCATGTGCGTATGTCTGTGTGAGTGTGTAATAGAGTGAGAGTGTATTTATGTGAGAGTGTGTGTGTGTCTGTCTGTGTGAGTGTGTAATAGAGAGAATGTGTATTTATGTGAGAGGGCGTGTGTGTATGTCTGTGTGAGTGCCTAATAGAGTGAGAGTGTGTATTTATGTGAGAGCGCGTGTGTGCATGTCTGTGTGAGTGTGTAATAGAGTGAGTGTGTATTTATATGAGTGCGCGTGTGTGTATGTCTGTGTGAGTGTGTAATAAAATGAGAGAGTGAATTTATGTGAGTGTGTGTGTGTGTATGTCTGTGTGATTGTGTCATAGAGAGTGTGTGTGTGTATGTCAGTGTGAGTGTGTCATCGAGAGAGTGTGTATTTATGTGAGAGTGCGTGTGTGTATGTCTGTGTGAGTGTGTTATCGAGAGAGTGTATTTATGTGTGAGTGGGTGTGTGTGCATGTCTGTGTGAGTGTGTAATATAGAGGGAGTGTGTATTTATGTGAGAGTGCGTGTGTGTATGTCTGTGTGAGTGTGTAATAGAGAGAGAGTGTGTATTTATGTGAGAGTGCGTGTGTGTATGTCTGTGTGAGTGTGTAATAGAGAGAGTGTATTTATGTGAGAGTGGGTGTGTGTGCATGTCTGTGTGAGTGTGTAATATAGAGGGAGTGTGTATTTATGTGAGAGTGCGTGTGTGTATGTCTGTGTCAGGGTGTAATAGAGAGAGTATATTTATCTGGGAGTGCGTGTGTGTATGTCTGTGTGAGTGTGTAATAAATTGAGAGTGTGTATTTATGTGAGAGTGTGTGTGTATGTCTGTGTGGGTGTGTAATAAAGTGCGAGAGTGTATTTATGTGAGAGAGTGTGTATGTCTGTGTGAGTGTGTAATAGAGAGAGTGTGCATTTTTGTGAGAGTGCGTGTGTGTATGTCTGTGTGAGTGTGTAATAGAGTGAAATTGTGTATTTTTGTGAGAGTGTGTGTGTGCATGCCTGTGTGAGTGTGTAATAGAGTGAGACTGTATTTATGTGAGAGTGTGTGTGTGTATGTCTGTGTGAGTGTGTAATAGAGAGAGTGTGTATTTATGTGAGAGTGCGTGTGTGTATGTCTGTGTGAGTGTGTAATAGAGTCAGAGTGTGTATTTATGTGAGAGTGCGTGTGTGCATGTCTGTGTGAGTGTGTAATAGAGAAAGTTTGTATTTTCTGAGTGTGCGTGTGTGTATGTCTGTGTGAGTGTGTAATAAAATGAGAGAATGTATTTATGTGCGAGTGTGTGTGTGTGTATGTCTGTGTCAGTGTGTAATAGAGAGAGAGAGTTTATTTATGTGAGAGTGTGTGTGTATGTCTGTGTGAGTGTGTTATAAAGTGAGAGAGTGTATTTATGTGAGAGTGTGTGTGTATGTCTGTGTGAGTGTGTAATAGAGAGAATGTGTATTTATGTGAGATTGTGTGTGTGTATGTCTGTGTGAGTGTGTAATAGAGAGAGTGTATTTATGTATGAGTGGGTGTGTGTGGATGTCTGTGTGAGTGTGTAATAGAGAGAGAGTGTGTATTTATGTGTGTATTTATGTGAGAGTGCGTGTGTGTATGTCTGTGTAAGTGTGTAATAGAGAGAGAGTGTGTATTTATGTGTGTATTTATGTGAGTGTGCGTGTGTGTATGTCTGTGTGAGTGTGTAATAGAGAGAGAGTGTGTATTTATGTGTGTATTTATGTGAGTGTGCGTGTGTGTATGTCTGTGTGAGTGTGTAATAGAGAGAGAGTGTGTATTTATGTGAGTGTGCGTGTGTGTATGTCTGTGTGAGTGTGTAATAGAGAGAGAGTGTGTATTTATGTGAGAGCGCGTGTGTGTATGTCTGTGTGAGTGTGTAATAGAGAGAGAGTGTGTATTTATGTGAGAGTGCGTGTGTGTATGTCTGTGTGAGTGTGTAATAGAGAGTGTGTATTTATGTGAGAGTGTGTGTGTGTATGTCTGTGTGAGTGTGTAATAGAGAGAGAGTGTGTATTTATGTGAGAGTGTGTGTGTGTATGTCTGTGTGAGTGTGTAATAGAGAGAGAGTGTGTATTTATGTGAGAGCGCGTGTGTGTATGTCTGTGTGAGTGTGTAATAGAGAGAGAGTGTGTATTTATGTGAGAGCGCGTGTGTGTATGTCTGTGTGAGTGTGTAATAGAGAGAGAGTGTGTATTTATGTGAGAGTGCGTGTGTGTATGTCTGTGTGAGTGTGTAATAGAGAGTGTGTATTTATGCGAGAGTGCATGTGCGTATGTCTGTGTGAGTGTGTAATAGAGTGAGAGTGTATTTATGTGAGAGTGTGTGTGTGTATGACTGTGTAAGTGTGTAATAGAGAGAGAGTGTGTATTTATGCGAGAGTGCATGTGCGTATGTCTGTGTGAGTGTGTAATAGAGTGAGAGTGTATTTATGTGAGAGTGTGTGTGTGTCTGTCTGTGTGAGTGTGTAATAGAGAGAATGTGTATTTATGTGAGAGGGCGTGTGTGTATGTCTGTGTGAGTGCCTAATAGAGTGAGAGTGTGTATTTATGTGAGAGCGCGTGTGTGCATGTCTGTGTGAGTGTGTAATAGAGTGAGTGTGTATTTATATGAGTGCGCGTGTGTGTATGTCTGTGTGAGTGTGTAATAAAATGAGAGAGTGAATTTATGTGAGTGTGTGTGTGTGTATGTCTGTGTGAGTGTGTCATAGAGAGTGTGTGTGTGTATGTCAGTGTGAGTGTGTCATCGAGAGAGTGTGTATTTATGTGAGAGTGCGTGTGTGTATGTCTGTGTGAGTGTGTAATCGAGAGAGTGTATTTATGTGTGAGTGGGTGTGTGTGCATGTCTGTGTGAGTGTGTAATATAGAGGGAGTGTGTATTTATGTGAGAGTGCGTGTGTGTATGTCTGTGTGAGTGTGTAATAGAGAGAGAGTGTGTATTTATGTGAGAGTGCGTGTGTGTATGTCTGTGTGAGTGTGTAATAGAGAGAGTGTATTTATGTGAGAGTGGGTGTGTGTGCATGTCTGTGTGAGTGTGTAATATAGAGGGAGTGTGTATTTATGTGAGAGTGCGTGTGTGTATGTCTGTGTCAGGGTGTAATAGAGAGAGTATATTTATCTGGGAGTGCGTGTGTGTATGTCTGTGTGAGTGTGTAATAAATTGAGAGTGTGTATTTATGTGAGAGTGTGTGTGTATGTCTGTGTGGGTGTGTAATAAAGTGCGAGAGTGTATTTATGTGAGAGACTGTGTATGTCTGTGTGAGTGTGTAATAGAGAGAGTGTGCATTTTTGTGAGAGTGCGTGTGTGTATGTCTGTGTGAGTGTGTAATAGAGTGAAATTGTGTATTTTTGTGAGAGTGTGTGTGTGCATGCCTGTGTGAGTGTGTAATAGAGTGAGACTGTATTTATGTGAGAGTGTGTGTGTGTATGTCTGTGTGAGTGTGTAATAGAGAGAGTGTGTATTTATGTGAGAGTGCGTGTGTGTATGTCTGTATGAGTGTGTAATAGAGTCAGAGTGTGTATTTATGTGAGAGTGCGTGTGTGCATGTCTGTGTGAGTGTGTAATAGAGAAAGTTTGTATTTTCTGAGTGTGCGTGTGTGTATGTCTGTGTGAGTGTGTAATAAAATGAGAGAATGTATTTATGTGCGAGTGTGTGTGTGTGTATGTCTGTGTCAGTGTGTAATAGAGAGAGAGAGTTTATTTATGTGAGAGTGTGTGTGTATGTCTGTGTGAGTGTGTTATAAAGTGAGAGAGTGTATTTATGTGAGAGTGTGTGTGTATGTCTGTGTGAGTGTGTAATAGAGAGAATGTGTATTTATGTGAGATTGTGTGTGTGTATGTCTGTGTGAGTGTGTAATAGAGAGAGTGTATTTATGTATGAGTGGGTGTGTGTGGATGTCTGTGTGAGTGTGTAATAGAGAGAGTGTGTATTTATGTGAGAGTGCGTGTGTGTATGTCTGCGTGAGTGTGTAATAGAGAGAGTGTATTTATGTGGGAGTGCGTGTGTGTATGTCTGTGTAAGTGTGTAATAGAGAGAGAGTGTGTATTTATGTGAGAGTGTGTGTGTGTATGACTGTGTAAGTGTGTCATAGAGAGAGAGTGTGTATTTATGTGAGAGTGCGTGTGTGTATGTCTGTGTGAGTGTGTAATAGAGTGAGATGTATTTATGTGAGCGTGCGTGTATGCATGACTGTGAGAGTGGTTTAGAGAGAGAGAGTGTGTATTTATGTGAGAGTGCGCGTGTGTATGTCTGTGTGAGTGTGTAATAGAGAGAGAGTGTGTATTTATGCGAGAGTGCGTGTGCGTATGTCTGTGTGAGTGTGTAATAGAGTGAGAGTGTATTTATGTGAGAGTGTGTGTGTGTTCTTCTGTGTGAGTGTGTAATAGAGAGAATGTGTATTTATGTGAGAGTGCGTGTGTGTATGTCTGTGTGAGTGCCTAATAGAGTGAGAGTGTGTATTTATGTGAGAGCGTGTGTGTGCATGTCTGTGTGAGTGTGTAATAGAGTGAGTGTGTATTTATATGAGTGCGCGTGTGTGTATGTCTGTGTGAGTGTGTAAAAAAATGAGAGAGTGAATTTATGTGAGTGTGTGTGTGTATGTCTGTGTGAGTGTGTCATAGAGAGTGTGTGTGTGTATGTCAGTGTGAGTGTGTCATCGAGAGAGTGTGCATTTATGTGAGAGTGCGTGTGTGTATGTCTGTGTGAGTGTGTAATCGAGAGAGTGTATTTATGTGTGAGTGGGTGTGTGTGCATGTCTGTGTGAGTGTGTAATATAGAGGGAGTGTGTATTTATGTGAGAGTGCGTGTGTGTATGTCTGTGTGAGTGTGTAATAGAGAGAGAGTGTGTGTATTTATGTGAGAGTGCGTGTGTGTATGTCTGTGTGAGTGTGTAATAGAGAGAGTGTATTTATGTGAGAGTGGGTGTGTGTGCATGTCTGTGTGAGTGTGTAATATAGAGGGAGTATGTATTTATGTGAGAGTGCGTGTGTGTATGTCTGTGTCAGGGTGTAATAGAGAGAGTATATTTATCTGGGAGTGCGTGAGTGTATGTCTGTGTGAGTGTGTAATAAATTGAGAGTGTGTATTTATGTGAGAGTGTGTGTGTATGTCTGTGTGGGTGTGTAATAAAGTGCGAGAGTGTATTTATGTGAGAGAGTGTGTATGTCTGTGTGAGTGTGTAATAGAGAGAGTGTGGATTTATGTGAGAGTGCGTGTGTATATGTCTGTGTGAGTGTGTAATAGAGTGAAATTGTGTATTTTTGTGAGAGTGTGTGTGTGCATGCCTGTGTGAGTGTGTAATAGAGTGAGACTGTATTTATGTGAGAGTGTGTGTGTGTATGTCTGTGTGAGTGTGTAATAGAGAGAGTGTGTATTTATGTGAGAGTGCGTGTGTGTATGTCTGTGTGAGTGTGTAATAGAGTGAGAGTGTGTATTTATGTGAGAGTGCGTGTGTGCATGTCTGTGTGAGTGTGTAATAGAGAAAGTTTGTATTTTCTGAGTGTGCGTGTGTGTATGTCTGTGTGAGTGTGTAATAAAATGAGAGAATGTATTTATGTGCGAGTGTGTGTGTGTGTATGTCTGTGTCAGTGTGTAATAGAGAGAGAGAGTTTATTTATGTGAGAGTGTGTGTGTATGTCTGTGTGAGTGTGTTATAAAGTGAGAGAGTGTATTTATGTGAGAGTGTGTGTGTGTATGTCTGTGTGAGTGTGTAATAGAGAGAGTGTATTTATGTGGGAGTGCGTGTGTATATGTCTGTGTAAGTGTGTAATAGAGAGAGAGTGTGTATTTATGTGAGAGTGTGTGTGTGAATGACTGTGTGAGTGTGTAATAGAGAGAGAGTGTGTATTTATGTGAGAGTGCGTGTGTGTATGTCTGTGTGTGTGTCTAATAGAGTGAGATGTATTTATGTGAGCGTGCGTGTATGTATGACTGTGAGAGTGGTTTAGAGAGAGAGAGTGTGTATTTATGTGAGAGTGCGCGTGTGTATGTCTGTGTGAGTGTGTAATAGAGAGAGAGTGTGTATTTATGTGAGAGTGCGTGTGTGTATGTCTGTGTGAGTGTCTAATAGAGTGAGATGTATTTATGTGAGCGTGCGTGTATGTATGACTGTGAGAGTGGTTTAGAGAGAGAGAGTGTGTATTTATGTGAGAGTGCGCGTGTGTATGTCTGTGTGAGTGTGTAATAGAGAGAGAGTGTGTATTTATGCGAGAGTGCGTGTGCGTATGTCTGTGTGAGTGTGTAATAGAGCGAGAGTGTATTTATGTGAGAGTGTGTGTGTGTCTGTCTGTGTGAGTGTGTAATAGAGAGAATGTGTATTTATGTGAGAGTGTGTGTGTATATGTCTGTGTGTGTGTAATAGAGAGAGTGTGTATTTATGTGAGAGCGTGTGTGTTTATGTCTGTGTGAGTGTGTAAAAGAGAGAGAGTGTGTATTTATGTGAGAGTGCGTGTGTGTATGTCTGTGTAAGTGTGTAATAGAGAGAGAGTGTGTATTTATGTGAGAGTGCATGTGTGTATGTCTGTGTGAGTGTGTCATAGAGAGAGAGTGTGTATTTATGTGAGAGTGCGTGTGTGTATGTCTGTGTAAGTGTGTAATAGAGAGAGTGTGTATTTATGTGAGAGTGCCCGTGTTTATGTCTGTGTGAGTGTGTAATAGAGAGAGAGTGTGTATTTATGTGAGAGAGCGTGTGTGTATGTCTGTGTGAGTGTGTAATATAGAGGGAGTGTGTATTTATGTGAGAATGGGTGTGTGTATGTCTGTGTGAGTGTCATAGAGAGAGTGTGTATTTATGTGAGAGTGCGTGTGTGTATGTCTGTGTGAGTGTGTAATAGAGTGAAAGTGTGTATTTATGTGAGAGTGCGTGTGTGCATGTCTGTGTGAGTGTGTAATAGAGTGAGACTGTATTTATGTGAGAGTGTGTGTGTTTATGTCTGTGTGAGTGTGTAATAGAGAGAGAGTGTGTATTTATGTGAGAGTGTGTGTGTGTATGACTGTGTCAGTGTGTAATAGAGAGAGAGTGTGTATTTATGTGAGAGTGCGTGTGTATGTCTGTGTGAGTGTGTAATAGAGAGAGAATGTGTATTTATGCGAGAGTGCGTGTGCGTATGTCTGTGTGAGTGTGTAATAGAGTGAGAGTGTATTTATGTGAGAGTGTGTGTGTGTCTGTCTGTGTGAGTGTGTAATAGAGAGAATGTGTATTTATGTGAGAGTGTGTGTGTATATGTCTGTGTGTGTGTAATAGAGAGAGTGTGTATTTATGTGAGAGCGTGTGTGTTTATGTCTGTGTGAGTGTGTAAAAGAGAGAGAGTGTGTATTTATGTGAGAGTGCGTGTGTGTATGTCTGTGTAAGTGTGTAATAGAGAGAGAGTGTGTATTTATGTGAGAGTGCATGTGTGTATGTCTGTGTGAGTGTGTCATAGAGAGAGAGTGTGTATTTATGTGAGAGTGCGTGTGTGTATGTCTGTGTAAGTGTGTAATAGAGAGAGTGTGTATTTATGTGAGAGTGCCCGTGTTTATGTCTGTGTGAGTGTGTAATAGAGAGAGAGTGTGTATTTATGTGAGAGAGCGTGTGTGTATGTCTGTGTGAGTGTGTAATATAGAGGGAGTGTGTATTTATGTGAGAATGGGTGTGTGTATGTCTGTGTGAGTGTCATAGAGAGAGTGTGTATTTATGTGAGAGTGCGTGTGTGTATGTCTGTGTGAGTGTGTAATAGAGTGAAAGTGTGTATTTATGTGAGAGTGCGTGTGTGCATGTCTGTGTGAGTGTGTAATAGAGTGAGACTGTATTTATGTGAGAGTGTGTGTGTTTATGTCTGTGTGAGTGTGTAATAGAGAGAGAGTGTGTATTTGTGTGAGAGTGCGTGTGTGTATGTCTGTGTGAGTGTGTAATAGAGTGAGAGTGTGTATTTTGTGAGAGTGCGTGTGTGCATGTCTGTGTGAGTGTGTAATAGAGAAAGTTTGTATTTTCTGAGTGTGCGTGTGAGTATGTCTGTGTGAGTGTGTAATAGAGAGAGAGTGTGTATTTATGTGAGAGTGGGTGTGTGTATGTGTAATAAAATGAGAGAGTGTATTTATGTGAGAGTGTGTGTGTATGTCTGTGTGAGTGTGTAATAAAGTAAGAGAGTGTATTTATGCGAGAGTGTGTGTGTATGTCTGTGTGAGTGTGTAATAAAATGAGAGAGTGTATTTATGTGAGAGTGTGAGTGTATGTCTGTGTGAGTGTGTAATAAAGTGAGAGAGTGTATTTATGTGAGAGTGTGTGTGTATGTCTGTGTAAGTGTGTAGTAGAGAGAGAGTGTGTATTTATGTGAGCGTGCGTGTGCGTATGTCTGTGTGAGTGTGTAATAGAGAGAGAGTGTGTATTTATGTGTGAGTGTGTGTGTGTCTGTCTGTGTGAGTGTGTAATAGAGAGAGAGTGTGTATTTATGTGAGAGTGCGTGTGTGTATGTCTGTGTGAGTGCGTAATAGAGTGAGAGTGTGTATTTATGTGAGAGCGCGTGTGTGCATGTCTGTGTGAGTGTGTAATAGAGTGAGTGTGTATTTACATGAGTGCGCGTGTGTGTATGTCTGTGTGAGTGTGTAATAAAATGAGAGAGTGAATTTTTGTGAGTGTGTGTGTGTGTATGTCTGTGTGAGTGTGTCAACGAGAGAGTGTGTATTTATGTGAGAGTGCGTGTGTGTATGTCTGTGTGAGTGTGTAATAGAGAGAGTGTATTTATGTGTGAGTGGGTGTGTGTGCATGTCTGTGTGAGTGTGTAATAGAGAGAGAGTGTATTTATGTGGTAGTGCGTGTGTGTATATCTGTGTGAGTGTGTAATAGAGAGAGTGTATTTATGTGTCAGTGGGTGTGTGTGTATGTCTGTGTGAGTGTGTAATAGAGAGAGTGTGTATTTATGTGAGAGTGCGTGTGTGTATGTATGTGTAAGTGTGTAATAGAGAGAGTGTATTTATGTGAGAGTGCGTGTGTACAAGTCTGTGTGAGTGTGTAATAGAGTGAGAGTGTATTTATGTGATAGGGTGTGTGTGTATGTCTGTGTGTGTAATAGAGTGAGAGTGTATTTATGTGACTGTGCGTGTGTGTATGTCTGTGTGAGTGTGTAATAGAGAGAGTGCGTATTTATGTGAGAGTGTGTGTGTATATGTCTGTGTGTGTGTAATAGAGAGAGTGTGTATTTATGTGAGAGTGCGTGTGTGTATGTCTGTGTGAGTGTGTCATCGAGAGAGTGTGTATTTATGTGAGAGTGCGTGTGTGTATGTCTGTGTGTGTGTGTAATAGAGAGAGAGTGTATTTATGTGGTAGTGCGTGTGTGTATATCTGTGTGAGTGTGTAATAGAGTGAAAGTGTGTATTTATGTGAGAGTGCGTGTGTGCATGTCTGTGTGAGTGTGTAATAGAGTGAGACTGTATTTATGTGAGAGTGTGTGTGTTTATGTCTGTGTGAGTGTGTAATAGAGAGAGAGTGTGTATTTTGTGAGAGTGCGTGTGTGCATGTCTGTGTGAGTGTGAAATAGAGAAAGTTTGTATTTTCTGAGTGTGCGTGTGTGCATGTCTGTGTGAGTGTGTAATAGAGAGAGTGTATTTATGTGTGAGTGGGTGTGTGTGCATGTCTGTGTGAGTGTGTAATAGAGAGAGAGTGTAGTTATGTGCGAGTGGGTGTGTGTATGTCTGTGTGAGTGTGTAATAGAGAGAGTGTGTATTTATGTGAGAGTGCGTGTGTGTAGGTCTGTGTGAGTGTGTAATAGAGAGAGAGTGTGTATTTATGTGAGAGTGGGTGTGTGTATGTCTGTGTGTGTGTGTAATAAAATGAGAGAGTGTATTTCTGTGAGAGTGTGTGTGTATGTCTTTGTGAGTGCGAAATAGAGTGAGAGTATGTATTTATGTGAGAGCGCGTGTGTGCATGTCTGTGTGAGTGTGTAATAGAGTGAGTGTGTATTTATATGAGTGCGCGTGTGTGTATGTCTGTGTGAGTGTGTAATAAAATGAGAGAGTGAATTTATGTGAGTGTGTGTGTGTATGTCTGTGTGAGTGTGTCATAGAGAGTGTGTGTGTATGTCAGTGTGAGTGTGTCATCGAGAGAGTGTGTATTTATGTGAGAGTGCGTGTGTGTATGTCTGTGTGTGTGTAATAGAGAGAGAGTGTGTGTATTTATGTGAGAGTGCGTGTGTGTATGTCTGTGTGAGTGTGTAATAGAGAGAGTGTATTTATGTGAGAGTGGGTGTGTGTGCATGTCTGTGTGAGTGTGTAATATAGAGGGAGTGTGTATTTATGTGAGAGTGCGTGTGTGTATGTCTGTGCCAGGGTGTAATAGAGAGAGTATATTTATGTGGGAGTGCGTGAGTGTATGTCTGTGTGAGTGTGTAATAAAGTGAGAGTGTGTATTTATGTGAGAGTGTGTGTGTATGTCTGTGTGGGTGTGTAATAAAGTGCGAGAGTGTATTTATGTGAGAGAGTGTGTAAGTCTGTGTGAGTGTGTAATAGAGAGAGTGTGCATTTATGTGAGAGTGCGTGTGTGTATGTCTGTGTGAGTGTGTAATAAAGTGAGAGTGTGTATTTATGTGAGAGTGCGTGTGTGCATGTCTGTGTGAGTGTGTAATAGAGAAAGTTTGTATTTTCTGAGTGTGCGTGTGTGTATGTCTGTGTGAGTGTGTAATAAAATGAGAGAATGTATTTATGTGCGAGTGTGTGTGTGTATGTCTGTGTCAGTGTGTAATAGAGAGAGAGAGTTTATTTATGTGAGAGTGTGTGTGTATGTCTGTGTGAGTGTGTTATAAAGTGAGAGAGTGTATTTATGTGAGAGTGCGTGTGTGTATGTCTGTGTGAGTGTGTAATAGAGAGAGTGTGTATTTATGTGAGATTGTGTGTGTGTATGTCTGTGTGAGTGTGTAATAGAGAGAGTGTATTTATGTGAGAGTGCGTGTGTGTATGTCTGCGTGAGTGTGTAATAGAGAGAGTGTATTTATGTGGGAGTGCGTGTGTGTATGTCTGTGTAAGTGTGTAATAGAGAGAGAGTGTGTATTTCTGTGAGAGTGTGTGTGTGTATGACTGTGTAAGTGTGTAATAGAGAGAGAGTGTGTATTTATGTGAGAGTGCATGTGTATGTCTGTGTGAGTGTCTAATAGAGTGAGATGTATTTATGTGAGCGTGCGTGTATGTATGACTGTGAGAGTGGTTTAGAGAGAGAGAGTGTGTATTTATGTGAGAGTGCGCGTGTGTATGTCTGTGTGAGTGTGTAATAGAGTGAGAGTGTATTTATGTGAGAGCGTGTGTGTGTATGCCTGTGTAAGTGTGTAATAGAGAGAGTGTGTATTTATGTGAGAGTGCCTGTGTTTATGTCTGTGTGAGTGTGTAATAGAGAGAGAGTGTGTATTTATGTGAGAGTGTGTGTGTGTATGTCTGTGTGAGTGTGTAATATAGAGGGAGTGTGTATTTATGTGAGAATGGGTGTGTGTATGTCTGTGTGAGTGTCATAGAGAGAGAGTGTGTATTTATGTGAGAGTGCGTGTGTGCATGTCTGTGTGAGTGTGTAATAGAGTGAGACTGTATTTATGTGAGAGTGTGTGTGTTTATGTCTGTGTGAGTGTGTAATAGAGTGAGAGTGTGTATTTGTGTGAGAGTGCGTGTGTGCATGTCTGTGTGAGTGTGTAATAGAGAAAGTTTGTATTTTCTGAGTGTGCGTGTGTGTATGTCTGTGTGAGTGTGTAATAGAGAGAGTGTGTGTATTTATGTGAGAGTGTGTGTGTGTATGTCTGTGTGAGTGTGTAATAGAGAGAGTGTATTTATGTATGAGTGGGTGTGTGTGGATGTCTGTGTGAGTGTGTAATAGAGAGAGTGTGTATTTATGTGAGAGTGCGTGTGTGTATGTCTGCGTGAGTGTGTAATAGAGAGAGTGTATTTATGTGGGAGTGCGTGTGTATATGTCTGTGTAAGTGTGTAATAGAGAGAGAGTGTGTATTTATGTGAGAGTGCGTGTGTGTATGACTGTGTAAGTGTGTAATAGAGAGAGTGTGTATTTATGTGAGAGTGCGTGTGTGTATGTCTGTGTGAGTGTGTAATAGAGTGAGTGTGTATTTATATGAGTGCGCGTGTGTGTATGTCTGTGCGAGTGTGTAATAAAATGAGAGAGTGAATTTTTGTGAGTGTGTGTGTGTGTATGTCTGTGTGAGTGTGTCATCGAGAGAGTGTGTATTTATGTGAGAGTGCGTGTGTGTATGTCTGTGTGAGTGTGTAATAGAGAGAGTGTATTTATGTGTGAGTGGGTGTGTGTGCATGTCTGCGTGAGTGTGTAATAGAGAGAGTGTATTTATGTGGGAGTGCGTGTGTATATGTCCGTGTAAGTGTGTAATAGAGAGAGAGTGTGTATTTATGTGAGAGTGCATGTGTGTATGACTGTGTAAGTGTGTAATAGAGAGAGTGTGTATTTATGTGAGAGTGCGTGTGTGTATGTCTGTGTGAGTGTGTAATAGAGTGAGTGTGTATTTATATGAGTGCGCGTGTGTGTATGTCTGTGTGAGTGTGTAATAAAATGAGAGAGTGAATTTTTGTGAGTGTGTGTGTGTGTATGTCTGTGTGAGTGTGTCATCGAGAGAGTGTGTATTTATGTGAGAGTGTGTGTGTGTATGTCTGTGTGAGTGTGTAATAGAGAGAGTGTATTTATGTGTGAGTGGGTGTGTGTGCATGTCTGTGTGAGTGTGTAATAGAGAAAGTTTGTATTTTCAGAGTGTGCGTGTGTGTATGTCTGTGTGAGTGTGTAATAGAGAGAGAGTGTGTATTTATGTGAGAGTGCATGTGTGTATGACTGTGTAAGTGTGTAATAGAGAGAGTGTGTATTTATGTGAGTGTGCGTTTGTGTATGTCTGTGTGAGTGTGTAATAAAATGAGAGAATGTATTTAGGTGCGAGTGTGTGTGTGTGTATGTCTGTGTCAGTGTGTAATAGAGAGAGAGAGTTTATTTATGTGAGAGTGTGTGTGTATGTCTGTGTGAGTGTGTTATAAAGTGAGAGAGTGTATTTATGTGAGAGTGTGTGTGTATGCCTGTGTGAGTGTGTAATAGAGAGAGTGTGTATTTATGTGAGATTGTGTGTGTGTATGTCTGTGTGAGTGTGTAATAGAGAGAGAGTGTGTATTTATGTGAGAGTGGGTGTGTATATGCCTGTGTGTGTGTGCAATAAAATGAGAGAGTGTATTTATGTGAGAGTGTGTGTGTATGTCTGTGTGAGTGTGTAATAAAGTGAGAGAGTGTATTTATGTGAGAGTGTGTGTGTATGTCTGTGTGAGTGTGAAATAGAGAGAGTGTATTTATGTATGAGTGGGTGTGTGTGGATGTCTGTGTGAGTGTGTAATAGAGAGAGTGTGTATTTATGTGAGAGTGCGTGTGTGTATACTGCGTGAGTGTGTAATATAGAGAGTGTATTTATGTGGGAGTGCGTGTGTGTATGTCTGTGTGAGTGTGTAATAGAGAGAGAGTGTGTATTTATGTGAGAGTGTGTGTGTATGACTGTGTAAGTGTGTAATAGAGAGAGAGTGTGTATTTATGTGAGAGTGCATGTGTGTATGACTGTGTAAGTGTGTAACAGAGAGAGAGTGTGTATTTATGCGAGAGTGCGTGTGCGTATGTCTGTGTGAGTGTGTAATAGAGAGAGAGTGTGTATTTATGTGAGAGTGCGTGTGTGTATGTCTGTGTGAGTGCGTAATAGAGTGAGAGTGTGTATTTATGTGAGAGTGCATGTGTGTATGACTGTGTAAGTGTGTAATAGAGTGAGAGTGTATTTATGTGAGAGTGTGTGTGTGTCTGTCTGTGTGAGTGTGTAATAGAGAGAGAGTGTGTATTTATGTGAGAGTGCGTGTGTGTATGTCTGTGTGAGTGCGTAATAGAGTGAGAGTGTGTATTTATGTGAGAGCGCGTGTGTGCATGTCTGTGTGAGTGTGTAATAGAGTGAGTGTGTATTTATATGAGTGCGCGTGTGTGTATGTCTGTGTGAGTGTGTAATAAAATGAGAGAGTGAATTTTTGTGAGTGTGTGTGTGTATGTCTGTGTGAGTGTGTCATCGAGAGAGTGTGTATTTATGTGAGAGTGCGTGTGTGTATGTCTGTGTGAGTGTGTAATAGAGAGAGTGTATTTATGTGTGAGTGGGTGTGTGTGCATGTCTGTGTGAGTGTGTAATAGAGAGAGAGTGTATTTATGTGGTAGTGCGTGTGTGTATATCTGTGGAGTGTGTAATAGAGAGAGTGTATTTATGTGTCAGTGGGTGTGTGTGCATGTCTGTGTGAGTGTGTAATAGAGAGAGTGTGTATTTATGTGAGAGTGCGTGTGTGTATGTATGTAATAGAGAGAGTGTATTTATGTGAGAGTGCGTGTGTACAAGTCTGTGTGAGTGTGTAATAGAGTGAGAGTGTATTTATGTGATAGGGTGTGTGTGTATGTCTGTGTGTGTAATAGAGTGAGAGTGTATTGATGTGAGTGTGCGTGTGTGTATGTCTGTGTGAGTGTGTAATAGAGAGAGTGCGTATTTATGTGAGAGTGTGTGTGTATATGTCTGTGTGTGTGTAATAGAGAGAGTGTGTATTTATGTGAGCGTGCGTGTGTGTATGTCTGTGAGTGTGTCATCGAGAGAGTGTGTATTTATGTGAGAGTGCGTGTGTGTATGTCTGTGTGAGCGTGTTATAGAGAGAGTGTATTTATGTGTGAGTGGGTGTGTGTGCATGTCTGTGTGTGTGTGTAATAGAGAGAGAGTGTATTTATGTGGTAGTGCGTGTGTGTATATCTGTGTGAGTGTGTAATAGAGTGAAAGTGTGTATTTATGTGAGAGTGCGTGTGTGCATGTCTGTGTGAGTGTGTAATAGAGTGAGACTGTATTTATGTGAGAGTGTGTGTGTTTATGTCTGTGTGAGTGTGTAATAGAGAGAGAGTGTGTATTCGTGTGAGAGTGCGTGTGTGTATGTCTGTGTGAGTGTGTAATAGAGTGAGAGTGTGTATTTTGTGAGAGTGCGTGTGTGCATGTCTGTGTGAGTGTGTAATAGAGAAAGTTTGAATTTTCTGAGTGTGCGTGTGTGTATGTCTGTGTGAGTGTGTAATAGAGAGAGAGTGTGTATTTATGTGAGAGTGGGTGTGTGTATGTGTGTGTGTGTGTGTAATAAAATGAGAGAATGTATTTATGTGAGAGTGTGTGTGTATGTCTGTGTGAGTGCGTAATAGAGTGAGAGTGTGTATTTATGTGAGAGCGCGTGTGTGCATGTCTGTGTGAGTGTGTAATAGAGTGAGTGTGTATTTATATGAGTGCGCGTGTGTGTATGTCTGTGTGAGTGTGTAATAAAATGAGAGAGTGAATTTATGTGAGTGTGTGTGTGTGTATGTCTGTGTGAGTGTGTCATAGAGAGTGTGTGTGTGTATGTCAGTGTGAGTGTGTCATCGAGAGAGTGTGTATTTATGTGAGAGTGCGTGTGTGTATGTCTGTGTGAGTGTGTAATAGAGAGAGTGTATTTATGTGTGAGTGCGTGTGTGTGCATGTCTGTGTGAGTGTGTAATATAGAGGGAGTGTGTATTTATGTGAGAGTGCGTGTGTGTATGTCTGTGTGAGTGTGTAATAGAGAGAGAGTGTATTTATGTGGTAGTGCGTGTGTGTATATCTGTGTGAGTGTGTAATAGAGAGAGTGTATTTATGTGTCAGTGGGTGTGTGTGCATGTCTGTGTGAGTGTGTAATAGAGAGAGTGTGTATTTATGTGAGAGTGCGTGTGTGTATGTATGTGTAAGTGTGTAATAGAGAGAGTGTATTTATGTGAGAGTGCGTGTGTACAAGTCTGTGTGAGTGTGTAATAGAGTGAGAGTGTATTTATGTGATAGTGTGTGTGATGTCTGTGTGTGTAATAGAGTGAGAGTGTATTTATGTGAGTGTGCGTGTGTGTATGTCTGTGTGAGTGTGTAATAGAGAGAGTGCGTATTTATGTGAGAGTGTGTGTGTATATGTCTGTGTGTGCGTAATAGAGAGAGTGTGTATTTATGTGAGAGTGCGTGTGTGTATGTCTGTGTGAGTGTGTCATCGAGAGAGTGTGTATTTATGTGAGATTGCGTGTGTGTATGTCTGTGTGAGTGTGTAATAGAGAGAGTGTATTTATGTGTGAGTGGGTGTGTGTGCATGTCTGTGTGTGTGTGTAATAGAGAGAGAGTGTATTTATGTGGTAGTGCGTGTGTGTATATCTGTGTGAGTGTGTAATAGAGTGAAAGTGTGTATTTATGTGAGAGTGCGTGTGTGCATGTCTGTGTGAGTGTGTAATAGAGTGAGACTGTATTTATGTGAGAGTGTGTGTGTTTATGTCTGTGTGAGTGTGTAATAGAGAGAGAGTGTGTATTTTGTGAGAGTGCGTGTGTGCCTGTCTGTGTGAGTGTGAAATAGAGAAAGTTTGTATTTTCTGAGTGTGCGTGTGTGTATGTCTGTGTGAGTGTGTAATAGAGAGAGTGTATTTATGTGTGAGTGGGTGTGTGTGCATGTCTGTGTGAGTGTGTAATAGAGAGAGAGTGTAGTTATGTGCGAGTGGGTGTGTGTATGTCTGTGTGTGTGTGTAATAAAATGAGAGAGTGTATTTATGTGAGAGTGTGTGTGTATGTCTGTGTGAGTGCGAAATAGAGTGAGAGTGTGTTTTTATGTGAGAGCTCGTGTGTGCATGTCTGTGTGAGTGTGTAATCGAGTGAGTGTGTATTTATATGAGTGCGCGTGTGTGTATGTCTGTGTGAGTTTGTAATAAAATGAGAGAGTGAATTTATGTGAGTGTGTGTGTGTATGTCTGTGTGAGTGTGTCATAGAGAGTGTGTGTGTATGTCAGTGTGAGTGTGTCATCGAGAGAGTGTGTATTTATGTGAGAGTGCGTGTGTGTATGTCTGTGTGAGTGTGTAATAGAGAGAGTGTATTTATGTGTGAGTGGGTGTGTGTGCATGTCTGTGTGAGTGTGTAATATAGAGGGAGTGTGTATTTATGTGAGAGTGCGTGTGTGTATGTCTGTGTGAGTGTGTAATAGAGAGAGAGTGTGTGTATTTATGTGAGAGTGCGTGTGTGTATGTCTGTGTGAGTGTGTAATAGAGAGAGTGTATTTATGTGAGAGTGGGTGTGTGTGCATGTCTGTGTGAGTGTGTAATATAGAGGGAGTGTGTATTTATGTGAGAGTGCGTGTGTGTATGTCTGTGCCAGGGTGTAATAGAGAGAGTATATTTATGTGGGAATGCGTGAGTGTATGTCTGTGTGAGTGTGTCATAAAGTGAGAGTGTGTATTTATGTGAGAGTGTGTGTGTATGTCTGTGTGGGTGTGTCATAAAGTGAGAGTGTGTATTTATGTGAGAGTGTGTGTGTATGTCTGTGTGAGTGTGTCATAAAGTGAGAGTGTGTATTTATGTGAGAGTGTGTGTGTATGTCTGTGTGGGTGTGTAATAAAGTGCGAGAGTGTATTTATGTGAGAGATTGTGTATGTCTGTGTGAGTGTGTAATAGAGAGAGTGTGCATTTATGTGAGAGTGCGTGTGTGTATGTCTGTGTGAGTGTGTAATAGAGTGAGAGTGTGTATTTATGTGAGAGTGCATGTGTGCATGTCTGTGTGAGTGTGTAATAGAGAAAGTTTGTATTTTCTGAGTGTGCGTGTGTGTATGTCTGTGTGAGTGTGTAATAAAATGAGAGAATGTATTTATGTGCGAGTGTGTGTGTCTGTATGTCTGTGTCAGTGTGTAATAGAGAGAGAGAGTTTATTTATGTGAGAGTGTGTGTGTATGTCTGTGTGAGTGTGTTATAAAGTGAGAGAGTGTATTTATGTGAGAGTGTGTGTGTATGTCTGTGTGAGTGTGTAATAGAGAGAGTGTGTATTTATGTGAGATTGTGTGTGTGTATGTCTGTCTGAGTGTGTAATAGAGAGAGTGTATTTATGTATGAGTGGGTGTGTGTGGATGTCTGTGTGAGTGTGTAATATAGAGGGAGTGTGTATTTATGTGAGAGTGCGTGTGTGTATGTCTGCGTGAGTGTGTAATAGAGAGAGTGTATTTATGTGGGAGTGCGTGTGTGTATGTCTGTGTAAGTGTGTAATAGAGAGAGAGTGTGTATTTATGTGAGAGTGTGTGTGTGTATGACTGTGTAAGTGTGTAATAGAGTGAAAGTGTGTATTTATGTGAGAGTGCGTGTGTGCATGTCTGTGTGAGTGTGTAATAGAGTGAGACTGTATTTATGTGAGAGTGTGTGTGTTTATGTCTGTGTGAGTGTGTAATAGAGAGAGAGTGTGTATTTGTGTGAGAGCGCGTGTGTGTATTTCTGTGTGAGTGTGTAATAGAGTGAGAGTGTGTATTTTGTGAGAGTGCATGTGTGCATGTCTGTGTGAGTGTGTAATAGAGAAAGTTTGTATTTTCTGAGTATGCGTGTGTGTATGTCTGTGTGAGTGTGTAATAGAGAGAGAGTGTGTATTTATGTGAGAGTGTGTGTGTGTATGTCTGTGTGAGTGTGTAGTAGAGAGAGTGTATTTATGTATGAGTGGGTGTGTGTGTATGTCTGTGTGAGTGTGTAATAGAGAGAGAGTGTATTTATGTGAGAGTGCGTGTGTGTATGTCTGCGTGAGTGTGTAATAGAGAGAGTGTATTTATGTGGGAGTGCGTGTGTATATGTCTGTGTAAGTGTGTAATAGAGAGAGAGTGTGTATTTATGTGAGAGTGCGTGTGTGTATGACTGTGTAAGTGTGTAATAGAGAGAGTGTGTATTTATGTGAGAGTGCGTGTGTGTATGTCTGTGTGAGTGTGTAATAGAGTGAGTGTGTATTTATATGAGTGCGCGTGTGTGTATGTCTGTGTGAGTGTGTAATAAAATGAGAGAGTGAATTTTTGTGAGTGTGTGTGTGTGTATGTCTGTGTGAGTGTGTCATCGAGAGAGTGTGTATTTATGTGAGAGTGCGTGTGTGTATGTCTGTGTGAGTGTGTAATAGAGAGAGTGTATTTATGTGTGAGTGGGTGTGTGTGCATGTCTGCGTGAGTGTGTAATAGAGAGAGTGTATTTATGTGGGAGTGCGTGTGTATATGTCCGTGTAAGTGTGTAATAGAGAGAGAGTGTGTATTTATGTGAGAGTGCGTGTGTGTATGACTGTGTAAGTGTGTAATAGAGAGAGTGTGTATTTATGTGAGAGTGCGTGTGTGTATGTCTGTGTGAGTGTGTAATAAAATGAGAGAGTGAATTTTTGTGAGTGTGTGTGTGTGTATGTCTGTGTGAGTGTGTCATCGAGAGAGTGTGTATTTATGTGAGAGTGCGTGTGTGTGCATGTCTGTGTGAGTGTGTAATAGGGAGAGTGTATTTATGTGTGAGTGGGTGTGTGTGCATGTCTGTGTGAGTGTGTAATAGAGAGCGTGTGCATTTATGTGAGAGTGCGTGTGTGCATGTCTGTGTGAGTGTGTAATAGAGAAAGTTTGTATTTTCTGAGTGTGCGTGTGTGTATGTCTGTGTGAGTGTGTAATAGAGAGAGAGTGTGTATTTATGTGAGAGTGCGTGTGTGTATGACTGTGTAAGTGTGTAATAGAGAGAGTGTGTATTTATGTGAGTGTGCGTGTGTGTATGTCTGTGTGAGTGTGTCATAAAAAGAGAGAATGTATTTATGTGCGAGTGTGTGTGTGTATGTCTGTGTCAGTGTGTAATAGAGAGAGAGAGTTTATTTCTGTGAGAGTGTGTGTGTATGTCTGTGTGAGTGTGTTATAAAGTGAGAGAGTGTATTTATGTGAGAGTGTGTGTGTGTATGTCTGTGTGAGTGTGTAATAGAGAGAGAGTGTGTATTTATGTGAGAGTGGGTGTGTGTATGCCTGTGTGTGTGTGTAATAAAATGAGAGAGTGTATTTATGTGAGAGTGTGTGTGTATGTCTGTGTGAGTGTGTAATAGAGAGAGTGTATTTATGTATGAGTGGGTGTGTGTGTATGTCTGTGTGAGTGTGTAATAGAGAGAGTGTGTATTTATGTGAGAGTGCGTGTGTGTATACTGCGTGAGTGTGTAATAGAGAGAGTGTATTTATGTGGGAGTGCGTGTGTGTATGTCTGTGTAAGTGTGTAATAGAGAGAGAGTGTGTATTTATGTGAGAGTGTGTGTGTGTATGACTGTGTAAGTTTGTAATAGAGAGAGAGTGTGTATTTATGTGAGAGTGCGTGTGTGTATGTCAGTGTGAGTGTGTAATAGAGAGAGAGTGTGTATTTATGCGAGAGTGCGTGTGCGTATGTCTGTGTGAGTGTGTAATAGAGTGAGAGTGTATTTATGTGAGAGTGTGTGTGTGTCTGTCTGTGTGAGTGTGTAATAGAGAGAATGTGTATTTATGTGAGAGTGCGTGTGTGTATGTCTGTGTGAGTGCGTAATAGAGTGAGAGTGTGTATTTATGTGAGAGCGCGTGTGTGCATGTCTGTGTGAGTGTGTAATAGAGTGAGTGTGTATTTATATGAGTGCGCGTGTGTGTATGTCTGTGTGAGTGTGTAATAAAATGAGAGAGTGAATTTTTGTGAGTGTGTGTGTGTGTATGTCTGTGTGAGTGTGTCATCGAGAGAGTGTGTATTTATGTGAGAGTGCGTGTGTGTATGTCTGTGTGAGTGTGTAATAGAGAGAGTGTATTTATGTGTGAGTGGGTGTGTGTGCATGTCTGTGTGAGTGTGTAATAGAGAGAGAGTGTATTTATGTGGTAGTGCGTGTGTGTATATCTGTGTGAGTGTGTAATAGAGAGAGTGTATTTATGTGTCAGTGGGTGTGTGTGCATGTCTGTGTGAGTGTGTAATAGAGAGAGTGTGTATTTATGTGAGAGTGCGTGTGTGTATGTATGTGTAAGTGTGTAATAGAGAGAGTGTATTTATGTGAGAGTGCGTGTGTACAAGTCTGTGTGAGTGTGTAATAGAGTGAGAGTGTATTTATGTGATAGGGTGTGTGTGTATGTCTGTGTGTGTAATAGAGTGAGAGTGTATTGATGTGAGTGTGCGTGTGTGTATGTCTGTGTGAGTGTGTAATAGAGAGAGTGCGTATTTATGTGAGAGTGTGTGTGTATATGTCTGTGTGTGTGTAATAGAGAGAGTGTGTATTTATGTGAGAGTGCGTGTGTGTATGTCTGTGAGTGTGTCATCGAGAGAGTGTGTATTTATGTGAGAGTGCGTGTGTGTATGTCTGTGTGAGCGTGTAATAGAGAGAGTGTATTTATGTGTGAGTGGGTGTGTGTGCATGTCTGTGTGTGTGTGTAATAGAGAGTGAGTGTATTTATGTGGTAGTGCGTGTGTGAATATCTGTGTGAGTGTGTAATAGAATGAAAGTGTGTATTTGTGTGAGAGTGCGTGTGTGCATGTCTGTGTGAGTGTGTAATAGAGTGAGACTGTATTTATGTGAGAGTGTGTGTGTTTATGTCTGTGTGAGTGTGTAATAGAGAGAGAGTGTGTATTCGTGTGAGAGTGCGTGTGTGTATGTCTGTGTGAGTGTGTAATAGAGTGAGAGTGTGTATTTTGTGAGAGTGCGTGTGTGCATGTCTGTGTGAGTGTGTAATAGAGAAAGTTTGTATTTTCTGAGTGTGCGTGTGTGTATGTCTGTGTGAGTATGTAATAGAGAGAGAGTGTGTATTTATGTGAGAGTGGGTGTGTGTATGTCTGTGTGTGTGTGTAATAAAATGAGAGAATGTATTTATGTGAGAGTGTGTGTGTATGTCTGTGTGAGTGCGTAATAGAGTGAGAGTGTGTATTTATGTGAGAGCGCGTGTGTGCATGTCTGTGTGAGTGTGTAATAGAGTAAGTGTGTATTTATATGAGTGCGCGTGTGTGTATGTCTGTGTGAGTGTGTAATAAAATGAGAGAGTGAATTTATGTGAGTGTGTGTGTGTGTATGTCTGTGTGAGTGTGTCATAGAGAGTGTGTGTGTGTATGTCAGTGTGAGTGTGTCATCGAGAGAGTGTGTATTTATGTGAGAGTGCGTGTGTGTATGTCTGTGTGAGTGTGTAATAGAGAGAGTGTATTTATGTGTGAGTGGGTGTGTGTGCATGTCTGTGTGAGTGTGTAATATAGAGGGAGTGTGTATTTATGTGAGAGTGCGTGTGTGTATGTCTGTGTGAGTGTGTAATAGAGAGAGAGTGTGTATTTATGTGAGAGTGCGTGTGTGTATGTCTGTGTGAGTGTGTAATAGAGAGAGTGTATTTATGTGAGAGTGGGTGTGTGTGCATGTCTGTGTGAGTGTGTAATAGAGGGAGTGTGTATTTATGTGAGAGTGTGTGTGTGTATGTCTGTGTCAGGGTGTAATAGAGAGAGTATATTTATGTGGGAGTGCGTGAGTGTATGTCTGTGTGAGTGTGTAATAAAGTGAGAGTGTGTATTTATGTGAGAGTGTGTGTGTATGTCTGTGTGGGTGTGTAATAAAGTGCGAGAGTGTATTTATGTGAGAGAGTGTGTATGTCTGTGTGAGTGTGTAATAGAGAGAGTGTGCATTTATGTGAGAGTGCGTGTGTGTATGTCTGTGTGAGTGTGTAATAGAGTGAAATTGTGTATTTATGTGAGAGTGTGTGTGTGCATGCCTGTGTGAGTGTGTAATAGAGAGAGTGTGTATTTATGTGAGAGTGCGTGTGTGTATGTCTGTGTGAGTGTGTAATAGAGTGAGAGTGTGTATTTATGTGAGAGTGCGTGTGTGCATGTCTGTGTGAGTATGTAATAGAGAAAGTTTGTATTTTCTGAGTGTGCGTGTGTGTATGTCTGTGTGAGTGTGTAATAAAATGAGAGAATGTATTTATGTGCGAGTGTGTGTGTGTGTATGTCTGTGTCAGTGTGTAATAGAGAGAGAGAGTTTATTTATGTGAGAGTGTGTGTGTATGTCTGTGTGAGTGTGTTATAAAGTGAGAGAGTGTATTTATGTGAGAGTGTGTGTGTATGTCTGTGTGAGTGTGTAATAGAGAGAATGTGTATTTATGTGAGATTGTGTGTGTGTATGTCTGTGTGAGTGTGTAATAGAGAGAGTGCATTTATGTATGAGTGGGTGTGTGTGGATGTCTGTGTGAGTGTGTAATAGAGAGAGTGTGTATTTATGTGAGAGTGTGTGTGTGTATGTCTGCGTGAGTGTGTAATAGAGAGAGTGTATTTATGTGGGAGTGTGTGTGTGTATGTCTGTGTAAGTGTGTAATAGAGAGAGAGTGTGTATTTATGTGAGAGTGCGCGTGTGTATGTCTGTGTGAGTGTGTAATAGAGAGAGAGTGTGTATTTATGCGAGAGTGCGTGTGCGTATGTCTGTGTGAGTGTGTAATAGCGTGAGAGTGTATTTATGTGAGAGTGTGTGTGTGTCTGTCTGTGTGAGTGTGTAATAGAGAGAATGTGTATTTATGTGAGAGTGTGTGTGTATATGTCTGTGTGTGTGTAATAGAGAGAGTGTGTATTTATGTGAGAGCGTGTGTGTTTATGTCTGTGTAAGTGTGTAATAGAGAGAGAGTGTGTATTTATGTGAGAGTGCATGTGTGTATGTCTGTGTGAGTGTGTCATGGAGAGAGAGTGTGTATTTATGTGAGAGTGCGTGTGTGTATGTCTGTGTAAGTGTGTAATAGAGAGAGTGTGTATTTATGTGAGAGCGCCTGTGTTTATGTCTGTGTGAGTGTGTAATAGAGAGAGAGTGTGTATTTATGTGAGAGAGCGTGTGTGTATGTCTGTGTGAGTGTGTAATATAGAGGGAGTGTGTATTTATGTGAGAATGGGTGTGTGTATGTCTGTGTGAGTGTCATAGAGAGAGAGTGTGTATTTATGTGAGAGTGCGTGTGTGTATGTTTGTGTGAGTGTGTAATAGAGTGAAAGTGTGTATTTATGTGAGAGTGCGTGTGTGCATGTCTGTGTGAGTGTGTAATAGAGTGAGACTGTATTTATGTGAGAGTGTGTGTGTTTATGTCTGTGTGAGTGTGTAATAGAGCGAGCGTGTGTATTTGTGTGTGAGTGCGTGTGTGTATGTCTGTGTGAGTGTGTAATAGAGTGAGAGTGTGTATTTTGTGAGAGTGCGTGTGTGCATGTCTGTGTGAGTGTGTAATAGAGAAAGTTTGTATTTTCTGAGTGTGCGTGTGTATATGTCTGTGTGAGTGTGTAATAGAGAGAGAGTGTGTATTTATGTGAGAGTGGGTGTGTGTGTGTCTCTGTGTGTGTGTAATAAAATGAGAGAGTGTATTTATGTGAGAGTGTGTGTGTATGTCTGTGTGAGTGTGTAATAAAGTGAGAGAGTGTATTGATGTGAGAGTGTGTGTGTATGTCTGTGTGAGTGTGTAATAGAGAGAGTGTGTATTTATGTGAGATAGTGTGTGTGTATGTCTGTGTGAGTGTGTAATAGAGAGAGTGTATTTATGTATGAGTGGGTGTGTGTGGATGTCTGTGTGAGTGTGTAATAGAGAGAGTGTGTATTTATGTGAGAGTGCGTGTGTGTATGTCTGCGTGAGTGTGTAATAGAGAGAGTGTATTTATGTGGGAGTGCGTGTGTATATGTCTGTGTAAGTGTGTAATAGAGAGAGAGTGTGTATTTATGTGAGAGTGCGTGTGTGTATGACTGTGTAAGTGTGTAATAGAGAGAGTGTGTATTTATGTGAGAGTGCGTGTGTGTATATCTGTGTGAGTGTGTAATAGAGTGAGAGTGTGTATTTATGTGAGAGTGCGTGTGTGTATGTCTGTGTGAGTGTGTAATAGAGTGAGAGTGTGTATTTATGTGAGAGTGTGTGTGTGCATGTCTGTGTGAGTGTGTAATAGAGTGAGAGTGTGTATTTATGTGGTAGTGCGTGTGTGTATATCTGTGTGAGTGTGTAATAGAGAGAGAGAGTGTATTTATGTGTCAGTGGGTGTGTGTGCATGTCTGTGTGAGTGTGTAATAGAGAGAGTGTGTATTTATGTGAGAGTGCGTGTGTGTATGTATGTGTGAGTGTGTAATAGAGAGAGTGTGTATTTATGTGAGAGTGCGTGTGTGTATGTCTGTGTGAGTGTGTAATAGAGTGAGAGTGTGTATTTATGTGAGAGTGTGTGTGTGTATGTCTGTGTGAGTGTGTAATAGAGAGAGTGTGTATTTATGTGAGAGTGCGTGTGTGTATGTCTGTGTGAGTGTGTAATAGAGTGAGAGTGTGTATTTATGTGAGAGTGCGTGTGTGCATGTCTGTGTGAGTGTGTAATAGAGAAAGTTTGTATTTTCTGAGTGTGCGTGTGTGTATGTCTGTGTGAGTGTGTAATAAAATGAGAGAATGTATTTATGTGCGAGTGTGTGTGTGTGTATGTCTGTGTCAGTGTGTAATAGAGAGTGAGAGTTTATTTATGTGAGAGTGTGTGTGTATGTCTGTGTGAGTGTGTTATAAAGTGAGAGAGTGTATTTATGTGAGAGTGTGTGTGTATGTCTGTGTGAGTGTGTAAGAGAGAGAGTGTGTATTTATGTGAGATTGTGTGTGTGTATGTCTGTGTGAGTGTGTAATAGAGAGAGTGTATTTATGTATGAGTGGGTGTGTGTGGATGTCTGTGTGAGTGTGTAATAGAGAGAGTGTGTATTTATGTGAGAGTGCGTGTGTGTATGTCTGCGTGAGTGTGTAATAGAGAGAGTGTATTTATGTGGGAGTGCGTGTGTGTATGTCTGTGTAAGTGTGTAATTGAGAGAGAGTGTGTATTTATGTGAGAGTGTGTGTGTGTATGACTGTGTAAGTGTGTAATAGAGAGAGAGTGTGTATTTATGTGAGAGTGCGTGTGTGTATGTCTGTTTGAGTGTCTAATAGAATGAGATGTATTTATGTGAGCGTGCGTGTATGTATGACTGTGAGAGTGGTTTAGAGAGAGAGAGTGTGTATTTATGTGAGAGTGCGCGTGTGTATGTCTGTGTGAGTGTGTAATAGAGAGAGAGTGTGTATTTATGCGAGAGTGCATGTGCGTATGTCTGTGTGAGTGTGTAATAGAGTGAGAGTGTATTTATGTGAGAGTGTGTGTGTGTCTGTCTGTGTGAGTGTGTAATAGAGAGAATGTGTATTTATGTGAGAGTATGTGTGTATATGTCTGTGTGTGTGTAATAGAGAGAGTGTGTACTTATGTGAGAGCGTGTGTCTTTATGTCTGTGTGAGTGTGTAATAGAGAGAAAGTGTGTATTTATGTGAGAGTGCGTGTGTGTATGTCTGTGTAAGTGTGTAATAGAGAGAGAGTGTGTATTTATGTGAGAGTGCATGTGTGTATGTCTGTGTGAGTGTGTCATAGAGAGAGAGTGTGTATTTATGTGAGAGTGCGTGTGTGTATGTCTGTGTAAGTGTGTAATAGAGAGAGTGTGTATTTATGTGAGAGTGCCTGTGTTTATGTCTGTGTGAGTGTGTAATAGAGAGAGAGTGTGTATTTATGTGAGAGAGCGTGTGTGTATGTCTGTGTGAGTGTGTAATAGAGTGAAAGTGTGTATTTATGTGAGAGAGCGTGTGTGTATGTCTGTGTGAGTGTGTAATAGAGTGAAAGTGTGTATTTATGTGAGAGAGCGTGTGTGTATGTCCGTGTGAGTGTGTAATATCGAGGGAGTGTGTATTTATGTGAGAATGGGTGTGTGTATGTCTGTGTGAGTGTCATAGAGAGAGAGTGTGTACTTATGTGAGAGTGCGTGTGTGTATGTCTGTGTGAGTGTGTAATAGAGTGAAAGTGTGTATTTATGTGAGAGTGCGTGTGTGCATGTCTGTGTGAGTGTGTAATAGAGTGAGACTGTATTTATGTGAGAGTGTGTGTGTTTATGTCTGTGTCAGTGTGTAATAGAGAGAGAGTGTGCATTTGTGTGAGAGTGCGTGTGTGTATGTCTGTGTGAGTGTGTAATAGAGTGAGAGTGTGTATTTTGTGAGAGTGCGTGTGTGCATGTCTGCGTGAGTGTGTAATAGAGAAAGTTTGTATTTTCTGAGTGTGCGTGTGTGTATGTCTGTGTGAGTGTGTAATAGAGAGAGAGTGTGTATTTATGTGAGAGTGGGTGTGTGTATGTCTGTGTGTGTGTGTAATAAAATGAGAGAGTGTATTTATGTGAGAGTGTGTGTGTATGTCTGTGTGAGTGTGTAATAGAGAGAGTGTGTATTTATGTGAGATTGTGTGTGTGTATGTCTGTGTGAGTGTGTAATAGAGAGAGTGTATGTATGTATGAGTGGGTGTGTGTGGATGTCTGTGTGAGTGTGTAATAGAGAGAGTGTGTAGTTATGTGAGAGTGCGTGTGTGTATGTCTGCGTGAGTGTGTAATAGAGAGAGTGTATTTATGTGGGAGTGCGTGTGTATATGTCTGTGTAAGTGTGTACTAGAGAGAGAGTGTGTATTTATGTGAGAGAGTGTGTGTGTATGACTGTGTAAGTGTGTAATAGAGAGAGTGTGTATTTATGTGAGAGTGCGTGTGTGTATGTCTATGTGAGTGTGTAATAGAGTGAGAGTGTGTATTTATGTGAGAGTGCGTGTGTGCATGTCTGTGTGAGTGTGTAATAGAGTGAAAGTGTGTATTTATGTGAGAGTGCGTGTGTGCATGTCTGTGTGAGTGTGTAATAGAGTGAGAGTGTGTATTTATGTGGTAGTGCGTGCGTACAAGTCTGTGTGAGTGTGTAATAGAGTGAGAGTGTATTTATGTGATAGGGTGTGTGTGTATGTCTGTGTGTGTAATAGAGTGAGAGTGTATTTATGTGAGAGTGTGTGTGTATATGTCTGTGTGTGTGTAATAGAGAGAGTATGTATTTATGTGAGAGTGCGTGTGTGTATGTCTGTGTGAGTGTGTCATCGAGAGAGTGTGTATTTATGTGAGAGTGCGTGTGTGTATGTCTGTGTGAGTGTGTAATAGAGAGAGTGTATTTATGTGGGAGTGCGTGTGTGTATGTCTGTGTAAGTGTGTAATAGAGAGAGAGTGTGTATTTATGTGAGAGAGTGTGTGTGTATGACTGTGTAAGTGTGTAATAGAGAGAGAGTGTGTATTTATGTGAGAGTGCGTGTGTGTATGTATGTGTGAGTGTGTAATAGAGAGAGTGTGTATTTATGTGAGCGTGCGTGTATGTATGACTGTGTGAGTGTGTAAGAGAGAGAGAGTGTGTATTTATGTGAGAGTGTGTGTGTGTATGTCTGTGTGAGTGTGTAATAGAGAGAGTGTGTATTTATGTGAGCGTGCATGTATGTATGACTGTGTGAGTGTGTAATAGAGAGAGTGTATTTATGTGTGAGTGGGTGTGTGTGCATGTCTGTGTGAGTGTGTAATAGAGAGAGAGTGTATTTATGTGGTAGTGCGTGTGTGTATATCTGTGTGAGTGTGTAATAGAGAGAGTGTATTTATGTGTCAGTGGGTGTGTGTGCATGTCTGTGTGAGTGTGTAATAGAGAGAGTGTGTATTTATGTGAGAGTGCGTGTGTGTATGTATGTGTAAGTGTGTAATAGAGAGAGTGTATTTATGTGAGAGTGCGTGTGTACAAGTCTGTGTGAGTGTGTAATAGAGTGAGAGTGTATTTATGTGATAGGGTGTGTGTGTATGTCTGTGTGTGTAATAGAGTGAGAGTGTATTTATGTGAGTGTGCGTGTGTGTATGTCTGTGTGAGTGTGTAATAGAGAGAGTGCGTATTTATGTGAGAGTGTGTGTGTATATGTCTGTGTGTGTGTAATAGAGAGAGTGTGTATTTATGTGAGAGTGCGTGTGTGTATGTCTGTGAGTGTGTCATCGAGAGAGTGTGTATTTTTGTGAGAGTGCGTGTGTGCATGTCTGTGTGTGTGTGTAATAGAGAGTGAGTGTATTTATGTGGTAGTGCGTGTGTGTATATCTGTGTGAGTGTGTAATAGAGTGAAAGTGTGTATTTATGTGAGAGTGCGTGTGTGCATGTCTGTGTGAGTGTGTAATAGAGTGAGACTGTATTTATGTGGTAGTGCGTGTGTGTATATCTGTGTGAGTGTGTAATAGAGTGAGTGTGTATTTATATGAGTGCGCGTGTGTGTATGTCTGTGTGAGTGTGTAATAAAATGAGAGAGTGAATTTATGTGAGTGTGTGTGTGTGTATGTCTGTGTGAGTGTGTCATAGAGATTGTGTGTGTGTATGTCAGTGTGAGTGTGTCATCGAGAGAGTGTGTATTTATGTGAGAGTGCGTGTGTGTATGTCTGTGTGAGTGTGTAATAGAGAGAGTGTATTTATGTGTGAGTGGGTGTGTGTGCATGTCTGTGTGAGTGTGTAATATAGAGGGTGTGTGTATTTATGTGAGAGTGCGTGTGTGTATGTCTGTGTGAGTGTGTAATAGAGAGAGAGTGTGTATTTATGTGAGAGTGCGTGTGTGTATGTCTGTGTGAGTGTGTAATAGAGAGAGTGTATTTATGTGAGAGTGGTTGTGTGTGCATGTCTGTGTGAGCGTGTAATAGAGGGAGTGTGTATTTATGTGAGAGTGCGTGTGTGTATGTCTGTGTCAGGGTGTAATAGAGAGAGTATATTTATGTGGGATTGCGTGAGTGTATGTCTGTGTGAGTGTGTAATAAAGTGAGAGTGTGTATTTATGTGAGAGTGTGTGTGTATGTCTGTGTGGGTGTGTAATAAAGTGCGAGAGTGTATTTATGTGAGAGAGTGTGTATGTCTGTGTGAGTGTGTAATAGAGAGAGTGTGCATTTATGTGAGAGTGCGTGTGTGTATGTCTGTGTGAGTGTGTAATAGAGTGAAATTGTGTATTTATGTGAGAGTGTGTGTGTGCATGCCTGTGTGAGTGTGTAATAGAGTGAGACTGTATTTATGTGAGAGTGTGTGTGTATGTCTGTGTGAGTGTGTAATAGAGAGAGTGTGTATTTATGTGAGAGTGCGTGTGTGTATGTCTGTGTGAGTGTGTAATAGAGTGAGAGTGTGTATTTATGTGAGAGTGCGTGTGTGCATGTCTGTGTGAGTATGTAATAGAGAAAGTTTGTATTTTCTGAGTGTGCGTGTGTGTATGTCTGTGTGAGTGTGTAATAAAATGAGAGAATGTATTTATGTGCGAGTGTGTGTGTGTGTATGTCTGTGTCAGTATGTAATAGAGAGAGAGAGTTTATTTATGTGAGAGTGTGTGTGTATGTCTGTGTGAGTGTGTTATAAAGTGAGAGAGTGTATTTATGTGAGAGTGTGTGTGTATGTCTGTGTGAGTGTGTAATAGAGAGAGTGTGTATTTATGTGAGATTGTGTGTGTGTATGTCTGTGTGAGTGTGTAATAGAGAGAGTGCATTTATGTATGAGTGGGTGTGTGTGGATGTCTGTGTGAGTGTGTAATAGAGAGAGTGTGTATTTATGTGAGAGTGCGTGTGTGTATGTCTGCGTGAGTGTGTAATAGAGAGAGTGTATTTATGTGGGAGTGTGTGTGTGTATGTCTGTGTACGTGTGTAATAGAGAGAGAGTGTGTATTTATGTGAGAGTGTGTGTGTGTATGACTGTGTAAGTGTGTAATAGAGAGAGAGTGTGTATTTATGTGAGAGTGCGCGTGTGTATGTCTGTGTGAGTGTCTAATAGAGTGAGATGTATTTATGTGAGCGTGCGTGTATGTATGACTGTGAGAGTGGTTTAGAGAGAGAGAGTGTGTATTTATGTGAGAGTGCGCGTGTGTATGTCTGTGTGAGTGTGTAATAGAGAGAGAGTGTGTATTTATGCGAGAGTGCGTGTGCGTATGTCTGTGTGAGTGTGTAATGGAGTGAGAGTGTATTTATGTGAGAGTGTGTGTGTGTCTGTCTGTGTGAGTGTGTAATAGAGAGAATGTGTATTTATGTGAGAGTGTGTGTGTATATGTCTGTGTGTGTGTAATAGAGAGAGTGTGTATTTATGTGAGAGCGTGTGTGTTTATGTCTGTGTAAGTGTGTAATAGAGAGAGAGTGTGTATTTATGTGAGAGTGCATGTGTGTATGTCTGTGTGAGTGTGTCATGGAGAGAGAGTGTGTATTTATGTGAGAGTGCGTGTGTGTATGTCTGTGTAAGTGTGTAATAGAGAGAGTGTGTATTTATGTGAGAGCGCCTGTGTTTATGTCTGTGTGAGTGTGTAATAGAGAGAGAGTGTGTATTTATGTGAGAGAGCGTGTGTGTATGTCTGTGTGAGTGTGTAATATAGAGGGAGTGTGTATTTATGTGAGAATGGGTGTGTGTATGTCTGTGTGAGTGTCATAGAGAGAGAGTGTGTATTTATGTGAGAGTGCGTGTGTGTATGTTTGTGTGAGTGTGTAATAGAGTGAAAGTGTGTATTTATGTGAGAGTGCGTGTGTGCATGTCTGTGTGAGTGTGTAATAGAGTGAGACTGTATTTATGTGAGAGTGTGTGTGTTTATGTCTGTGTGAGTGTGTAATAGAGAGAGAGTGTGTATTTGTGTGTGAGTGCGTGTGTGTATGTCTGTGTGAGTGTGTAATAGAGTGAGAGTGTGTATTTTGTGAGAGTGCGTGTGTGCATGTCTGTGTGAGTGTGTAATAGAGAAAGTTTGTATTTTCTGAGTGTGCGTGTGCATATGTCTGTGTGAGTGTGTAATAGAGAGAGAGTGTGTATTTATGTGAGAGTGGGTGTGTGTGTGTCTCTGTGTGTGTGTAATAAAATGAGAGAGTGTATTTATGTGAGAGTGTGTGTGTATGTCTGTGTGAGTGTGTTATAAAGTGAGAGAGTGTATTTATGTGAGAGTGTGTGTGTATGTCTGTGTGAGTGTGTAATAGAGAGAGTGTGTATTTATGTGAGATTGTGTGTGTGTATGTCTGTGTGAGTGTGTAATAGAGAGAGTGTATTTATGTATGAGTGGGTGTGTGTGGATGTCTGTGTGAGTGTGTAATAGAGAGAGTGTGTATTTATGTAAGAGTGCGTGTCTGTATGTCTGCGTGAGTGTGTAATAGAGAGAGTGTATTTATGTGGGACTGCGTGTGTGTATGTCTGTGTGAGTGTGTAATAGAGAGAGAGTGTGTATTTATGTGAGAGTGCGTGTGTGTATGACTGTGTAAGTGTGTAATAGAGAGAGAGTGTGTATTTATGTGAGAGTGCGTGTGTGTATGTCTGTTTGAGTGTCGAATAGAATGAGATGTATTTATGTGAGCGTGCGTGTATGTATGACTGTGAGAGTGGTTTAGAGAGAGAGAGTGTGTATTTATGTGAGAGTGCGCGTGTGTATGTCTGTGTGAGTGTGTAATAGAGAGAGAGTGTGTATTTATGCGAGAGTGCGTGTGCGTATGTCTGTGTGAGTGTGTAATAGAGTGAGAATGTATTTATGTGAGAGTGTGTGTGTGTATGTCTGTGTGAGTGTGTAATTGAGAGAGTGTGTATTTATGTGAGAGTGTGTGTGTATATGTCTGTGTGTGTGTAATAGAGAGAGTGTGTATTTATGTGAGAGCGTGTGTCTTTATGTCTGTGTGAGTGTGTAATAGAGAGAAAGTGTGTATTTATGTGAGAGTGCGTGTGTGTATGTCTGTGTAAGTGTGTAATAGAGAGAGAGTGTGTATTTATGTGAGAGTGCATGTGTGTATGTCTGTGTGAGTGTGTCATAGAGAGAGAGTGTGTATTTATGTGAGAGTGCGTGTGTGTATGTCTGTGTAAGTGTGTAATAGAGAGAGTGTGTATTTATGTGAGAGTGCCTGTGTTTATGTCTGTGTGAGTGTGTAATAGAGAGAGAGTGTGTATTTATGTGAGAGAGCGTGTGTGTATGTCTGTGTGAGTGTGTAATAGAGTGAAAGTGTGTATTTATGTGAGAGAGCGTGTGTGTATGTCTGTGTGAGTGTGTAATAGAGTGAAAGTGTGTATTTATGTGAGAGAGCGTGTGTGTATGTCTGTGTGAGTGTGTAATATCGAGGGAGTGTGTATTTATGTGAGAATGGGTGTGTGTATGTCTGTGTGAGTGTCATAGAGAGAGAGTGTGTACTTATGTGAGAGTGCGTGTGTGCATGTCTGTGTGAGTGTGCAATAGAGTGAGACTGTATTTATGTGAGAGTGTGTGTGTTTATGTCTGTGTCAGTGTGTAATAGAGAGAGAGTGTGTATTTGTGTGAGAGTGCGTGTGTGTATGTCTGTGTGAGTGTGTAATAGAGTGAGAGTGTGTATTTTGTGAGAGTGCATGTGTGCATGTCTGCGTGAGTTTGTAATAGAGAAAGTTTGTATTTTCTGAGTGTGCGTGTGTGTATGTCTGTGTGAGTGTGTAATAGAGAGAGAGTGTGTATTTATGTGAGAGTGGGTGTGTGTATGTCTGTGTGTGTGTGTAATAAAATGAGAGAGTGTATTTATGTGAGAGTGTGTGTGTATGTCTGTGTGAGTGTGTAATAAAGTGAGAGAGTGTATTTATGTGAGATTGTGTGTGTATGTCTGTGTGAGTGTGTAATAGAGAGAGTGTGTATTTATGTGAGATTGTGTGTGTGTATGTCTGTGTGAGTGTGTAATAGAGAGAGTGTATGTATGTATGAGTGGGTGTGTGTGGATGTCTGTGTGAGTGTGTAATAGAGAGAGTGTGTAGTTATGTGAGAGTGCGTGTGTGTATGTCTGCGTGAGTGTGTAATAGAGAGAGTGTATTTATGTGGGAGTGCATGTGTATATGTCTCTGTAAGTGTGTACTAGAGAGAGAGTGTGTATTTATGTGAGAGTGCGTGTGTGTATGACTGTGTAAGTGTGTAATAGAGAGAGTGTGTATTTATGTGAGAGTGCGTGTGTGTATGTCTGTGTGAGTGTGTAATAGAGTGAGAGTGTGTATTTATGTGAGAGTGCGTGTGTGCATGTCTGTGTGAGTGTGTAATAGAGTGAAAGTGTGTATTTATGTGAGAGTGCGTGTGTGCATCTCTGCGTGAGTGTGTAATAGAATGAGAGTGTGTATTTATGTGGTAGTGCGTGCGTACAAGTCTGTGTGAGTGTGTAATAGAGTGAGAGTGTATTTATGTGATAGGGTGTGTGTGTATGTCTGTGTGTGTAATAGAGTGAGAGTGTATTTATGTGAGAGTGTGTGTGTATATGTCTGTGTGTGTGTAATAGAGAGAGTGTGTATTTATGTGAGAGTGCGTGTGTGTATGTCTGTGTGAGTGTGTCATCGAGAGAGTGTGTATTTATGTGAGAGTGCGTGTGTGTATGTCTGTGTAAGTGTGTAATAGAGAGAGAGTGTGTATTTATGTGAGAGTGCGTGTGTGTATGTCTGTGTAAGTGTGTAATAGAGAGAGAGTGTGTATTTATGCGAGAGTGCGTGTGCGTATGTCTGTGTGAGTGTGTAATAGAGTGAGAGTGTATTTATGTGAGAGTGTGTGTGTGTCTGTCTGTGTGAGTGTGTAATAGAGAGAATGTGTATTTATGTGAGAGTGCGTGTGTGCATGTCTGTGTGAGTGTGTAATAGAGTGAGTGTGTATTTATATGAGTGCGTGTGTGTGTATGTCTGTGTGAGTGTGTAATAAAATGAGAGTGTGTATTTTTGTGAGAGTGCGTGTGTGTATGTCTGTGTGAGTGTGTAATAGAGAGAGTGTATTTATGTGTGAGTGGGTGTGTGTGCATGTCTGTGTGAGTGTGTAATAGAGAGAGAGTGTATTTATGTGGTAGTGCGTGTGTGTATATCTGTGTGAGTGTGTAATAGAGAGAGTGTATTTATGTGTCAGTGGGTGTGTGTGCATGTCTGTGTGAGTGTGGAATAGAGAGAGTGTGTATTTATGTGAGAGTGCGTGTGTGTATGTCTGTGTGAGTGTGTAATAGAGAGAGTGTATTTATGTGTCAGTGGGTGTGTGTGCATGTCTGTGTGAGTGTGTAATAGAGAGAGTGTGTATTTATGTGAGAGTGCGTGTGTGTATGTATGTGTAAGTGTGTAATAGAGAGAGTGTATTTATGTGAGAGTGCGTGTGCACAAGTCTGTGTGAGTGTGTAATAGAGTGAGAGTGTATTTATGTGATAGGGTGTGTGTGTATGTCTGTGTGTGTAATAGAGTGAGAGTGTATTTATGTGAGTGTGCGTGTGTGTATGTCTGTGTGAGTGTGTAATAGAGAGAGTGCGTATTTATGTGAGAGTGTGTGTGTATATGTCTGTGTGTGTGTAATAGAGAGAGTGTGTATTTATGTGAGAGTGCGTGTGTGTATGTCTGTGTGAGTGAGTCATCGAGAGAGTGTGTGTTTATGTGAGAGTGCGTGTGTGTATGTCTGTGTGAGTGTGTAATAGAGAGAGTGTATTTATGTGTGAGTGGGTGTGTGTGCATGTCTGTGTGTGTGTGTAATAGAGAGAGAGTGTATTCATGTGGTAGTGCGTGTGTGTATATCTGTGTGAGTGTGTAATAGAGAGAGTGTATTTATGTGTCAGTGTGTGTGTGTGCATGTCTGTGTGAGAGTGTAATAGAGAGAGTGTGTATTTATGTGAGAGTGCGTGTGTGCATGTATGTGTGAGTGTGCAATAGAGAGAGTGTATTTATGTGAGAGTGCGTGTGTACAAGTCTGTGTGAGTGTGTAATAGAGTGAGAGTGTATTTATGTGATAGGGTGTGTGTGTATGTCTGTGTGTGTAATAGAGTGAGAGTGTATTTATGTGAGAGTGTGTGTGTATATGTCTGTGTGTGTGTAATAGAGAGAGTGTGTATTTATGTGAGAGTGCGTGTGTGTATGTCTGTGTGAGTGTGTAATAGAGAGAGTGTGTATTCATGTGAGAGTGCGTGTGTGTATGTGTGTGTGAGTGTGTAATAGAGAGAGTGTGTATTTATGCGAGAGTGTGTGTGTGTATGTCTGTGTGAGTGTGTAATAGAGAGAGTGTATTTATGTGTGAGTGGGTGTGTGTGCATGTCTGTGTGAGTGTGTAATAGAGAGAGTGTATTTATGTGTGATTGGGTGTGTGTGCATGTCTGTGTGAGTGTGTAATAGAGAGAGTGTGTGTTTCTGTGAGAGTGTGTGTGTGTATGTCTGTGTGAGTGTGTAATTGAGAGAGTGTATTTATGTGTGAGTGCGTGTGTATGTCAGTGTGAGTGTGTAATAGAGAGTGTGTGTATTTATGAGAGAGTGCGTGTGTGTATGTCTGTGTGAGTGTGTAATAGAGAGAGAGTGTAATTATGTGAGCGTGCGTGTGTGTGTATGTCTGTGTGAGTGTGAAATAGAGAGAGTGTATTTATGTGTGAGTAGGTGTGTGTATGTCTGTGTGAGTGTGTAATAGAGAGTGTGTGTGCTTATGTGAGAGTGCGTGTGTGTATGACTGTGTAAGTTTGTAATAGAGAGAGAGTGTATTTATGTGGGAGTGCGTGTGTGCATGAATGTGTAAGTGTGTAATAGAGAGAGAGTGTGTATTTATGTGAGAGTGCGTGTGTGTATGTCTGTGTGAGTGTGTAATAGAGTGAGAGTGTATTTATGTGAGTGTGCGTGTGTGTATGTCTGTGTGAGTGTGTAATAGAGACTGTATGTATGTGTGAGTGGGTATGTGTATGTCTGTGTGAGGGTGTAATAGAGAGAGAGTGTATTAATGTGAGAGTGCGTGTGTGTAGGTCTGTCTAAGTGTGTAATAGAGAGAGAGTGTGTATTTATGTGAGAGTGTGTGTGTGTATGACTGTGTAAGTGTGTAATAGAGAGAGAGTGTGTATTTATGTGAGAGTGCATGTGTGTATTCCTGTGTGAGTGTGTAATAGAGAGAGAGTGTGTATTTATGTGAGAGTGCGTATGTGTATGACTGTGTAAGTGTGTAATAGAGAGAGAGTATGTATTTATGTGAGAGTGCGTGTGTGTATGTCTGTGTGAGTGTGTCATAGAGTGAGATGTATTTTTGTGTGCGTGTGTGTATGTATGACTGTGTGAGTGTGAAAGAGAGAGAGAGTGTGTATTTATGTGAGAGTGCGTGTGTGTATGACTGTGTAAGTGTGCAATAGAGAGAGTGTGTATTTTTGCGAGAGTGCGTATGTGTATGTCTGTGTGAGTGTGTAATTGAGTGAGAGTGTATCTATGTGAGAGTGTGTGTGTGTATGTCTGTGTGAGTGTGTAATAGAGTGAAAGTGTGTATTTATGTGAGAGTGCGTGTGTGCATGTCTGTGTGAGTGTGTAATAGAGTGAGACTGTATTTATGTGAGAGTGTGTGTGTTTATGTCTGTGTCAGTGTGTAATAGAGAGAGAGTGTGTATTTGTGTGAGAGTGCGTGTGTGTATGTCTGTGTGAGTGTGTAATAGAGTGAGAGTGTGTATTTTGTGAGAGTGCGTGTGTGCATGTCTGCGTGAGTGTGTAATAGAGAAAGTTTGTATTTTCTGAGTGTGCGTGTGTGTATGTCTGTGTGAGTGTGTAATAGAGAGAGAGTGTGTATTTATGTGAGAGCGGGTGTGTGTATGTCTGTGTGTGTGTGTAATAAAATGAGAGAGTGTATTTATGTGAGAGTGTGTGTGTATGTCTGTGTGAGTGTGTAATCAAGTGAGAGAGTGTATTTATGTGAGAGTGTGTGTGTGTATGTCTGTGTGAGTGTGTAATAGAGAGAGTGTGTATTTATGTGAGATTGTGTGTGTGTATGTCTGTGTGAGTGTGTAATAGAGAGAGTGTATTTATGTATGAGTGTGTGTGTGTGGATGTCTGTGTGAGTGTGTAATAGAGAGAGTGTATTTATGTATGAGTGGGTGTGTGTGGATGTCTGTGTGAGTGTGTAATAGAGAGAGTGTATTTATGTATGAGTGGGTGTGTGTGTATGTCTGCGTGAGTGTGTAATAGAGAGAGTGTATTTATGTGGGAGTGCGTGTGTATATGTCTGTGTAAGTGTGTACTAGAGAGAGAGTGTGTATTCATGTGAGAGTGCGTGTGTGTATGACTGTGTAAGTGTGTAATAGAGAGAGTGTGTATTTATGTGAGAGTGCGTGTGTGTATGTCTGTGTGAGTGTGTAATAGAGTGAGAGTGTGTATTTATGTGAGAGTGCGTGTGTGGATGTCTGTGTGAGTGTGTAATAGAGAGAGTGTATTTATGTGAGAGTGCGTGTGTGTATGTCTGCGTGAGTGTTTAATAGAGAGAGTGTATTTCTGTGGGAGTGCGTGTGTGTATGTCTGTGTAAGTGTGTAATATAGAGAGAGTGTGTATTTATGTGAGAGTGCGCGTGTGTATGTCTGTGTGAGTGTCTAATAGAGAGAGAGTGTGCATTTATGCGAGAGTGCGTGTGTGTATGTCTGTGTAAGTGTGTAATAGAGAGAGAGTGTGCATTTCTGTGGGAGTGCGTGTGTGTATGTCTGTGTAAGTGTGTAATAGAGAGAGAGTGTGTATTTATGCGAGAGTGCGTGTGCGTATGTCTGTGTGAGTGTGTAATAGAGTGAGAGTGTATTTATGTGAGAGTGTGTGTGTGTCTGTCTGTGTGAGTGTGTAATAGAGAGAATGTGTATTTATGTGAGAGTGCGTGTGTGCATGTCTGTGTGAGTGTGTAATAGAGTGAGTGTGTATTTATATGAGTGCGCGTGTGTGTATGTCTGTGTGAGTGTGTAATAAAATGAGAGTGTGTATTTATGTGAGAGTGCGTGTGTGTATGTCTGTGTGAGTGTGTAATAGAGAGAGTGTATTTATGTGTGAGTGGGTGTGTGTGTATATCTGTGTGAGTGTGTAATAGAGAGAGTGTATTTATGTGTCAGTGGGTGTGTGTGCATGTCTGTGTGAGTGTGTAATAGAGAGAGTGTGTATTTATGTGAGAGTGCGTGTGTGTATGTATGTGTAAGTGTGTAATAGAGAGAGTGTATTTATGTGAGAGTGCGTGTGTACAAGTCTGTGTGAGTGTGTAATAGAGTGAGAGTGTATTTATGTGATAGGGTGTGTGTGTATGTCTGTGTGTCTAATAGAGTGAGAGTGTATTTATGTGAGTGTGCGTGTGTGTATGTCTGTGTGAGTGTGTAATAGAGAGAGTGCGTATTTATGTGAGAGTGTGTGTGTATATGTCTGTGTGTGTGTAATAGAGAGAGTGTGTATTTATGTGAGAGTGCGTGTGTGTATGTCTGTGTGAGTGAGTCATCGAGAGAGTGTGTGTTTATGTGAGAGTGCGTGTGTGTATGTCTGTGTGAGTGTGTAATAGAGAGAGTGTATTTATGTGTGAGTGGGTGTGTGTGCATGTCTGTGTGAGAGTGTAATAGAGAGAGTGTGTATTCATGTGGTAGTGCGTGTGTGTATATCTGTGTGAGTGTGTAATAGAGAGAGTGTATTTATGTGTCAGTGGGTGTGTGTGCATGTCTGTGTGAGTGTGTAATAGAGAGAGTGTGTATTTATGTGAGAGTGCGTGTGTGTATGTATGTGTAAGTGTGTAATAGAGAGAGTGTATTTATGTGAGAGTGCGTGTGTACAAGTCTGTGTGAGTGTGTAATAGAGTGAGAGTGTATTTATGTGATAGGGTGTGTGTGTATGTCTGTGTGTGTAATAGAGTGAGAGTGTATTTATGTGATAGGGTGTGTGTGTGTGTCTGTGTGTGTAATAGAGTGAGAGTGTATTTATGTGAGTGTGCGTGTGTGTATGTCTGTGTGAGTGTGTAATAGAGAGAGTGCGTATTTATGTGAGAGTGTGTGTGTATATGTCTGTGTGTGTGTAATAGAGAGAGTGTGTATTTATGTGAGAGTGCGTGTGTGTATGTCTGTGTGAGTGTGTAATAGAGAGAGTGTGTATTCATGTGAGAGTGCGTGTGTGTATGTGTGTGTGAGTGTGTAATAGAGAGAGTGTGTATTTATGCGAGAGTGTGTGTGTGTATGTCTGTGTGAGTGTGTAATAGAGAGAGTGTATTTATGTGTGAGTGGGTGTGTGTGCATGTCTGTGTGAGTGTGTAATAGAGAGAGTGTGTGTTTCTGTGAGAGTGTGTGTGTGTATGTCTGTGTGAGTGTGTAATAGAGAGAGTGTGTATTTATGTGAGAGTGCGTGTGTATGTCAGTGTGAGTGTGTAATAGAGAGTGTGTGTATTTATGAGAGAATGCGTGTGTGTATGTCTGTGTGAGTGTGTAATAGAGAGAGAGTGTATTTATGTGAGAGTGCGTGTGTGTGTATGTCTGTGTGAGTGTGAAATAGAGAGAGTGTATTTATGTGTGAGTAGGTGTGTGTATGTCTGTGTGAGTGTGTAATAGAGAGTGTGTGTGTTTATGTGAGAGTGCGTGTGTGTATGACTGTGTAAGATTGTAATAGAGAGAGAGTGTATTTATGTGAGAGTGCGTGTGTGTATGTCTGTGTGTGTAACAGAGAGAGAGTGTATGTAAGTGGGAGTGCGTGTGTGCATGAATGTGTAAGTGTGTAATAGAGAGAGAGTGTGTATTTATGTGAGAGTGCGTGTGTGTATGTCTGTGTGATTGTGTAATAGAGTGAGAGTGTATTTATGTGAGTGTGCGTGTGTGTATGTCTGTGTGAGTGTGTAATAGAGAGTGTATGTATGTGTGAGTGGGTATGTGTATGTCTGTGTGAGGGTGTAATAGAGAGAGAGTGTATTAATGTGAGAGTGTGTGTGTGTATGACTGTGTAAGTGTGTAATAGAGAGAGAGTGTGTATTTATGTGAGAGTGCATGTGTGTATTCCTGTGTGAGTGTGTAATAGAGAGAGAGTGTGTATTTATGTGAGAGTGCGTATGTGTATGACTGTGTAAGTGTGTAATAGAGAGAGAGTATGTATTTATGTGAGAGTGCGTGTGTGTATGTCTGTGTGAGTGTGTCATAGAGTGAGATGTATTTTTGTGTGCGTGTGTGTATGTATGACTGTGTGAGTGTGAAAGAGAGAGACAGTGTGTATTTATGTGAGAGTGCGTGTGTGTATGACTGTGTAAGTGTGTAATAGAGAGAGTGTGTATTTTTGCGAGAGTGCGTATGTGTATGTCTGTGTGAGTGTGTAATTGAGTGAGAGTGTATTTATGTGAGAGTGTGTGTGTATGTCTGTGTGAGTGTGTAATAGAGAGAGTGTGTATTTCTGTGATAGTGCATGTGTGTATGTCTGTGTGAGTGTGTAATAGAGAGATTGTGTATTTATGTGTGTGCGTGTGTGTATGTCTGTGTGAGTGTGTAATAGAGAGAGTGTATTTACGTGTGAGTGGGTGTGTGTGCATGTCTGTGTGAGTGTGCAAAAGTGAGAGAGTGTAGTTATGTGGGAGTGCATGTGTGTATGTCTTTGTGAGAGTGTAACAGAGTGAGAGACTGTATTTATGTGAGAGTGTGTATGTATGTCTGTCTGTGTGTGTAATAGAGAGAGAGTGTGTATTTATGTGGGAGTGCGTGAGTGTATGTCTGTGTGAGTGTGTAATAAAATGAGAGAGTGTATTTATGTGAGCGTGTGTGTATGTATGACTATGTGAGTGTATAATAGAGAGAGAGTGTGTATTTATGTGAGAGTGCGTGTGTGTATATCTGTGTGAGCGTGTAATAGAGAGAGTGTATTAATGTGTGAGTTGGTGTGTGTGCATGTCTGTGTGAGTGTGTAATAGAGAGAGTGTGTTTTTATGTGAGAGTGCGTGTGTGTATGTCAGTGTGAGTGTGTAATAGAGAGAGAGTGTGTAGTTATGTGAGAGTGCGTGTGTGTATGTCTGTGTGAGTGTGTAATAGAGAGAGAGAGTGAATTTATGTGAGAGTGCGTGTGTGTATGTCTGTGTGAGTGTGTAATAGAGAGAGTGTATTTATGTGAGAGTGGGTGTGTGTGCATGTCTGTGTGAGTGTGTAATAGAGGGAGTGTGTATTTATGTGAGAGTGTGTGTGTGTATGTCTGTGTCAGGGTGTAATAGAGAGAGTATATTTATGTGGGAGTGCGTGAGTGTATGTCTGTGTGAGTGTGTAATAAAGTGAGAGTGTGTATTTATGTGAGAGTGTGTGTGTATGTCTGTGTGGGTGTGTAATAAAGTGCGAGAGTGTATTTATGTGAGAGAGTGTGTATGTCTGTGTGAGTGTGTAATAGAGAGAGTGTGCATTTATGTGAGAGTGCGTGTGTGTATGTCTGTGTGAGTGTGTAATAGAGTGAAATTGTGTATTTATGTGAGAGTGTGTGTGTGCATGCCTGTGTGAGTGTGTAATAGAGTGAGACTGTATTTATGTGAGAGTGTGTGTGTATGTCTGTGTGAGTGTGTAATAGAGAGAGTGTGTATTTATGTGAGAGTGCGTGTGTGTATGTCTGTGTGAGTGTGTAATAGAGTGAGAGTGTGTATTTATGTGAGAGTGCGTGTGTGCATGTCTGTGTGAGTATGTAATAGAGAAAGTTTGTATTTTCTGAGTGTGCGTGTGTGTATGTCTGTGTGAGTGTGTAATAAAATGAGAGAATGTATTTATGTGCGAGTGTGTGTGTGTGTATGTCTGTGTCAGTGTGTAATAGAGAGAGAGAGTTTATTTATGTGAGAGTGTGTGTGTATGTCTGTGTGAGTGTGTTATAAAGTGAGAGAGTGTATTTATGTGAGAGTGTGTGTGTATGTCTGTGTGAGTGTGTAATAGAGAGAATGTGTATTTATGTGAGATTGTGTGTGTGTATGTCTGTGTGAGTGTGTAATAGAGAGAGTGCATTTATGTATGAGTGGGTGTGTGTGGATGTCTGTGTGAGTGTGTAATAGAGAGAGTGTGTATTTATGTGAGAGTGTGTGTGTGTATGTCTGCGTGAGTGTGTAATAGAGAGAGTGTATTTATGTGGGAGTGTGTGTGTGTATGTCTGTGTAAGTGTGTAATAGAGAGAGAGTGTGTATTTATGTGAGAGTGCGCGTGTGTATGTCTGTGTGAGTGTGTAATAGAGAGAGAGTGTGTATTTATGCGAGAGTGCGTGTGCGTATGTCTGTGTGAGTGTGTAATAGAGTGAGAGTGTATTTATGTGAGAGTGTGTGTGTGTCTGTCTGTGTGAGTGTGTAATAGAGAGAATGTGTATTTATGTGAGAGTGTGTGTGTATATGTCTGTGTGTGTGTAATAGAGAGAGTGTGTATTTATGTGAGAGCGTGTGTGTTTATGTCTGTGTAAGTGTGTAATAGAGAGAGAGTGTGTATTTATGTGAGAGTGCATGTGTGTATGTCTGTGTGAGTGTGTCATGGAGAGAGTGTATTTATGTGGGAGTGCGTGTGTATGTCAGTGTGAGTGTGTAATAGAGAGTGTGTGTATTTATGAGAGAGTGCGTGTGTGTATGTCTGTGTGAGTGTGTAATAGAGAGAGAGTGTAATTATGTGAGCGTGCGTGTGTGTGTATGTCTGTGTGAGTGTGAAATAGAGAGAGTGTATTTATGTGTGAGTAGGTGTGTGTATGTCTGTGTGAGTGTGTAATAGAGAGTGTGTGTGCTTATGTGAGAGTGCGTGTGTGTATGACTGTGTAAGTTTGTAATAGAGAGAGAGTGTATTTATGTGAGAGTGCGTGTGTGTATGTCCGTGTGTGTAATAGAGAGAGAGTGTATGTATGTGGGAGTGCATGTGTGCATGAATGTGTAAGTGTGTAATAGAGAGAGAGTGTGTATTTATGTGAGAGTGCGTGTGTGTATGTCTGTGTGAGTGTGTAATAGAGTGAGAGTGTATTTATGTGAGTGTGCGTGTGTGTATGTCTGTGTGAGTGTGTAATAGAGACTGTATGTATGTGTGAGTGGGTATGTGTATGTCTGTGTGAGGGTGTAATAGAGAGAGAGTGTATTAATGTGAGAGTGCGTGTGTGTATGTCTGTCTAAGTGTGTAATAGAGAGAGAGTGTGTATTTATGTGAGAGTGTGTGTGTGTATGACTGTGTAAGTGTGTAATAGAGAGAGAGTGTGTATTTATATGAGAGTGCATGTGTGTATTTTCTGTGTGAGTGTGTAATAGAGAGAGAGTGTGTATTTATGTGAGAGTGCGTGTGTGTATGTCTGTGTGAGTGTGTCATAGAGTGAGATGTATTTTTGTGTGCGTGTGTGTATGTATGACTGTGTGAGTGTGAAAGAGAGAGAGAGTGTGTATTTATGTGAGAGTGCGTGTGTGTATGACTGTGTAAGTGTGCAATAGAGAGAGTGTGTATTTTTGCGAGAGTGCGTATGTGTATGTCTGTGTGAGTGTGTAATTGAGTGAGAGTGTATTTATGTGAGAGTGTGTGTGTGTATGTCTGTGTGAGTGTGTAATAGAGTGAAAGTGTGTATTTATGTGAGAGTGCGTGTGTGCATGTCTGTGTGAGTGTGTAATAGAGTGAGACTGTATTTATGTGAGAGTGTGTGTGTTTATGTCTGTGTCAGTGTGTAATAGAGAGAGAGTGTGTATTTGTGTGAGAGTGCGTGTGTGTATGTCTGTGTGAGTGTGTAATAGAGTGAGAGTGTGTATTTTGTGAGAGTGCGTGTGTGCATGTCTGCGTGAGTGTGTAATAGAGAAAGTTTGTATTTTCTGAGTGTGCGTGTGTGTATGTCTGTGTGAGTGTGTAATAGAGAGAGAGTGTGTATTTATGTGAGAGCGGGTGTGTGTATGTCTGTGTGTGTGTGTAATAAAATGAGAGAGTGTATTTATGTGAGAGTGTGTGTGTATGTCTGTGTGAGTGTGTAATAAAGTGAGAGAGTGTATTTATGTGAGAGTGTGTGTGTGTATGTCTGTGTGAGTGTGTAATAGAGAGAGTGTGTATTTATGTGAGATTGTGTGTGTGTATGTCTGTGTGAGTGTGTAATAGAGAGAGTGTATTTATGTATGAGTGTGTGTGTGTGGATGTCTGTGTGAGTGTGTAATAGAGAGAGTGTATTTATGTATGAGTGGGTGTGTGTGGATGTCTGTGTGAGTGTGTAATAGAGAGAGTGTATTTATGTATGAGTGGGTGTGTGTGTATGTCTGCGTGAGTGTGTAATAGAGAGAGTGTATTTATGTGGGAGTGCGTGTGTATATGTCTGTGTAAGTGTGTACTAGAGAGAGAGTGTGTATTTATGTGAGAGTGCGTGTGTGTATGACTGTGTAAGTGTGTAATAGAGAGAGTGTGTATTTATGTGAGAGTGCGTGTGTGTATGTCTGTGTGAGTGTGTAATAGAGTGAGAGTGTGTATTTATGTGAGAGTGCGTGTGTGGATGTCTGTGTGAGTGTGTAATAGAGAGAGTGTATTTATGTGAGAGTGCGTGTGTGTATGTCTGCGTGAGTGTTTAATAGAGAGAGTGTATTTCTGTGGGAGTGCGTGTGTGTATGTCTGTGTAAGTGTGTAATAGAGAGAGAGTGTGTATTTATGTGAGAGTGCGCGTGTGTATGTCTGTGTGAGTGTCTAATAGAGAGAGAGTGTGCATTTATGCGAGAGTGCGTGTGTGTATGTCTGTGTAAGTGTGTAATAGAGAGAGAGTGTGTATTTCTGTGGGAGTGCGTGTGTGTATGTCTGTGTAAGTGTGTAATAGAGAGAGAGTGTGTATTTATGCGAGAGTGCGTGTGCGTATGTCTGTGTGAGTGTGTAATAGAGTGAGAGTGTATTTATGTGAGAGTGTGTGTGTGTCTGTCTGTGTGAGTGTGTAATAGAGAGAATGTGTATTTATGTGAGAGTGCGTGTGTGCATGTCTGTGTGAGTGTGTAATAGAGTGAGTGTGTATTTATATGAGTGCGCGTGTGTGTATGTCTGTGTGAGTGTGTAATAAAATGAGAGTGTGTATTTATGTGAGAGTGCGTGTGTGTATGTCTGTGTGAGTGTGTAATAGAGAGAGTGTATTTATGTGTGAGTGGGTGTGTGTGTATATCTGTGTGAGTGTGTAATAGAGAGAGTGTATTTATGTGTCAGTGGGTGTGTGTGCATGTCTGTGTGAGTGTGTAATAGAGAGAGTGTGTATTTATGTGAGAGTGCGTGTGTGTATGTATGTGTAAGTGTGTAATAGAGAGAGTGTATTTATGTGAGAGTGCGTGTGTACAAGTCTGTGTGAGTGTGTAATAGAGTGAGAGTGTATTTATGTGATAGGGTGTGTGTGTATGTCTGTGTGTCTAATAGAGTGAGAGTGTATTTATGTGAGTGTGCGTGTGTGTATGTCTGTGTGAGTGTGTAATAGAGAGAGTGCGTATTTATGTGAGAGTGTGTGTGTATATGTCTGTGTGTGTGTAATAGAGAGAGTGTGTATTTATGTGAGAGTGCGTGTGTGTATGTCTGTGTGAGTGAGTCATCGAGAGAGTGTGTGTTTATGTGAGAGTGCGTGTGTGTATGTCTGTGTGAGTGTGTAATAGAGAGAGTGTATTTATGTGTGAGTGGGTGTGTGTGCATGTCTGTGTGAGAGTGTAATAGAGAGAGTGTGTATTCATGTGGTAGTGCGTGTGTGTATATCTGTGTGAGTGTGTAATAGAGAGAGTGTATTTATGTGTCAGTGGGTGTGTGTGCATGTCTGTGTGAGTGTGTAATAGAGAGAGTGTGTATTTATGTGAGAGTGCGTGTGTGTATGTATGTGTAAGTGTGTAATAGAGAGAGTGTATTTATGTGAGAGTGCGTGTGTACAAGTCTGTGTGAGTGTGTAATAGAGTGAGAGTGTATTTATGTGATAGGGTGTGTGTGTATGTCTGTGTGTGTAATAGAGTGAGAGTGTATTTATGTGATAGGGTGTGTGTGTGTGTCTGTGTGTGTAATAGAGTGAGAGTGTATTTATGTGAGTGTGCGTGTGTGTATGTCTGTGTGAGTGTGTAATAGAGAGAGTGCGTATTTATGTGAGAGTGTGTGTGTATATGTCTGTGTGTGTGTAATAGAGAGAGTGTGTATTTATGTGAGAGTGCGTGTGTGTATGTCTGTGTGAGTGTGTAATAGAGAGAGTGTGTATTCATGTGAGAGTGCGTGTGTGTATGTGTGTGTGAGTGTGTAATAGAGAGAGTGTGTATTTATGCGAGAGTGTGTGTGTGTATGTCTGTGTGAGTGTGTAATAGAGAGAGTGTATTTATGTGTGAGTGGGTGTGTGTGCATGTCTGTGTGAGTGTGTAATAGAGAGAGTGTGTGTTTCTGTGAGAGTGTGTGTGTGTATGTCTGTGTGAGTGTGTAATAGAGAGAGTGTGTATTTATGTGAGAGTGCGTGTGTATGTCAGTGTGAGTGTGTAATAGAGAGTGTGTGTATTTATGAGAGAATGCGTGTGTGTATGTCTGTGTGAGTGTGTAATAGAGAGAGAGTGTATTTATGTGAGAGTGCGTGTGTGTGTATGTCTGTGTGAGTGTGAAATAGAGAGAGTGTATTTATGTGTGAGTAGGTGTGTGTATGTCTGTGTGAGTGTGTAATAGAGAGTGTGTGTGTTTATGTGAGAGTGCGTGTGTGTATGACTGTGTAAGATTGTAATAGAGAGAGAGTGTATTTATGTGAGAGTGCGTGTGTGTATGTCTGTGTGTGTAACAGAGAGAGAGTGTATGTAAGTGGGAGTGCGTGTGTGCATGAATGTGTAAGTGTGTAATAGAGAGAGAGTGTGTATTTATGTGAGAGTGCGTGTGTGTATGTCTGTGTGATTGTGTAATAGAGTGAGAGTGTATTTATGTGAGTGTGCGTGTGTGTATGTCTGTGTGAGTGTGTAATAGAGAGTGTATGTATGTGTGAGTGGGTATGTGTATGTCTGTGTGAGGGTGTAATAGAGAGAGAGTGTATTAATGTGAGAGTGTGTGTGTGTATGACTGTGTAAGTGTGTAATAGAGAGAGAGTGTGTATTTATGTGAGAGTGCATGTGTGTATTCCTGTGTGAGTGTGTAATAGAGAGAGAGTGTGTATTTATGTGAGAGTGCGTATGTGTATGACTGTGTAAGTGTGTAATAGAGAGAGAGTATGTATTTATGTGAGAGTGCGTGTGTGTATGTCTGTGTGAGTGTGTCATAGAGTGAGATGTATTTTTGTGTGCGTGTGTGTATGTATGACTGTGTGAGTGTGAAAGAGAGAGACAGTGTGTATTTATGTGAGAGTGCGTGTGTGTATGACTGTGTAAGTGTGTAATAGAGAGAGTGTGTATTTTTGCGAGAGTGCGTATGTGTATGTCTGTGTGAGTGTGTAATTGAGTGAGAGTGTATTTATGTGAGAGTGTGTGTGTATGTCTGTGTGAGTGTGTAATAGAGAGAGTGTGTATTTCTGTGATAGTGCATGTGTGTATGTCTGTGTGAGTGTGTAATAGAGAGATTGTGTATTTATGTGTGTGCGTGTGTGTATGTCTGTGTGAGTGTGTAATAGAGAGAGTGTATTTACGTGTGAGTGGGTGTGTGTGCATGTCTGTGTGAGTGTGCAAAAGTGAGAGAGTGTAGTTATGTGGGAGTGCATGTGTGTATGTCTTTGTGAGAGTGTAACAGAGTGAGAGACTGTATTTATGTGAGAGTGTGTATGTATGTCTGTCTGTGTGTGTAATAGAGAGAGAGTGTGTATTTATGTGGGAGTGCGTGAGTGTATGTCTGTGTGAGTGTGTAATAAAATGAGTGTATTTATGTGAGCGTGTGTGTATGTATGACTATGTGAGTGTATAATAGAGAGAGAGTGTGTATTTATGTGAGAGTGCGTGTGTGTATATCTGTGTGAGCGTGTAATAGAGAGAGTGTATTAATGTGTGAGTTGGTGTGTGTGCATGTCTGTGTGAGTGTGTAATAGAGAGAGTGTGTTTTTATGTGAGAGTGCGTGTGTGTATGTCAGTGTGAGTGTGTAATAGAGAGAGAGTGTGTAGTTATGTGAGAGTGCGTGTGTGTATGTCTGTGTGAGTGTGTAATAGAGAGAGAGAGTGAATTTATGTGAGAGTGCGTGTGTGTATGTCTGTGTGAGTGTGTAATAGAGAGAGTGTATTTATGTGAGAGTGGGTGTGTGTGCATGTCTGTGTGAGTGTGTAATAGAGGGAGTGTGTATTTATGTGAGAGTGTGTGTGTGTATGTCTGTGTCAGGGTGTAATAGAGAGAGTATATTTATGTGGGAGTGCGTGAGTGTATGTCTGTGTGAGTGTGTAATAAAGTGAGAGTGTGTATTTATGTGAGAGTGTGTGTGTATGTCTGTGTGGGTGTGTAATAAAGTGCGAGAGTGTATTTATGTGAGAGAGTGTGTATGTCTGTGTGAGTGTGTAATAGAGAGAGTGTGCATTTATGTGAGAGTGCGTGTGTGTATGTCTGTGTGAGTGTGTAATAGAGTGAAATTGTGTATTTATGTGAGAGTGTGTGTGTGCATGCCTGTGTGAGTGTGTAATAGAGTGAGACTGTATTTATGTGAGAGTGTGTGTGTATGTCTGTGTGAGTGTGTAATAGAGAGAGTGTGTATTTATGTGAGAGTGCGTGTGTGTATGTCTGTGTGAGTGTGTAATAGAGTGAGAGTGTGTATTTATGTGAGAGTGCGTGTGTGCATGTCTGTGTGAGTATGTAATAGAGAAAGTTTGTATTTTCTGAGTGTGCGTGTGTGTATGTCTGTGTGAGTGTGTAATAAAATGAGAGAATGTATTTATGTGCGAGTGTGTGTGTGTGTATGTCTGTGTCAGTGTGTAATAGAGAGAGAGAGTTTATTTATGTGAGAGTGTGTGTGTATGTCTGTGTGAGTGTGTTATAAAGTGAGAGAGTGTATTTATGTGAGAGTGTGTGTGTATGTCTGTGTGAGTGTGTAATAGAGAGAATGTGTATTTATGTGAGATTGTGTGTGTGTATGTCTGTGTGAGTGTGTAATAGAGAGAGTGCATTTATGTATGAGTGGGTGTGTGTGGATGTCTGTGTGAGTGTGTAATAGAGAGAGTGTGTATTTATGTGAGAGTGTGTGTGTGTATGTCTGCGTGAGTGTGTAATAGAGAGAGTGTATTTATGTGGGAGTGTGTGTGTGTATGTCTGTGTAAGTGTGTAATAGAGAGAGAGTGTGTATTTATGTGAGAGTGCGCGTGTGTATGTCTGTGTGAGTGTGTAATAGAGAGAGAGTGTGTATTTATGCGAGAGTGCGTGTGCGTATGTCTGTGTGAGTGTGTAATAGAGTGAGAGTGTATTTATGTGAGAGTGTGTGTGTGTCTGTCTGTGTGAGTGTGTAATAGAGAGAATGTGTATTTATGTGAGAGTGTGTGTGTATATGTCTGTGTGTGTGTAATAGAGAGAGTGTGTATTTATGTGAGAGCGTGTGTGTTTATGTCTGTGTAAGTGTGTAATAGAGAGAGAGTGTGTATTTATGTGAGAGTGCATGTGTGTATGTCTGTGTGAGTGTGTCATGGAGAGAGTGTATTTATGTGGGAGTGCGTGTGTATGTCAGTGTGAGTGTGTAATAGAGAGTGTGTGTATTTATGAGAGAGTGCGTGTGTGTATGTCTGTGTGAGTGTGTAATAGAGAGAGAGTGTAATTATGTGAGCGTGCGTGTGTGTGTATGTCTGTGTGAGTGTGAAATAGAGAGAGTGTATTTATGTGTGAGTAGGTGTGTGTATGTCTGTGTGAGTGTGTAATAGAGAGTGTGTGTGCTTATGTGAGAGTGCGTGTGTGTATGACTGTGTAAGTTTGTAATAGAGAGAGAGTGTATTTATGTGAGAGTGCGTGTGTGTATGTCCGTGTGTGTAATAGAGAGAGAGTGTATGTATGTGGGAGTGCATGTGTGCATGAATGTGTAAGTGTGTAATAGAGAGAGAGTGTGTATTTATGTGAGAGTGCGTGTGTGTATGTCTGTGTGAGTGTGTAATAGAGTGAGAGTGTATTTATGTGAGTGTGCGTGTGTGTATGTCTGTGTGAGTGTGTAATAGAGACTGTATGTATGTGTGAGTGGGTATGTGTATGTCTGTGTGAGGGTGTAATAGAGAGAGAGTGTATTAATGTGAGAGTGCGTGTGTGTATGTCTGTCTAAGTGTGTAATAGAGAGAGAGTGTGTATTTATGTGAGAGTGTGTGTGTGTATGACTGTGTAAGTGTGTAATAGAGAGAGAGTGTGTATTTATATGAGAGTGCATGTGTGTATTTTCTGTGTGAGTGTGTAATAGAGAGAGAGTGTGTATTTATGTGAGAGTGCGTGTGTGTATGTCTGTGTGAGTGTGTCATAGAGTGAGATGTATTTTTGTGTGCGTGTGTGTATGTATGACTGTGTGAGTGTGAAAGAGAGAGAGAGTGTGTATTTATGTGAGAGTGCGTGTGTGTATGACTGTGTAAGTGTGCAATAGAGAGAGTGTGTATTTTTGCGAGAGTGCGTATGTGTATGTCTGTGTGAGTGTGTAATTGAGTGAGAGTGTATTTATGTGAGAGTGTGTGTGTGTATGTCTGTGTGAGTGTGTAATAGAGTGAAAGTGTGTATTTATGTGAGAGTGCGTGTGTGCATGTCTGTGTGAGTGTGTAATAGAGTGAGACTGTATTTATGTGAGAGTGTGTGTGTTTATGTCTGTGTCAGTGTGTAATAGAGAGAGAGTGTGTATTTGTGTGAGAGTGCGTGTGTGTATGTCTGTGTGAGTGTGTAATAGAGTGAGAGTGTGTATTTTGTGAGAGTGCGTGTGTGCATGTCTGCGTGAGTGTGTAATAGAGAAAGTTTGTATTTTCTGAGTGTGCGTGTGTGTATGTCTGTGTGAGTGTGTAATAGAGAGAGAGTGTGTATTTATGTGAGAGCGGGTGTGTGTATGTCTGTGTGTGTGTGTAATAAAATGAGAGAGTGTATTTATGTGAGAGTGTGTGTGTATGTCTGTGTGAGTGTGTAATAAAGTGAGAGAGTGTATTTATGTGAGAGTGTGTGTGTGTATGTCTGTGTGAGTGTGTAATAGAGAGAGTGTGTATTTATGTGAGATTGTGTGTGTGTATGTCTGTGTGAGTGTGTAATAGAGAGAGTGTATTTATGTATGAGTGTGTGTGTGTGGATGTCTGTGTGAGTGTGTAATAGAGAGAGTGTATTTATGTATGAGTGGGTGTGTGTGGATGTCTGTGTGAGTGTGTAATAGAGAGAGTGTATTTATGTATGAGTGGGTGTGTGTGTATGTCTGCGTGAGTGTGTAATAGAGAGAGTGTATTTATGTGGGAGTGCGTGTGTATATGTCTGTGTAAGTGTGTACTAGAGAGAGAGTGTGTATTTATGTGAGAGTGCGTGTGTGTATGACTGTGTAAGTGTGTAATAGAGAGAGTGTGTATTTATGTGAGAGTGCGTGTGTGTATGTCTGTGTGAGTGTGTAATAGAGTGAGAGTGTGTATTTATGTGAGAGTGCGTGTGTGGATGTCTGTGTGAGTGTGTAATAGAGAGAGTGTATTTATGTGAGAGTGCGTGTGTGTATGTCTGCGTGAGTGTTTAATAGAGAGAGTGTATTTCTGTGGGAGTGCGTGTGTGTATGTCTGTGTAAGTGTGTAATAGAGAGAGAGTGTGTATTTATGTGAGAGTGCGCGTGTGTATGTCTGTGTGAGTGTCTAATAGAGAGAGAGTGTGCATTTATGCGAGAGTGCGTGTGTGTATGTCTGTGTAAGTGTGTAATAGAGAGAGAGTGTGTATTTCTGTGGGAGTGCATGTGTGTATGTCTGTGTAAGTGTGTAATAGAGAGAGAGTGTGTATTTATGCGAGAGTGCGTGTGCGTATGTCTGTGTGAGTGTGTAATAGAGTGAGAGTGTATTTATGTGAGAGTGTGTGTGTGTCTGTCTGTGTGAGTGTGTAATAGAGAGAATGTGTATTTATGTGAGAGTGCGTGTGTGCATGTCTGTGTGAGTGTGTAATAGAGTGAGTGTGTATTTATATGAGTGCGCGTGTGTGTATGTCTGTGTGAGTGTGTAATAAAATGAGAGTGTGTATTTATGTGAGAGTGCGTGTGTGTATGTCTGTGTGAGTGTGTAATAGAGAGAGTGTATTTATGTGTGAGTGGGTGTGTGTGTATATCTGTGTGAGTGTGTAATAGAGAGAGTGTATTTATGTGTCAGTGGGTGTGTGTGCATGTCTGTGTGAGTGTGTAATAGAGAGAGTGTGTATTTATGTGAGAGTGCGTGTGTGTATGTATGTGTAAGTGTGTAATAGAGAGAGTGTATTTATGTGAGAGTGCGTGTGTACAAGTCTGTGTGAGTGTGTAATAGAGTGAGAGTGTATTTATGTGATAGGGTGTGTGTGTATGTCTGTGTGTCTAATAGAGTGAGAGTGTATTTATGTGAGTGTGCGTGTGTGTATGTCTGTGTGAGTGTGTAATAGAGAGAGTGCGTATTTATGTGAGAGTGTGTGTGTATATGTCTGTGTGTGTGTAATAGAGAGAGTGTGTATTTATGTGAGAGTGCGTGTGTGTATGTCTGTGTGAGTGAGTCATCGAGAGAGTGTGTGTTTATGTGAGAGTGCGTGTGTGTATGTCTGTGTGAGTGTGTAATAGAGAGAGTGTATTTATGTGTGAGTGGGTGTGTGTGCATGTCTGTGTGAGAGTGTAATAGAGAGAGTGTGTATTCATGTGGTAGTGCGTGTGTGTATATCTGTGTGAGTGTGTAATAGAGAGAGTGTATTTATGTGTCAGTGGGTGTGTGTGCATGTCTGTGTGAGTGTGTAATAGAGAGAGTGTGTATTTATGTGAGAGTGCGTGTGTGTATGTATGTGTAAGTGTGTAATAGAGAGAGTGTATTTATGTGAGAGTGCGTGTGTACAAGTCTGTGTGAGTGTGTAATAGAGTGAGAGTGTATTTATGTGATAGGGTGTGTGTGTATGTCTGTGTGTGTAATAGAGTGAGAGTGTATTTATGTGATAGGGTGTGTGTGTGTGTCTGTGTGTGTAATAGAGTGAGAGTGTATTTATGTGAGTGTGCGTGTGTGTATGTCTGTGTGAGTGTGTAATAGAGAGAGTGCGTATTTATGTGAGAGTGTGTGTGTATATGTCTGTGTGTGTGTAATAGAGAGAGTGTGTATTTATGTGAGAGTGCGTGTGTGTATGTCTGTGTGAGTGTGTAATAGAGAGAGTGTGTATTCATGTGAGAGTGCGTGTGTGTATGTGTGTGTGAGTGTGTAATAGAGAGAGTGTGTATTTATGCGAGAGTGTGTGTGTGTATGTCTGTGTGAGTGTGTAATAGAGAGAGTGTATTTATGTGTGAGTGGGTGTGTGTGCATGTCTGTGTGAGTGTGTAATAGAGAGAGTGTGTGTTTCTGTGAGAGTGTGTGTGTGTATGTCTGTGTGAGTGTGTAATAGAGAGAGTGTGTATTTATGTGAGAGTGCGTGTGTATGTCAGTGTGAGTGTGTAATAGAGAGTGTGTGTATTTATGAGAGAATGCGTGTGTGTATGTCTGTGTGAGTGTGTAATAGAGAGAGAGTGTATTTATGTGAGAGTGCGTGTGTGTGTATGTCTGTGTGAGTGTGAAATAGAGAGAGTGTATTTATGTGTGAGTAGGTGTGTGTATGTCTGTGTGAGTGTGTAATAGAGAGTGTGTGTGTTTATGTGAGAGTGCGTGTGTGTATGACTGTGTAAGATTGTAATAGAGAGAGAGTGTATTTATGTGAGAGTGCGTGTGTGTATGTCTGTGTGTGTAACAGAGAGAGAGTGTATGTAAGTGGGAGTGCGTGTGTGCATGAATGTGTAAGTGTGTAATAGAGAGAGAGTGTGTATTTATGTGAGAGTGCGTGTGTGTATGTCTGTGTGATTGTGTAATAGAGTGAGAGTGTATTTATGTGAGTGTGCGTGTGTGTATGTCTGTGTGAGTGTGTAATAGAGAGTGTATGTATGTGTGAGTGGGTATGTGTATGTCTGTGTGAGGGTGTAATAGAGAGAGAGTGTATTAATGTGAGAGTGTGTGTGTGTATGACTGTGTAAGTGTGTAATAGAGAGAGAGTGTGTATTTATGTGAGAGTGCATGTGTGTATTCCTGTGTGAGTGTGTAATAGAGAGAGAGTGTGTATTTATGTGAGAGTGCGTATGTGTATGACTGTGTAAGTGTGTAATAGAGAGAGAGTATGTATTTATGTGAGAGTGCGTGTGTGTATGTCTGTGTGAGTGTGTCATAGAGTGAGATGTATTTTTGTGTGCGTGTGTGTATGTATGACTGTGTGAGTGTGAAAGAGAGAGACAGTGTGTATTTATGTGAGAGTGCGTGTGTGTATGACTGTGTAAGTGTGTAATAGAGAGAGTGTGTATTTTTGCGAGAGTGCGTATGTGTATGTCTGTGTGAGTGTGTAATTGAGTGAGAGTGTATTTATGTGAGAGTGTGTGTGTATGTCTGTGTGAGTGTGTAATAGAGAGAGTGTGTATTTCTGTGATAGTGCATGTGTGTATGTCTGTGTGAGTGTGTAATAGAGAGATTGTGTATTTATGTGTGTGCGTGTGTGTATGTCTGTGTGAGTGTGTAATAGAGAGAGTGTATTTACGTGTGAGTGGGTGTGTGTGCATGTCTGTGTGAGTGTGCAAAAGTGAGAGAGTGTAGTTATGTGGGAGTGCATGTGTGTATGTCTTTGTGAGAGTGTAACAGAGTGAGAGACTGTATTTATGTGAGAGTGTGTATGTATGTCTGTCTGTGTGTGTAATAGAGAGAGAGTGTGTATTTATGTGGGAGTGCGTGAGTGTATGTCTGTGTGAGTGTGTAATAAAATGAGAGAGTGTATTTATGTGAGCGTGTGTGTATGTATGACTATGTGAGTGTATAATAGAGAGAGAGTGTGTATTTATGTGAGAGTGCGTGTGTGTATATCTGTGTGAGCGTGTAATAGAGAGAGTGTATTAATGTGTGAGTTGGTGTGTGTGCATGTCTGTGTGAGTGTGTAATAGAGAGAGTGTGTTTTTATGTGAGAGTGCGTGTGTGTATGTCAGTGTGAGTGTGTAATAGAGAGAGAGTGTGTAGTTATGTGAGAGTGCGTGTGTGTATGTCTGTGTGAGTGTGTAATAGAGAGAGAGAGTGAATTTTTGTGAGAGTGCGTGTGTGTATGTCTGTGTGAGTGTGTAATAGAGAGAGTGTATTTATGTGAGAGTGGGTGTGTGTGCATGTCTGTGTGAGTGTGTAATAGAGGGAGTGTGTATTTATGTGAGAGTGTGTGTGTGTATGTCTGTGTCAGGGTGTAATAGAGAGAGTATATTTATGTGGGAGTGCGTGAGTGTATGTCTGTGTGAGTGTGTAATAAAGTGAGAGTGTGTATTTATGTGAGAGTGTGTGTGTATGTCTGTGTGGGTGTGTAATAAAGTGCGAGAGTGTATTTATGTGAGAGAGTGTGTATGTCTGTGTGAGTGTGTAATAGAGAGAGTGTGCATTTATGTGAGAGTGCGTGTGTGTATGTCTGTGTGAGTGTGTAATAGAGTGAAATTGTGTATTTATGTGAGAGTGTGTGTGTGCATGCCTGTGTGAGTGTGTAATAGAGTGAGACTGTATTTATGTGAGAGTGTGTGTGTATGTCTGTGTGAGTGTGTAATAGAGAGAGTGTGTATTTATGTGAGAGTGCGTGTGTGTATGTCTGTGTGAGTGTGTAATAGAGTGAGAGTGTGTATTTATGTGAGAGTGCGTGTGTGCATGTCTGTGTGAGTATGTAATAGAGAAAGTTTGTATTTTCTGAGTGTGCGTGTGTGTATGTCTGTGTGAGTGTGTAATAAAATGAGAGAATGTATTTATGTGCGAGTGTGTGTGTGTGTATGTCTGTGTCAGTGTGTAATAGAGAGAGAGAGTTTATTTATGTGAGAGTGTGTGTGTATGTCTGTGTGAGTGTGTTATAAAGTGAGAGAGTGTATTTATGTGAGAGTGTGTGTGTATGTCTGTGTGAGTGTGTAATAGAGAGAATGTGTATTTATGTGAGATTGTGTGTGTGTATGTCTGTGTGAGTGTGTAATAGAGAGAGTGCATTTATGTATGAGTGGGTGTGTGTGGATGTCTGTGTGAGTGTGTAATAGAGAGAGTGTGTATTTATGTGAGAGTGTGTGTGTGTATGTCTGCGTGAGTGTGTAATAGAGAGAGTGTATTTATGTGGGAGTGTGTGTGTGTATGTCTGTGTAAGTGTGTAATAGAGAGAGAGTGTGTATTTATGTGAGAGTGCGCGTGTGTATGTCTGTGTGAGTGTGTAATAGAGAGAGAGTGTGTATTTATGCGAGAGTGCGTGTGCGTATGTCTGTGTGAGTGTGTAATAGAGTGAGAGTGTATTTATGTGAGAGTGTGTGTGTGTCTGTCTGTGTGAGTGTGTAATAGAGAGAATGTGTATTTATGTGAGAGTGTGTGTGTATATGTCTGTGTGTGTGTAATAGAGAGAGTGTGTATTTATGTGAGAGCGTGTGTGTTTATGTCTGTGTAAGTGTGTAATAGAGAGAGAGTGTGTATTTATGTGAGAGTGCATGTGTGTATGTCTGTGTGAGTGTGTCATGGAGAGAGAGTGTGTATTTATGTGAGAGTGCGTGTGTGTATGTCTGTGTAAGTGTGTAATAGAGAGAGTGTGTATTTATGTGAGAGCGCCTGTGTTTATGTCTGTGTGAGTGTGTAATAGAGAGAGAGTGTGTATTTATGTGAGAGAGCGTGTGTGTATGTCTGTGTGAGTGTGTAATATAGAGGGAGTGTGTATTTATGTGAGAATGGGTGTGTGTATGTCTGTGTGAGTGTCATAGAGAGAGAGTGTGTATTTATGTGAGAGTGCGTGTGTGTATGTTTGTGTGAGTGTGTAATAGAGTGAAAGTGTGTATTTATGTGAGAGTGCGTGTGTGCATGTCTGTGTGAGTGTGTAATAGAGTGAGACTGTATTTATGTGAGAGTGTGTGTGTTTATGTCTGTGTGAGTGTGTAATAGAGCGAGAGTGTGTATTTGTGTGTGAGTGCGTGTGTGTATGTCTGTGTGAGTGTGTAATAGAGTGAGAGTGTGTATTTTGTGAGAGTGCGTGTGTGCATGTCTGTGTGAGTGTGTAATAGAGAAAGTTTGTATTTTCTGAGTGTGCGTGTGTATATGTCTGTGTGAGTGTGTAATAGAGAGAGAGTGTGTATTTATGTGAGAGTGGGTGTGTGTGTGTCTCTGTGTGTGTGTAATAAAATGAGAGAGTGTATTTATGTGAGAGTGTGTGTGTATGTCTGTGTGAGTGTGTAATAAAGTGAGAGAGTGTATTGATGTGAGAGTGTGTGTGTATGTCTGTGTGAGTGTGTAATAGAGAGAGTGTGTATTTATGTGAGATAGTGTGTGTGTATGTCTGTGTGAGTGTGTAATAGAGAGAGTGTATTTATGTATGAGTGGGTGTGTGTGGATGTCTGTGTGAGTGTGTAATAGAGAGAGTGTGTATTTATGTGAGAGTGCGTGTGTGTATGTCTGCGTGAGTGTGTAATAGAGAGAGTGTATTTATGTGGGAGTGCGTGTGTATATGTCTGTGTAAGTGTGTAATAGAGAGAGAGTGTGTATTTATGTGAGAGTGCGTGTGTGTATGACTGTGTAAGTGTGTAATAGAGAGAGTGTGTATTTATGTGAGAGTGCGTGTGTGTATATCTGTGTGAGTGTGTAATAGAGTGAGAGTGTGTATTTATGTGAGAGTGCGTGTGTGTATGTCTGTGTGAGTGTGTAATAGAGTGAGAGTGTGTATTTATGTGAGAGTGTGTGTGTGCATGTCTGTGTGAGTGTGTAATAGAGTGAGAGTGTGTATTTATGTGGTAGTGCGTGTGTGTATATCTGTGTGAGTGTGTAATAGAGAGAGAGAGTGTATTTATGTGTCAGTGGGTGTGTGTGCATGTCTGTGTGAGTGTGTAATAGAGAGAGTGTGTATTTATGTGAGAGTGCGTGTGTGTATGTATGTGTGAGTGTGTAATAGAGAGAGTGTGTATTTATGTGAGAGTGCGTGTGTGTATGTCTGTGTGAGTGTGTAATAGAGTGAGAGTGTGTATTTATGTGAGAGTGTGTGTGTGTATGTCTGTGTGAGTGTGTAATAGAGAGAGTGTGTATTTATGTGAGAGTGCGTGTGTGTATGTCTGTGTGAGTGTGTAATAGAGTGAGAGTGTGTATTTATGTGAGAGTGCGTGTGTGCATGTCTGTGTGAGTGTGTAATAGAGAAAGTTTGTATTTTCTGAGTGTGCGTGTGTGTATGTCTGTGTCAGTGTGTAATAAAATGAGAGAATGTATTTATGTGCGAGTGTGTGTGTGTGTATGTCTGTGTCAGTGTGTAATAGAGAGTGAGAGTTTATTTATGTGAGAGTGTGTGTGTATGTCTGTGTGAGTGTGTTATAAAGTGAGAGAGTGTATTTATGTGAGAGTGTGTGTGTATGTCTGTGTGAGTGTGTAAGAGAGAGAGTGTGTATTTATGTGAGATTGTGTGTGTGTATGTCTGTGTGAGTGTGTAATAGAGAGAGTGTATTTATGTATGAGTGGGTGTGTGTGGATGTCTGTGTGAGTGTGTAATAGAGAGAGTGTGTATTTATGTGAGAGTGCGTGTGTGTATGTCTGCGTGAGTGTGTAATAGAGAGAGTGTATTTATGTGGGAGTGCGTGTGTGTATGTCTGTGTAAGTGTGTAATAGAGAGAGAGTGTGTATTTATGTGAGAGTGTGTGTGTGTATGACTGTGTAAGTGTGTAATAGAGAGAGAGTGTGTATTTATGTGAGAGTGCGTGTGTGTATGTCTGTTTGAGTGTCTAATAGAATGAGATGTATTTATGTGAGCGTGCGTGTATGTATGACTGTGAGAGTGGTTTAGAGAGAGAGAGTGTGTATTTATGTGAGAGTGCGCGTGTGTATGTCTGTGTGAGTGTGTAATAGAGAGAGAGTGTGTATTTATGCGAGAGTGCGTGTGCGTATGTCTGTGTGAGTGTGTAATGGAGTGAGAGTGTATTTATGTGAGAGTGTGTGTGTGTCTGTCTGTGTGAGTGTGTAATAGAGAGAATGTGTATTTATGTGAGAGTGTGTGTGTATATGTCTGTGTGTGTGTAATAGAGAGAGTGTGTATTTATGTGAGAGCGTGTGTGTTTATGTCTGTGTAAGTGTGTAATAGAGAGAGAGTGTGTATTTATGTGAGAGTGCATGTGTGTATGTCTGTGTGAGTGTGTCATGGAGAGAGAGTGTGTATTTATGTGAGAGTGCGTGTGTGTATGTCTGTGTAAGTGTGTAATAGAGAGAGTGTGTATTTATGTGAGAGCGCCTGTGTTTATGTCTGTGTGAGTGTGTAATAGAGAGAGAGTGTGTATTTATGTGAGAGAGCGTGTGTGTATGTCTGTGTGAGTGTGTAATATAGAGGGAGTGTGTATTTATGTGAGAATGGGTGTGTGTATGTCTGTGTGAGTGTCATAGAGAGAGAGTGTGTATTTATGTGAGAGTGCGTGTGTGTATGTTTGTGTGAGTGTGTAATAGAGTGAAAGTGTGTATTTATGTGAGAGTGCGTGTGTGCATGTCTGTGTGAGTGTGTAATAGAGTGAGACTGTATTTATGTGAGAGTGTGTGTGTTTATGTCTGTGTGAGTGTGTAATAGAGAGAGAGTGTGTATTTGTGTGTGAGTGCGTGTGTGTATGTCTGTGTGAGTGTGTAATAGAGTGAGAGTGTGTATTTTGTGAGAGTGCGTGTGTGCATGTCTGTGTGAGTGTGTAATAGAGAAAGTTTGTATTTTCTGAGTGTGCGTGTGCATATGTCTGTGTGAGTGTGTAATAGAGAGAGAGTGTGTATTTATGTGAGAGTGGGTGTGTGTGTGTCTCTGTGTGTGTGTAATAAAATGAGAGAGTGTATTTATGTGAGAGTGTGTGTGTATGTCTGTGTGAGTGTGTTATAAAGTGAGAGAGTGTATTTATGTGAGAGTGTGTGTGTATGTCTGTGTGAGTGTGTAATAGAGAGAGTGTGTATTTATGTGAGATTGTGTGTGTGTATGTCTGTGTGAGTGTGTAATAGAGAGAGTGTATTTATGTATGAGTGGGTGTGTGTGGATGTCTGTGTGAGTGTGTAATAGAGAGAGTGTGTATTTATGTGAGAGTGCGTGTGTGTATGTCTTTGTGAGAGTGTAATAGAGAGAGAGAGTGTATTTATGTGTGAGTGGGTGTGTGTGCATGTCTGTGTGAGTGTGTAATAGAGAGAGAGTGTGTATTTATGTGAGAGTGCATGTGTATATGTCTTTGTGGGAGTGTAATAGACAGAGAGTGTGTATTTATGTGAGAGTGCGTGTGTGTATGTCTGTTTGAGTGTCGAATAGAATGAGATGTATTTATGTGAGCGTGCGTGTATGTATGACTGTGAGAGTGGTTTAGAGAGAGAGAGTGTGTATTTATGTGAGAGTGCGCGTGTGTATGTCTGTGTGAGTGTGTAATAGAGAGAGAGTGTGTATTTATGCGAGAGTGCGTGTGCGTATGTCTGTGTGAGTGTGTAATAGAGTGAGAATGTATTTATGTGAGAGTGTGTGTGTGTCTGTCTGTGTGAGTGTGTAATAGAGAGAATGTGTATTTATGTGAGAGTGTGTGTGTATATGTCTGTGTGTGTGTAATAGAGAGAGTGTGTACTTATGTGAGAGCGTGTGTCTTTATGTCTGTGTGAGTGTGTAATAGAGAGAAAGTGTGTATTTATGTGAGAGTGCGTGTGTGTATGTCTGTGTAAGTGTGTAATAGAGAGAGAGTGTGTATTTATGTGAGAGTGCATGTGTGTATGTCTGTGTGAGTGTGTCATAGAGAGAGAGTGTGTATTTATGTGAGAGTGCGTGTGTGTATGTCTGTGTAAGTGTGTAATAGAGAGAGTGTGTATTTATGTGAGAGTGCCTGTGTTTATGTCTGTGTGAGTGTGTAATAGAGAGAGAGTGTGTATTTATGTGAGAGAGCGTGTGTGTATGTCTGTGTGAGTGTGTAATAGAGTGAAAGTGTGTATTTATGTGAGAGAGCGTGTGTGTATGTCTGTGTGAGTGTGTAATAGAGTGAAAGTGTGTATTTATGTGAGAGAGCGTGTGTGTATGTCTGTGTGAGTGTGTAATATCGAGGGAGTGTGTATTTATGTGAGAATGGGTGTGTGTATGTCTGTGTGAGTGTCATAGAGAGAGAGTGTGTACTTATGTGAGAGTGCGTGTGTGTATGTCTGTGTGAGTGTGTAATAGAGTGAAAGTGTGTATTTATGTGAGAGTGCGTGTGTGCATGTCTGTGTGAGTGTGCAATAGAGTGAGACTGTATTTATGTGAGAGTGTGTGTGTTTATGTCTGTGTCAGTGTGTAATAGAGAGAGAGTGTGTATTTGTGTGAGAGTGCGTGAGTGTATGTCTGTGTGAGTGTGTAATAGAGTGAGAGTGTGTATTTTGTGAGAGTGCATGTGTGCATGTCTGCGTGAGTGTGTAATAGAGAAAGTTTGTATTTTCTGAGTGTGCGTGTGTGTATGTCTGTGTGAGTGTGTAATAGAGAGAGAGTGTGTATTTATGTGAGAGTGGGTGTGTGAATGTCTGTGTGTGTGTGTAATAAAATGAGAGAGTGTATTTATGTGAGAGTGTGTGTGTATGTCTGTGTGAGTGTGTAATAAAGTGAGAGAGTGTATTTATGTGAGATTGTGTGTGTATGTCTGTGTGAGTGTGTAATAGAGAGAGTGTGTATTTATGTGAGATTGTGTGTGTGTATGTCTGTGTGAGTGTGTAATAGAGAGAGTGTATGTATGTATGAGTGGGTGTGTGTGGATGTCTGTGTGAGTGTGTAATAGAGAGAGTGTGTAGTTATGTGAGAGTGCGTGTGTGTATGTCTGCGTGAGTGTGTAATAGAGAGAGTGTATTTATGTGGGAGTGCATGTGTATATGTCTCTGTAAGTGTGTACTAGAGAGAGAGTGTGTATTTATGTGAGAGTGCGTGTGTGTATGACTGTGTAAGTGTGTAATAGAGAGAGTGTGTATTTATGTGAGAGTGCGTGTGTGTATGTCTGTGTGAGTGTGTAATAGAGTGAGAGTGTGTATTTATGTGAGAGAGCGTGTGTGCATGTCTGTGTGAGTGTGTAATAGAGTGAAAGTGTGTATTTATGTGAGAGTGCGTGTGTGCATCTCTGCGTGAGTGTGTAATAGAATGAGAGTGTGTATTTATGTGGTAGTGCGTGCGTACAAGTCTGTGTGAGTGTGTAATAGAGTGAGAGTGTATTTATGTGATAGGGTGTGTGTGTATGTCTGTGTGTGTAATAGAGTGAGAGTGTATTTATGTGAGAGTGTGTGTGTATATGTCTGTGTGTGTGTAATAGAGAGAGTGTGTATTTATGTGAGAGTGCGTGTGTGTATGTCTGTGTGAGTGTGTCATCGAGAGAGTGTGTATTTATGTGAGAGTGCGTGTGTGTATGTCTGTGTAAGTGTGTAATAGAGAGAGAGTGTGTATTTATGTGAGAGTGCGTGTGTGTATGTCTGTGTAAGTTTGTAATAGAGAGAGAGTGTGTATTTATGCGAGAGTGCGTGTGCGTATGTCTGCGTGAGTGTGTAATAGAGTGAGAGTGTATTTATGTGAGAGTGTGTGTGTGTCTGTCTGTGTGAGTGTGTAATAGAGAGAATGTGTATTTATGTGAGAGTGCGTGTGTGCATGTCTGTGTGAGTGTGTAATAGAGTGAGTGTGTATTTATATGAGTGCGTGTGTGTGTATGTCTGTGTGAGTGTGTAATAAAATGAGAGTGTGTATTTTTGTGAGAGTGCGTGTGTGTATGTCTGTGTGAGTGTGTAATAGAGAGAGTGTATTTATGTGTGAGTGGGTGTGTGTGCATGTCTGTGTGAGTGTGTAATAGAGAGAGAGTGTATTTATGTGGTAGTGCGTGTGTGTATATCTGTGTGAGTGTGTAATAGAGAGAGTGTATTTATGTGTCTGTGGGTGTGTGTGCATGTCTGTGTGAGTGTGTAATAGAGAGAGTGTGTATTTATGTGAGAGTGCGTGTGTGTATGTCTGTGTGAGTGTGTAATAGAGAGAGTGTATTTATGTGTCAGTGGGTGTGTGTGCATGTCTGTGTGAGTGTGTAATAGAGAGAGTGTGTATTTATGTGAGAGTGCGTGTGTGTATGTATGTGTAAGTGTGTAATAGAGAGAGTGTATTTATGTGAGAGTGCGTGTGCACAAGTCTGTGTGAGTGTGTAATAGAGTGAGAGTGTATTTATGTGATAGGGTGTGTGTGTATGTCTGTGTGTGTAATAGAGTGAGAGTGTATTTATGTGAGTGTGCGTGTGTGTATGTCTGTGTGAGTGTGTAATAGAGAGAGTGCGTATTTATGTGAGAGTGTGTGTGTATATGTCTGTGTGTGTGTAATAGAGAGAGTGTGTATTTATGTGAGAGTGCGTGTGTGTATGTCTGTGTGAGTGAGTCATCGAGAGAGTGTGTGTTTATGTGAGAGTGCGTGTGTGTATGTCTGTGTGAGTGTGTAATAGAGAGAGTGTATTTATGTGTGAGTGGGTGTGTGTGCATGTCTGTGTGTGTGTGTAATAGAGAGAGAGTGTATTCATGTGGTAGTGCGTGTGTGTATATCTGTGTGAGTGTGTAATAGAGAGAGTGTATTTATGTGTCAGTGTGTGTGTGTGCATGTCTGTGTGAGAGTGTAATAGAGAGAGTGTGTATTTATGTGAGAGTGCGTGTGTGCATGTATGTGTGAGTGTGCAATAGAGAGAGTGTATTTATGTGAGAGTGCGTGTGTACAAGTCTGTGTGAGTGTGTAATAGAGTGAGAGTGTATTTATGTGATAGGGTGTGTGTGTATGTCTGTGTGTGTAATAGAGTGAGAGTGTATTTATGTGAGAGTGTGTGTGTATATGTCTGTGTGTGTGTAATAGAGAGAGTGTGTATTTATGTGAGAGTGCGTGTGTGTATGTCTGTGTGAGTGTGTAATAGAGAGAGTGTGTATTCATGTGAGAGTGCGTGTGTGTATGTGTGTGTGAGTGTGTAATAGAGAGAGTGTGTATTTATGCGAGAGTGTGTGTGTGTATGTCTGTGTGAGTGTGTAATAGAGAGAGTGTATTTATGTGTGAGTGGGTGTGTGTGCATGTCTGTGTGAGTGTGTAATAGAGAGAGTGTATTTATGTGTGATTGGGTGTGTGTGCATGTCTGTGTGAGTGTGTAATAGAGAGAGTGTGTGTTTCTGTGAGAGTGTGTGTGTGTATGTCTGTGTGAGTGTGTAATTGAGTGAGTGTATTTATGTGTGAGTGCGTGTGTATGTCAGTGTGAGTGTGTAATAGAGAGTGTGTGTATTTATGAGAGAGTGCGTGTGTGTATGTCTGTGTGAGTGTGTAATAGAGAGAGAGTGTAATTATGTGAGCGTGCGTGTGTGTGTATGTCTGTGTGAGTGTGAAATAGAGAGAGTGTATTTATGTGTGAGTAGGTGTGTGTATGTCTGTGTGAGTGTGTAATAGAGAGTGTGTGTGCTTATGTGAGAGTGCGTGTGTGTATGACTGTGTAAGTTTGTAATAGAGAGAGAGTGTATTTATGTGAGAGTGCGTGTGTGTATGTCCGTGTGTGTAATAGAGAGAGAGTGTATGTATGTGGGAGTGCGTGTGTGCATGAATGTGTAAGTGTGTAATAGAGAGAGAGTGTGTATTTATGTGAGAGTGCGTGTGTGTATGTCTGTGTGAGTGTGTAATAGAGTGAGAGTGTATTTATGTGAGTGTGCGTGTGTGTATGTCTGTGTGAGTGTGTAATAGAGACTGTATGTATGTGTGAGTGGGTATGTGTATGTCTGTGTGAGGGTGTAATAGAGAGAGAGTGTATTAATGTGAGAGTGCGTGTGTGTATGTCTGTCTAAGTGTGTAATAGAGAGAGAGTGTGTATTTATGTGAGAGTGTGTGTGTGTATGACTGTGTAAGTGTGTAATAGAGAGAGAGTGTGTATTTATGTGAGAGTGCATGTGTGTATTCCTGTGTGAGTGTGTAATAGAGAGAGAGTGTGTATTTATGTGAGAGTGCGTATGTGTATGACTGTGTAAGTGTGTAATAGAGAGAGAGTATGTATTTATGTGAGAGTGCGTGTGTGTATGTCTGTGTGAGTGTGTCATAGAGTGAGATGTATTTTTGTGTGCGTGTGTGTATGTATGACTGTGTGAGTGTGAAAGAGAGAGAGAGTGTGTATTTATGTGAGAGTGCGTGTGTGTATGACTGTGTAAGTGTGCAATAGAGAGAGTGTGTATTTTTGCGAGAGTGCGTATGTGTATGTCTGTGTGAGTGTGTAATTGAGTGAGAGTGTATTTATGTGAGAGTGTGTGTGTGTATGTCTGTGTGAGTGTGTAATAGAGTGAAAGTGTGTATTTATGTGAGAGTGCGTGTGTGCATGTCTGTGTGAGTGTGTAATAGAGTGAGACTGTATTTATGTGAGAGTGTGTGTGTTTATGTCTGTGTCAGTGTGTAATAGAGAGAGAGTGTGTATTTGTGTGAGAGTGCGTGTGTGTATGTCTGTGTGAGTGTGTAATAGAGTGAGAGTGTGTATTTTGTGAGAGTGCGTGTGTGCATGTCTGCGTGAGTGTGTAATAGAGAAAGTTTGTATTTTCTGAGTGTGCGTGTGTGTATGTCTGTGTGAGTGTGTAATAGAGAGAGAGTGTGTATTTATGTGAGAGCGGGTGTGTGTATGTCTGTGTGTGTGTGTAATAAAATGAGAGAGTGTATTTATGTGAGAGTGTGTGTGTATGTCTGTGTGAGTGTGTAATAAAGTGAGAGAGTGTATTTATGTGAGAGTGTGTGTGTGTATGTCTGTGTGAGTGTGTAATAGAGAGAGTGTGTATTTATGTGAGATTGTGTGTGTGTATGTCTGTGTGAGTGTGTAATAGAGAGAGTGTATTTATGTATGAGTGGGTGTGTGTGTATGTCTGCGTGAGTGTGTAATAGAGAGAGTGTATTTATGTGGGAGTGCGTGTGTATATGTCTGTGTAAGTGTGTACTAGAGAGAGAGTGTGTATTCATGTGAGAGTGCGTGTGTGTATGACTGTGTAAGTGTGTAATAGAGAGAGTGTGTATTTATGTGAGAGTGCGTGTGTGTATGTCTGTGTGAGTGTGTAATAGAGTGAGAGTGTGTATTTATGTGAGAGTGCGTGTGTGGATGTCTGTGTGAGTGTGTAATAGAGAGAGTGTATTTATGTGAGAGTGCGTGTGTGTATGTCTGCGTGAGTGTTTAATAGAGAGAGTGTATTTCTGTGGGAGTGCGTGTGTGTATGTCTGTGTAAGTGTGTAATAGAGAGAGAGTGTGTATTTATGTGAGAGTGCGCGTGTGTATGTCTGTGTGAGTGTCTAATAGAGAGAGAGTGTGCATTTATGCGAGAGTGCGTGTGTGTATGTCTGTGTAAGTGTGTAATAGAGAGAGAGTGTGTATTTCTGTGGGAGTGCGTGTGTGTATGTCTGTGTAAGTGTGTAATAGAGAGAGAGTGTGTATTTATGCGAGAGTGCGTGTGCGTATGTCTGTGTGAGTGTGTAATAGAGTGAGAGTGTATTTATGTGAGAGTGTGTGTGTATATGTCTGTGTGTGTGTAATAGAGAGAGTGTGTACTTATGTGAGAGCGTGTGTCTTTATGTCTGTGTGAGTGTGTAATAGAGAGAAAGTGTGTATTTATGTGAGAGTGCGTGTGTGTATGTCTGTGTAAGTGTGTAATAGAGAGAGAGTGTGTATTTATGTGAGAGTGCATGTGTGTATGTCTGTGTGAGTGTGTCATAGAGAGAGAGTGTGTATTTATGTGAGAGTGCGTGTGTGTATGTCTGTGTAAGTGTGGAACAGAGAGAGTGTGTATTTACGTGAGAGTGCCTGTGTTTATGTCTGTGTGAGTGTGTAATAGAGAGAGAGTGTGTATTTATGTGAGAGAGCGTGTGTGTATGTCTGTGTGAGTGTGTAATAGAGTGAAAGTGTGTATTTATGTGAGAGAGCGTGTGTGTATGTCTGTGTGAGTGTGTAATAGAGTGAAAGTGTGTATTTATGTGAGAGAGCGTGTGTGTATGTCTGTGTGAGTGTGTAATATCGAGGGAGTGTGTACTTATGTGAGAATGGGTGTGTGTATGTCTGTGTGAGTGTCATAGAGAGAGAGTGTGTACTTATGTGAGAGTGCGTGTGTGTATGTCTGTGTGAGTGTGTAATAGAGTGAAAGTGTGTATTTATGTGAGAGTGCGTGTGTGCATGTCTGTGTGAGTGTGCAATAGAGTGAGACTGTATTTATGTGAGAGTGTGTGTGTTTATGTCTGTGTCAGTGTGTAATAGAGAGAGAGTGTGTATTTGTGTGAGAGTGCGTGTGTGTATGTCTGTGTGAGTGTGTAATAGAGTGAGAGTGTGTATTTTGTGAGAGTGCATGTGTGCATGTCTGCGTGAGTGTGTAATAGAGAAAGTTTGTATTTTCTGAGTGTGCGTGTGTGTATGTCTGTGTGAGTGTGTAATAGAGAGAGAGTGTGTATTTATGTGAGAGTGGGTGTGTGAATGTCTGTGTGTGTGTGTAATAAAATGAGAGAGTGTATTTATGTGAGAGTGTGTGTGTATGTCTGTGTGAGTGTGTAATAAAGTGAGAGAGTGTATTTATGTGAGATTGTGTGTGTATGTCTGTGTGAGTGTGTAATAGAGAGAGTGTGTATTTATGTGAGATTGTGTGTGTGTATGTCTGTGTGAGTGTGTAATAGAGAGAGTGTATGTATGTATGAGTGGGTGTGTGTGGATGTCTGTGTGAGTGTGTAATAGAGAGAGTGTGTAGTTATGTGAGAGTGCGTGTGTGTATGTCTGCGTGAGTGTGTAATAGAGAGAGTGTATTTATGTGGGAGTGCATGTGTATATGTCTCTGTAAGTGTGTACTAGAGAGAGAGTGTGTATTTATGTGAGAGTGCGTGTGTGTATGACTGTGTAAGTGTGTAATAGAGAGAGTGTGTATTTATGTGAGAGTGCGTGTGTGTATGTCTGTGTGATTGTGTAATAGAGAGAGTGTGCATTTATGTGAGAGTGCTTGTGTGTATGTCTGTGTGAGTGTGTAATAGAGTGAGAGTGTATTTATGTGAGAGTGCGTGTGTGTATGTCTGTGTGAGTGTGTAATAGAGTGAGAGTGTGTATTTATGTGAGAGTGCGTGTGTGCATGTCTGTGTGAGTGTGTAATAGAGTGAAAGTGTGTATTTATGTGAGAGTGCGTGTGTGCATCTCTGCGTGAGTGTGTAATAGAATGAGAGTGTGTATTTATGTGGTAGTGCGTGCGTACAAGTCTGTGTGAGTGTGTAATAGAGTGAGAGTGTATTTATGTGATAGGGTGTGTGTGTATGTCTGTGTGTGTAATAGAGTGAGAGTGTATTTATGTGAGAGTGTGTGTGTATATGTCTGTGTGTGTGTAATAGAGAGAGTGTGTATTTATGTGAGAGTGCGTGTGTGTATGTCTGTGTGAGTGTGTCATCGAGAGAGTGTGTATTTATGTGAGAGTGCGTGTGTGTATGTCTGTGTAAGTGTGTAATAGAGAGAGAGTGTGTATTTATGTGAGAGTGTGTGTGCGTATGTCTGTGTGAGTGTGTAATAGAGTGAGAGTGTATTTATGTGAGAGTGTGTGTGTGTCTGTCTGTGTGAGTGTGTAATAGAGAGAATGTGTATTTATGTGAGAGTGCGTGTGTGCATGTCTGTGTGAGTGTGTAATAGAGTGAGTGTGTATTTATATGAGTGCGTGTGTGTGTATGTCTGTGTGAGTGTGTAATAAAATGAGAGTGTGTATTTTTGTGAGAGTGCGTGTGTGTATGTCTGTGTGAGTGTGTAATAGAGAGAGTGTATTTATGTGTGAGTGGGTGTGTGTGCATGTCTGTGTGAGTGTGTAATAGAGAGAGAGTGTATTTATGTGGTAGTGCGTGTGTGTATATCTGTGTGAGTGTGTAATAGAGAGAGTGTATTTATGTGTCAGTGGGTGTGTGTGCATGTCTGTGTGAGTGTGTAATAGAGAGAGTGTGTATTTATGTGAGAGTGCGTGTGTGTATGTCTGTGTGAGTGTGTAATAGAGAGAGTGTATTTATGTGTCAGTGGGTGTGTGTGCATGTCTGTGTGAGTGTGTAATAGAGAGAGTGTGTATTTATGTGAGAGTGCGTGTGTGTATGTATGTGTAAGTGTGTAATAGAGAGAGTGTATTTATGTGAGAGTGCGTGTGCACAAGTCTGTGTGAGTGTGTAATAGAGTGAGAGTGTATTTATGTGATAGGGTGTGTGTGTATGTCTGTGTGTGTAATAGAGTGAGAGTGTATTTATGTGAGTGTGCGTGTGTGTATGTCTGTGTGAGTGTGTAATAGAGAGAGTGCGTATTTATGTGAGAGTGTGTGTGTATATGTCTGTGTGTGTGTAATAGAGAGAGTGTGTATTTATGTGAGAGTGCGTGTGTGTATGTCTGTGTGAGTGAGTCATCGAGAGAGTGTGTGTTTATGTGAGAGTGCGTGTGTGTATGTCTGTGTGAGTGTGTAATAGAGAGAGTGTATTTATGTGTGAGTGGGTGTGTGTGCATGTCTGTGTGTGTGTGTAATAGAGAGAGAGTGTATTCATGTGGTAGTGCGTGTGTGTATATCTGTGTGAGTGTGTAATAGAGAGAGTGTATTTATGTGTCAGTGTGTGTGTGTGCATGTCTGTGTGAGAGTGTAATAGAGAGAGTGTGTATTTATGTGAGAGTGCGTGTGTGCATGTATGTGTGAGTGTGCAATAGAGAGAGTGTATTTATGTGAGAGTGCGTGTGTACAAGTCTGTGTGAGTGTGTAATAGAGTGAGAGTGTATTTATGTGATAGGGTGTGTGTGTATGTCTGTGTGTGTAATAGAGTGAGAGTGTATTTATGTGAGAGTGTGTGTGTATATGTCTGTGTGTGTGTAATAGAGAGAGTGTGTATTTATGTGAGAGTGCGTGTGTGTATGTCTGTGTGAGTGTGTAATAGAGAGAGTGTGTATTCATGTGAGAGTGCGTGTGTGTATGTGTGTGTGAGTGTGTAATAGAGAGAGTGTGTATTTATGCGAGAGTGTGTGTGTGTATGTCTGTGTGAGTGTGTAATAGAGAGAGTGTATTTATGTGTGAGTGGGTGTGTGTGCATGTCTGTGTGAGTGTGTAATAGAGAGAGTGTATTTATGTGTGATTGGGTGTGTGTGCATGTCTGTGTGAGTGTGTAATAGAGAGAGTGTGTGTTTCTGTGAGAGTGTGTGTGTGTATGTCTGTGTGAGTGTGTAATTGAGAGAGTGTATTTATGTGTGAGTGCGTGTGTATGTCAGTGTGAGTGTGTAATAGAGAGTGTGTGTATTTATGAGAGAGTGCGTGTGTGTATGTCTGTGTGAGTGTGTAATAGAGAGAGAGTGTAATTATGTGAGCGTGCGTGTGTGTGTATGTCTGTGTTAGTGTGAAATAGAGAGAGTGTATTTATGTGTGAGTAGGTGTGTGTATGTCTGTGTGAGTGTGTAATAGAGAGTGTGTGTGCTTATGTGAGAGTGCGTGTGTGTATGACTGTGTAAGTTTGTAATAGAGAGAGAGTGTATTTATGTGAGAGTGCGTGTGTGTATGTCCGTGTGTGTAATAGAGAGAGAGTGTATGTATGTGGGAGTGCGTGTGTGCATGAATGTGTAAGTGTGTAATAGAGAGAGAGTGTGTATTTATGTGAGAGTGCGTGTGTGTATGTCTGTGTGAGTGTGTAATAGAGTGAGAGTGTATTTATGTGAGTGTGCGTGTGTGTATGTCTGTGTGAGTGTGTAATAGAGACTGTATGTATGTGTGAGTGGGTATGTGTATGTCTGTGTGAGGGTGTAATAGAGAGAGTGTGTATTTATGCGAGAGTGTGTGTGTGTATGTCTGTGTGAGTGTGTAATAGAGAGAGTGTATTTATGTGTGAGTGGGTGTGTGTGCATGTCTGTGTGAGTGTGTAATAGAGAGAGTGTATTTATGTGTGATTGGGTGTGTGTGCATGTCTGTGTGAGTGTGTAATAGAGAGAGTGTGTGTTTCTGTGAGAGTGTGTGTGTGTATGTCTGTGTGAGTGTGTAATTGAGAGAGTGTATTTATGTGTGAGTGCGTGTGTATGTCAGTGTGAGTGTGTAATAGAGAGTGTGTGTATTTATGAGAGAGTGCGTGTGTGTATGTCTGTGTGAGTGTGTAATAGAGAGAGAGTGTAATTATGTGAGCGTGCGTGTGTGTGTATGTCTGTGTTAGTGTGAAATAGAGAGAGTGTATTTATGTGTGAGTAGGTGTGTGTATGTCTGTGTGAGTGTGTAATAGAGAGTGTGTGTGCTTATGTGAGAGTGCGTGTGTGTATGACTGTGTAAGTTTGTAATAGAGAGAGAGTGTATTTATGTGAGAGTGCGTGTGTGTATGTCCGTGTGTGTAATAGAGAGAGAGTGTATGTATGTGGGAGTGCGTGTGTGCATGAATGTGTAAGTGTGTAATAGAGAGAGAGTGTGTATTTATGTGAGAGTGCGTGTGTGTATGTCTGTGTGAGTGTGTAATAGAGTGAGAGTGTATTTATGTGAGTGTGCGTGTGTGTATGTCTGTGTGAGTGTGTAATAGAGACTGTATGTATGTGTGAGTGGGTATGTGTATGTCTGTGTGAGGGTGTAATAGAGAGAGAGTGTATTAATGTGAGAGTGCGTGTGTGTATGTCTGTCTAAGTGTGTAATAGAGAGAGAGTGTGTATTTATGTGAGAGTGTGTGTGTGTATGACTGTGTAAGTGTGTAATAGAGAGAGAGTGTGTATTTATGTGAGAGTGCATGTGTGTATTCCTGTGTGAGTGTGTAATAGAGAGAGAGTGTGTATTTATGTGAGAGTGCGTATGTGTATGACTGTGTAAGTGTGTAATAGAGAGAGAGTATGTATTTATGTGAGAGTGCGTGTGTGTATGTCTGTGTGAGTGTGTCATAGAGTGAGATGTATTTTTGTGTGCGTGTGTGTATGTATGACTGTGTGAGTGTGAAAGAGAGAGAGAGTGTGTATTTATGTGAGAGTGCGTGTGTGTATGACTGTGTAAGTGTGCAATAGAGAGAGTGTGTATTTTTGCGAGAGTGCGTATGTGTATGTCTGTGTGAGTGTGTAATTGAGTGAGAGTGTATTTATGTGAGAGTGTGTGTGTGTATGTCTGTGTGAGTGTGTAATAGAGTGAAAGTGTGTATTTATGTGAGAGTGCGTGTGTGCATGTCTGTGTGAGTGTGTAATAGAGTGAGACTGTATTTATGTGAGAGTGTGTGTGTTTATGTCTGTGTCAGTGTGTAATAGAGAGAGAATGTGTATTTGTGTGAGAGTGCGTGTGTGTATGTCTGTGTGAGTGTGTAATAGAGTGAGAGTGTGTATTTTGTGAGAGTGCGTGTGTGCATGTCTGCGTGAGTGTGTAATAGAGAAAGTTTGTATTTTCTGAGTGTGCGTGTGTGTATGTCTGTGTGAGTGTGTAATAGAGAGAGAGTGTGTATTTATGTGAGAGCGGGTGTGTGTATGTCTGTGTGTGTGTGTAATAAAATGAGAGAGTGTATTTATGTGAGAGTGTGTGTGTATGTCTGTGTGAGTGTGTAATAAAGTGAGAGAGTGTATTTATGTGAGAGTGTGTGTGTGTATGTCTGTGTGAGTGTGTAATAGAGAGAGTGTGTATTTATGTGAGATTGTGTGTGTGTATGTCTGTGTGAGTGTGTAATAGAGAGAGTGTATTTATGTATGAGTGGGTGTGTGTGGATGTCTGTGTGAGTGTGTAATAGAGAGAGTGTATTTATGTATGAGTGGGTGTGTGTGGATGTCTGTGTGAGTGTGTAATAGAGAGAGTGTATTTATGTATGAGTGGGTGTGTGTATATGTCTGTGTAAGTGTGTACTAGAGAGAGAGTGTGTATTCATGTGAGAGTGCGTGTGTGTATGACTGTGTAAGTGTGTAATAGAGAGAGTGTGTATTTATGTGAGAGTGCGTGTGTGTATGTCTGTGTGAGTGTGTAATAGAGTGAGAGTGTGTATTTATGTGAGAGTGCGTGTGTGGATGTCTGTGTGAGTGTGTAATAGAGAGAGTGTATTTATGTGAGAGTGCGTGTGTGTATGTCTGCGTGAGTGTTTAATAGAGAGAGTGTATTTCTGTGGGAGTGCGTGTGTGTATGTCTGTGTAAGTGTGTAATAGAGAGAGAGTGTGTATTTATGTGAGAGTGCGCGTGTGTATGTCTGTGTGAGTGTCTAATAGAGAGAGAGTGTGCATTTATGCGAGAGTGCGTGTGTGTATGTCTGTGTAAGTGTGTAATAGAGAGAGAGTGTGTATTTCTGTGGGAGTGCGTGTGTGTATGTCTGTGTAAGTGTGTAATAGAGAGAGAGTGTGTATTTATGCGAGAGTGCGTGTGCGTATGTCTGTGTGAGTGTGTAATAGAGTGAGAGTGTATTTATGTGAGAGTGTGTGTGTGTCTGTCTGTGTGAGTGTGTCATAGAGAGAATGTGTATTTATGTGAGAGTGCGTGTGTGCATGTCTGTGTGAGTGTGTAATAGAGTGAGTGTGTATTTATATGAGTGCGCGTGTGTGTATGTCTGTGTGAGTGTGTAATAAAATGAGAGTGTGTATTTATGTGAGAGTGCGTGTGTGTATGTCTGTGTGAGTGTGTAATAGAGAGAGTGTATTTATGTGTGAGTGGGTGTGTGTGCATGTCTGTGTGAGTGTGTAATAGAGAGAGAGTGTATTTATGTGGTAGTGCGTGTGTGTATATCTGTGTGAGTGTGTAATAGAGAGAGTGTATTTATGTGTCAGTGGGTGTGTGTGCATGTCTGTGTGAGTGTGTAATAGAGAGAGTGTGTATTTATGTGAGAGTGCGTGTGTGTATGTATGTGTAAGTGTGTAATAGAGAGAGTGTATTTATGTGAGAGTGCGTGTGTACAAGTCTGTGTGAGTGTGTAATAGAGTGAGAGTGTATTTATGTGATAGGGTGTGTGTGTATGTCTGTGTGTGTAATAGAGTGAGAGTGTATTTATGTGAGTGTGCGTGTGTGTATGTCTGTGTGAGTGTGTAATAGAGAGAGTGCGTATTTATGTGAGAGTGTGTGTGTATATGTCTGTGTGTGTGTAATAGAGAGAGTGTGTATTTATGTGAGAGTGCGTGTGTGTATGTCTGTGTGAGTGAGTCATCGAGAGAGTGTGTGTTTATGTGAGAGTGCGTGTGTGTATGTCTGTGTGAGTGTGTAATAGAGAGAGTGTATTTATGTGTGAGTGGGTGTGTGTGCATGTCTGTGTGAGAGTGTAATAGAGAGAGTGTGTATTCATGTGGTAGTGCGTGTGTGTATATCTGTGTGAGTGTGTAATAGAGAGAGTGTATTTATGTGTCAGTGGGTGTGTGTGCATGTCTGTGTGAGTGTGTAATAGAGAGAGTGTGTATTTATGTGAGAGTGCGTGTGTGTATGTATGTGTAAGTGTGTAATAGGGAGAGTGTATTTATGTGAGAGTGCGTGTGTACAAGTCTGTGTGAGTGTGTAATAGAGTGAGAGTGTATTTATGTGATAGGGTGTGTGTGTATGTCTGTGTGTGTAATAGAGTGAGAGTGTATTTATGTGATAGGGTGTGTGTGTATGTCTGTGTGTGTAATAGAGTGAGAGTGTATTTATGTGAGTGTGCGTGTGTGTATGTCTGTGTGAGTGTGTAATAGAGAGAGTGCGTATTTATGTGAGAGTGTGTGTGTATATGTCTGTGTGTGTGTAATAGAGAGAGTGTGTATTTATGTGAGAGTGCGTGTGTGTATGTCTGTGTGAGTGTGTAATAGAGAGAGTGTGTATTCATGTGAGAGTGCGTGTGTGTATGTGTGTGTGAGTGTGTAATAGAGAGAGTGTGTATTTATGCGAGAGTGTGTGTGTGTATGTCTGTGTGAGTGTGTAATAGAGAGAGTGTATTTATGTGTGAGTGGGTGTGTGTGCATGTCTGTGTGAGTGTGTAATAGAGAGAGTGTGTGTTTCTGTGAGAGTGTGTGTGTGTATGTCTGTGTGAGTGTGTAATAGAGAGAGTGTGTATTTATGTGAGAGTGCGTGTGTATGTCAGTGTGAGTGTGTAATAGAGAGTGTGTGTATTTATGAGAGAATGCGTGTGTGTATGTCTGTGTGAGTGTGTAATAGAGAGAGAGTGTATTTATGTGAGAGTGCGTGTGTGTGTATGTCTGTGTGAGTGTGAAATAGAGAGAGTGTATTTATGTGTGAGTAGGTGTGTGTATGTCTGTGTGAGTGTGTAATAGAGAGTGTGTGTGTTTATGTGAGAGTGCGTGTGTGTATGACTGTGTAAGATTGTAATAGAGAGAGAGTGTATTTATGTGAGAGTGCGTGTGTGTATGTCTGTGTGTGTAACAGAGAGAGAGTGTATGTAAGTGGGAGTGCGTGTGTGCATGAATGTGTAAGTGTGTAATAGAGAGAGAGTGTGTATTTATGTGAGAGTGCGTGTGTGTATGTCTGTGTGATTGTGTAATAGAGTGAGAGTGTATTTATGTGAGTGTGCGTGTGTGTATGTCTGTGTGAGTGTGTAATAGAGAGTGTATGTATGTGTGAGTGGGTATGTGTATGTCTGTGTGAGGGTGTAATAGAGAGAGAGTGTATTAATGTGAGAGTGTGTGTGTGTATGACTGTGTAAGTGTGTAATAGAGAGAGAGTGTGTATTTATGTGAGAGTGCATGTGTGTATTCCTGTGTGAGTGTGTAATAGAGAGAGAGTGTGTATTTATGTGAGAGTGCGTATGTGTATGACTGTGTAAGTGTGTAATAGAGAGAGAGTATGTATTTATGTGAGAGTGCGTGTGTGTATGTCTGTGTGAGTGTGTCATAGAGTGAGATGTATTTTTGTGTGCGTGTGTGTATGTATGACTGTGTGAGTGTGAAAGAGAGAGACAGTGTGTATTTATGTGAGAGTGCGTGTGTGTATGACTGTGTAAGTGTGTAATAGAGAGAGTGTGTATTTTTGCGAGAGTGCGTATGTGTATGTCTGTGTGAGTGTGTAATTGAGTGAGAGTGTATTTATGTGAGAGTGTGTGTGTATGTCTGTGTGAGTGTGTAATAGAGAGAGTGTGTATTTCTGTGATAGTGCATGTGTGTATGTCTGTGTGAGTGTGTAATAGAGAGATTGTGTATTTATGTGTGTGCGTGTGTGTATGTCTGTGTGAGTGTGTAATAGAGAGAGTGTATTTACGTGTGAGTGGGTGTGTGTGCATGTCTGTGTGAGTGTGCAAAAGTGAGAGAGTGTAGTTATGTGGGAGTGCATGTGTGTATGTCTTTGTGAGAGTGTAACAGAGTGAGAGACTGTATTTATGTGAGAGTGTGTATGTATGTCTGTCTGTGTGTGTAATAGAGAGAGAGTGTGTATTTATGTGGGAGTGCGTGAGTGTATGTCTGTGTGAGTGTGTAATAAAATGAGAGAGTGTATTTATGTGAGCGTGTGTGTATGTATGACTATGTGAGTGTATAATAGAGAGAGAGTGTGTATTTATGTGAGAGTGCGTGTGTGTATATCTGTGTGAGCGTGTAATAGAGAGAGTGTATTAATGTGTGAGTTGGTGTGTGTGCATGTCTGTGTGAGTGTGTAATAGAGAGAGTGTGTTTTATGTGAGAGTGCGTGTGTGTATGTCAGTGTGAGTGTGTAATAGAGAGAGAGTGTGTAGTTATGTGAGAGTGCGTGTGTGTATGTCTGTGTGAGTGTGTAATAGAGAGAGAGAGTGAATTTATGTGAGAGTGCGTGTGTGTATGTCAGTGTGAGTGTGTAATAGAGAGAGAGTGTGTAGTTATGTGAGATTGCATGTGTGTATGTCTGTGTGAGTGTGTAATAGAGAGAGTGTGTATTTATGTGAGAGTGCGTGTGCGTATGTCTGTGTGAGTGTGAAATAGAGTGAGAGTGTATTTATGTGTGAGTGGGTGTGTGTGCATGTCTCTGTGAGTGTGTAATAGAGTGAGTGTGTATTTATGTGAGAGTGCATGTGTGTATGTCTGTGTGAGTGTGTAATAGAGAGAGTGTGTATTTATGTGAGAGTGCGTGTGTGTATGTCAGTGTGAGTGTGTAATAGAGAGAGAGTGTGTAGTTATGTGAGAGTGCATGTGTGTATGTCTGTGTGAGTGAGTAATAGAGAGAGAGTGTGAATTTATGTGAGAGAGTGTGTGTTTATGTCTGTGTGAGTGTGTAATAGAGAGAGAGTGTGTATTTATGTGAGAGAGCGCGTTTGTATATCTGTGTGTGTGTAATAGAGAGAGAGTGTGTATTTATGTGAGAGTGCGTGTGTGTAAGTCTGTATGAGTGTGTAATTGAGAGGGTGTGTATTTCTGTGAGAATGCGTGTGTGTACGTCTGTGTGAGTGTGTAATACAAAGAGAGTGTATTTATGTGAGAGTGGGAGTGTGTATGTCTGTGTGAGTGTGTAATAGAGAGAGTGTGTATTTATGTGAGAGTGCGTGTGTGTATGTCTGTGTGAGTGTGTAATAGAGAGAGAGTGTGTATTTATGTGAGAGAGTGTGTGTGTATGTCAGTGTGAGTGTCTAATAGAGAAAGTGTGTATTTATGTGTGAGTGGGTGTGTGTGCATGTCTGTGTGAGTGTGTAATAGAGAGATTGTGTATTTATGTGTGAGTGTGTGTGTGTGTATGTCTGTGTGAGTGTGTAATAGAGAGAGTGTGTATTTATGTGAGAGTGCATGTGTGTATGTCTGTGTGAGTGTGTAATAGAGAGTGTGTGTATTTATGTGAGAGTGCGCGTGTGTATGTCTGTGTGAGTGTGTAATAGAGAGAGAGTATTTAGGTGTGAGTGGGTGTGTGTGCATGTCTCTGTGAGTGTGGAATATAGAGAGTGTGTATTTTTGTGAGAGTGCATGTGTGTAAGTCTGTGTGAGTGTGTAATATGTATTTATGTGAGAGTGCATGTGTGTATGTCTGTGTGAGTGTGTAATTGAGAGGGTGTGTATTTCTGTGAGAATGCGTGTGTGTATGTCTGTGTGAGTGTGTAATAGAGAGAGAGTGTATTTATGTGAGAGTGGGTGTGTAATAGAGAGAGAGAGTGTATTTATGTGAGAGTGCGTGTGTGTATATCTGTGTGAGTGTGTAATAGAGAGAGAGTGTGTATTCATGTGAGAGTGCGTGTGTGTATGTCTGTGTCAGTGTGTAATAGAGAGAGAGTGTGTATTCATGTGAGAGTGTGTGTGTATGTCTGTGTGAGTGAGTAATAGAGAGAGAGTGTGTATTTATGTGAGAGAGTGTGTGTGTATGTCTGTGTGAGTGAGTAATAGAGAGAATGTGTATTTATGTGAGAGTGTGTGTGTGTCTGTCTGTGTCAGTGTGTAATAGAGAGAGAGTGTGTATTTATGTAAGAGAGTGTGTGTGTGTATGTCTGTGTGTGTGTGTAATAGAGAGAGAGTGTATTTATGTGAGAGTGCGTGTGTGTATGTCTGTGTGAGTGTGTAATAGAGAGAGTGTGTATTCATGTGAGAGTGTGTGTGTGTCTGTCTGTGTCAGTGTGTAATAGAGAGAGAGTGTGTCTTTATGTAAGAGAGTGCGTGTGTGCATGAATGTGTAAGTGTGTAATAGAGAGAGAGTGTGTATTTATGTGAGAGTGCGTGTGTGTATGTCTGTGTGAGTGTGTAATAGAGTGAGAGTGTATTTATGTGAGAGTGTGTGTGTATGTCTCTTTGAGTGTGTAATAGAGAGAGAGAGTGTATTTATGTGACAGTGCGTGTGTGTATGTCTGTGTGAGTGTGTAATAGAGAGAGAGTGTGTATTTATGTGAGAGTGCATGCGTGTATTCCTGTGTGAGTGTGTAATAGAGAGAGAGTGTGTATTTATGTGAGAGTGCGTGTGTGTATGACTGTGTAAGTGTGTAATAGAGAGAGAGTATGTATTTATGTGAGAGTGCGTGTGTGTATGTCTGTGTGAGAGTGTCATAGAGTGAGATGTATTTATGTGTGCGTGTGTGTATGTATGACTGTGTGAGTGTGAAAGAGAGAGAGAGTGTGTATTTATGTGAGAGTGCGTGTGTGTATGACTGTGTGAGTGTGTAATAGAGTGAGAGTGTATTTTTGCGAGAGTGCGTATGTGTATGTCTGTGTGAGTGTGTAATTGAGTGAGAGTGTATTTATGTGAGAGTGTGTGTGTATGTCTGTGTGAGTGTGTAATAGAGAGAGTGTGTATTTCTGTGATAGTGTATGTGTGTATGTCTGTGTGAGTGTGTAATAGAGAGATTGTGTATTTATGTGCGTGCGTGTGTGTATGTCTGTGTGAGTGTGTAATAGAGAGAGTGTATTTACGTGTGAGTGGGTGTGTGTGCATGTCTGTGTGAGTGTGCAAAAGTGAGAGAGTGTAGTTATGTGGGAGTGCGTGTGTGTATGTCTGTGTGAGAGTGTAACAGAGTGAGAGACTGTATTTATGTGAGAGTGTGTATGTATGTCTGTCTGTGTGTGTAATAGAGAGAGAGTGTATATTTATGTGGGAGTGCGTGAGTGTATGTCTGTGTGAGTGTGTAATAAAGTGAGAGAGTGTATTTATGTGAGAGTGTGTGTGTATGTCTGTGTGAGTGTGTCATCGAGAGATAATGTGTATTATGTGAGAGTGCATGTGTATATGTCTGTGTGAGTGTGTAATAGAGTGAGATGTATTTATGTGAGCGTGTGTGTATGTATGACTATGTGAGTGTATAATAGAGAGAGAGTGTGTATTTATGTGAGAGTGCGTGTGTGTATATCTGTGTGAGCGTGTAATAGAGAGAGTGTATTAATGTGTGAGTGGGTGTGTGTGCATGTCTGTGTGAGTGTGTAATAGAGAGAGTGTGTTTTATGTGAGAGTGCGTGTGTGTATGTCAGTGTGAGTGTGTAATAGAGAGAGAGTGTGTAGTTATGTGAGAGTGCGTGTGTGTATGTCTGTGTGAGTGTGTAATAGAGAGAGTGTGTATTTATGTGAGAGTGCGTGTGCGTATGTCTGTGTGAGTGTGAAATAGAGTGAGAGTGTATTTATGTGTGAGTGGGTGTGTGTGCATGTCTCTGTGAGTGTGTAATAGAGAGAGTGTGTATTTATGTGAGAGTGCGTGTGTATATGTCAGTGTGAGTATGTAATAGAGAGAGAGTGTGTAGTTATGTGAGAGTGCATGTGTATATGTCTGTGTGAGTGTGTAATAGAGAGAGAGTGTGAATTTATGTGAGAGAGTGTGTGTTTATGTCTGTGTGAGTGTGTAATAGAGAGAGAGTGTGTAGTTATGTGAGAGTGCGTGTTTGTATATCTGTGTCAGTGTGTAATAGACAGAGAGTGTGTATTCATGTGAGAGAGTGTGTGTTTATGTCTGTGTGAGTGTGTAATAGAGAGAGAGTGTGAATTTATGTGAGACAGTGTGTGCATGTCAGTGTGAGTGCCTAATAGAGAGAGTGTGTATTTGTGTGAGAGTGCGTGTGTGTAAGTCTGTGTGAGTGTGTAATTGAGAGGGTGTGTATTTCTGTGAGAATGCGTGTGTGTACGTCTGTGTGAGTGTGTAATACAAAGAGAGTGTATTTATGTGAGAGTGGGAGTGTGTATGTCTGTGTGAGGGTGTAATAGAGAGAGAGTGTATTTATGTGAGAGTGCGTGTGTATATGTCTGTGTGTGTGTGTAATAGAGAGAGTGTGTATTTATGTGAGAGTGCGTGTGTGTATGTCTTTGTGAGTGTGTAATAGAGAGAGTGTATTTACGTGTGAGTGGGTGTGTGTGCATGTCTGTGTGAGTGTGCAAAAGTGAGAGAGTGTAGTTATGTGGGAGTGCGTGTGTGTATGTCTGTGTGAGAGTGTAACAGAGTGAGAGACTGTATTTATGTGAGAGTGTGTATGTATGTCTGTCTGTGTGTGTAATAGAGAGAGAGTGTGTATTTATGTGGGAGTGCGTGAGTGTATGTCTGTGTGAGTGTGTAATAAAGTGAGAGAGTGTATTTATGTGAGAGTGTGTGTGTATGTCTGTGTGAGTGTGTCATCGAGAGATAATGTGTATTATGTGAGAGTGCATGTGTATATGTCTGTGTGAGTGTGTAATAGAGTGAGATGTATTTATGTGAGCGTGTGTGTATGTATGACTATGTGAGTGTATAATAGAGAGAGAGTGTGTATTTATGTGAGAGTGCGTGTGTGTATGTCTGTGTCAGTGTGTAATAGAGAGAGAGTGTATTTATGTGAGAGTGCGTGTGTGTATGTCAGTGTGAGTGTGTAATAGAGAGACTGTGTATTTATGTGAGAGTGCGTGCGAGTATGTCTGTGTGAGTGTGTAATAGAGAGAGAGAGTGTGTATTTATGTGAGAGTGCACGTGTGTATATCTGTGTCAGTGTGGAATAGAGAGAGAGTGTGTATTCATGTGAGAGTGCGTGTGTGTATGTCTGTGTGAGGGAGTAATAGAGAGAGAGTGTGAATTTATGTGAGAGAGTGTGTGTATGTCAGTGTGAGTGTGTAATAGAGAGAGAGAGTGTATTTATGTGAGAGTGCGTGTGTGTATGTCTGTGTGAGTGTGAAATAGAGAGTGTGTATTTATGTGTGAGTGGGTGTGTGTGCATGTCTGTGTGAGTGTGTAATAGAGAGAGAGTGTATTGATGTGAGTGTGTGTGTGTGTATGTCTGTGTGAGTGTGTAATAGAGTGAGAGAGTGTATTTATGTGAGAGTGTGTGTGTATGTCTGTGTGAGTGTGTAATAGAGAGAGAGTGTATTTATGGGAGAGAGCGTGTGTGTATGTCTGTGTGAGTGTGCAATAGAGAGAGTGTGTATTTATGTGAGTGGGAGAGTGTGCATGTCTGTGTGAGTGTGCAAAAGTGAGAGAGTGTATTTATGTGGGAGTGCGTGTCTGTATGTCTGTGCGAGAGTTTAACAGTGTGAGAGAGTGTATTTATGTGAGAGTGTGTATGTATGTCTGTGTGAGGGCGTAATAGAGAGACAGAGATTGTGTATTTATGTGAGAGTGCACGTGTGTGTATGACTGTGTGAGTGTGTAATACAGAGAGAGTGTGTATTTATGTGGGAGTGCGTGTGTGTATGTCTGTGTGAATGTGTAATAGAGTGAGAGAGTGTATTTATGTGAGAGTGTGTGTGTATTTCTGTGTGAGTGTGTAATAGAGAAAGTTTGTATTTTCTGAGTGTGCGTGTGTGTATGTCTGTGTGAGTGTGTAATAGAGTGTATTTATGTGAGAGTGCGTGTGTGTATGTCGGTGTGAGTGTGTAATAGAGTGAGAGAGTGTATTTATGTGAGAGTGTGTGTGTATGTATGTGTGAGTGTGTATTCGAGAGAGAGTGTATTTATGTGAGAGCGCGTGTGTGTATGTCTGTGTGAGTGTGTAATAGAGAGAGTGTGTATTTATGTGAGAGTGCGTGTGTGTATGTCTGTGTGAGTGAGTAATAGAGAGAGAGTGTGAATTTATGTGAGGGAGTGTGTGTGCATGTCTGTGTGAGTGTGTAATAGAGTGAGTGTGTATTCATGTGAGAGTGCGTGTGTGTATGTCTGTGTGAGTGTGTAACAGAGAGAGAGTGTATTTATGTGAGAGTGCGTGTGTGTATGTCAGTGTGAGTGTGTAATAGAGAGAGAGTGTGTATTTATGTGAGAGTGCACGTGTGTATGTCTGTGTCAGTGTGGAATAGAGAGAGAGTGTGTATTCATGTGAGAGTGCGTGTGTGTATGTCTGTGTGAGTGTGTAATAGAGTGAGAGAGTGTATTTATGTGAGAGTGTGTGTGTATGTCTGTGTGAGTGTGTAATAGAGAGAGAGTGTATTTATGGGAGAGAGCGTGTGTGTATGTCTGTGTGAGTGTGCAATAGAGAGAGTGTGTATTTATGTGAGTGGGAGACTGTGCATGTCTGTGTGAGTGTGCAAAAGTGAGAGAGTGCATTTATGTGGGAGTGCGTGTCTGTATGTCTGTGTGAGAGTTTAACAGAGTGAGAGAGTGTATTTATGTGAGAGTGTGTATGTATGTCTGTGTGAGGGCGTAATAGAGAGACAGAGATTGTGTATTTATGTGAGAGTGCACGTGTGTGTATGACTGTGTGAGTGTGTAATACAGAGAGAGTGTGTATTTATGTGGGAGTGCGTGTGTGTATGTCTGTGTGAATGTGTAATAGAGTGAGAGAGTGTATTTATGTGAGAGTGTGTGTGTATTTCTGTGTGAGTGTGTAATAGAGAAAGTTTGTATTTTCTGAGTGTGCGTGTGTGTATGTCTGTGTAAGTGTGTAATAGAGAGAGTGTGTATTTATGTGAGAGTGCGTGTGTGTATGTCTGTGTGAGTGTGTAATAGAGAGAGTGTATTTTTGTGTGAGTGCATGTGTGTAAGTCTGTGTGAGTGTGTAATATGTATTTATGTGAGAGTGCATGTGTGTATGTCTGTGTGAGTGTGTACTTGAGAGGGTGTGTATTTCTGTGAGAATGCGTGTGTGTATGTCTGTGTGAGTGTGAAATAGAGAGAGTGTATTTATGTGTGAGTGGGTGTGTGTGCATGTCTGTGTGAGTGTGTAATAGAGAGAGAGTGTGTATTTATGTGAGAGTGCATGTGTATATGTCTTTGTGAGTGTGTAATAGAGAGAGAGAGTGTATTTATGTGAGAGTGTGTGTGTGTCTGTTTGTGTGAGTGGGTAATAGAGAGAGAGTGTGTATTTATGTGTGAGTGTGTGTGTGCATGTCTGTGTGAGTGTGGACTAGAGTGAGAGTTTGTATTTATATGAGAGTGTGTGTGTACGTCTGTGTGAGTGTTTAATAGAGAGAGTGTGTATTTATGTGAGAGTGCGTGTGTGTATGTCTGTGTGAGTTTGTAATTGAGAGAGTGTACTTATGTGTGAATGGGTGTGTGTGCATGTCTGTGTGAGTGTGGAATATAGAGAGTGTGTATTTATGTGAGAGTGCATGTGTGTATGTCTGTGTGAGTGTGTAATACAGCGAGAGTGTGTATTTATGTGGGAGTGCGTGTGTGTATGTCTGTGTGAGGGTGTAATAGAGAGAGTGTGTATTTATGTGAGAGTGCGTGAGTGTATGTCTGTGTGAGTGTGTAATAGAGAGAGTGTATTTAAGTGTGAGTGGGTGTGTGTGCATGTCTGTGTGAGTGTGTAATAGAGAGAGAGTGTAGTTATGTGCGAGTGGGTGTGTGTATGTCTATGTGAGTGTGTAAGAGAGAGAGAGTGTGTATTTATGTGAGAGCGCGTGTGCGTATGTCTGTGTGAGTGTGTAATAGAGACAGAGTGTGTATTTATGTGAGAGTGCGTGTGTGTATGTCTGTGTGAGTGTGTAATAGAGAGAGAGTGTGTATTTATGTGAGAGTGCGTGTGCGTATGTCTTTGTGAGTGTGTAATAGAGACAGAGTGTGTATTTATGTGAGAGTGCGTGTGTGTATGTCTGTGTGATTGTGTAATAGAGAGAGTGTGTATTTATGTGAGAGTGCGTGTGTATATGTCTGTGTGAGTGTGTAATAGAGAGAGAGTGTGTTTTTATGTGAGAGTACGTGTGTGTATATCTCTTTGAGTGTGTAATTGAGAGAGAGTGCATTTACGTGAGTGTGCGTGTGTGTATGTCTGTGTGAGTGTGTAATAGAGAGATAGTGTATTCATGTGAGAGTGCATGTGTATATGTCTGTGTGAGTGTGTAATAGAGAGAGAGTGTGAATTTATGTGAGAGTGCATGTGTGTATGTCTGTGTGAGTGTGTAATTGAGAGAGAGTGTGTTTTTATGTGAGAGTACGTGTGTGTATATCTCTTTGAGTGTGTAATTGAGAGAGTGTGCATTTATGTGAGAGTGCGTGTGTGTATGTCTGTGTGAGTGTGTAATAGAGTGAGAGTGTATTTATGTGTGAGTGGGCGTTTGTGCATGTCTGTGTGAGTGCATAATAGAGAGATAGTGTATTCATGTGAGAGTGCATGTGTATATGACTGTGTGAGTGTGTAATAGAGAGAGAGTGTGAATTTATGTGAGAGTGCATGTGTATATGTCTGTGTGAGTGTGTAATAGAGAGAGAGTGTGAATTTATGTGAGAGAGTGTGTGTTTATGTCTGTGTGAGTGTGTAATAGAGAGAGTGTGCGTTTTTATGTGAGAGTGCGTGTGTGTATGTCTGTTTGAGTGTGTAATTGAGAGAGAGTGCATTTATGTGAGAGTGCGTGTGTGTATGTCTGTGTGAGTGTGTAATAGAGAGAGAGTGTATTTATGTGAGAGTGGGTGTGTATATGTCTGTGTGAGTGTGTAATCGAGAGTGAGAGTGTATATTTATGTGAAAGTGTTTGTGTGTATGTCTGTGTAAGTGTGTCATAGAGAGAGAGTGTGTATTTATGTGAGAGTGCGTGTGTGTATGTCTGTGTGAGTGTGTAATAGAGTGAGATGTATTTATGTGAGCGTGCGTGTATGTATGACTGTGTGAGTGTATAATAGAGAGAGAGTGTGTATTTATGTGAGAGTGCGTGTGTGTATATCTGTGTGAGTGTGTAATAGAGATAGTGTATTTATGTGTGAGTGGGTGTGTGTGCATGTCTGTGTGAGTGTGTAATAGAGAGAGAGTGTATTTATGTGAGAGTGCGTGTGTGTATGTCGGTGTGAGTGTGTAATAGAGTGAGAGAGTGTATTTATGTGAGAGTGTGTGTGTATGTCTGTGTGAGTGTGTATTCGAGAGAGAGTGTATTTATGTGAGAGCGCGTGTGTGTATGTCTGTGTGAGTGTGTAATAGAGAGAGTGTGTATTTATGTGAGAGCGCGTGTGTGTATGTCTGTGTGAGTGTGTAATAGAGAGAGTGTGTATTTATGTGAGAGTGCGTGTGTGTATGTCTGTGTGAGTGAGTAATAGAGAGAGAGTGTGAATTTATGTGAGGGAGTGTGTGTGCATGTCTGTGTGAGTGTGTAATAGAGTGAGTGTGTATTCATGTGAGAGTGCGTGTGTGTATGTCTGTGTGAGTGTGTAACAGAGAGAGAGTGTATTTATGTGAGAGTGCGTGTGTGTATGTCAGTGTGAGTGTGTAATAGAGAGACTGTGTATTTATGTGAGAGTGCGTGCGAGTATGTCTGTGTGAGTGTGTAATAGAGAGAGAGAGTGTGTATTTATGTGAGAGTGCACGTGTGTATATCTGTGTCAGTGTGGAATAGAGAGAGAGTGTGTATTCATGTGAGAGTGCGTGTGTGTATGTCTGTGTGAGGGAGTAATAGAGAGAGAGTGTGAATTTATGTGAGAGAGTGTGTGTATGTCAGTGTGAGTGTGTAATAGAGAGAGAGAGTGTATTTATGTGAGAGTGCGTGTGTGTATGTCTGTGTGAGTGTGAAATAGAGAGTGTGTATTTATGTGTGAGTGGGTGTGTGTGCATGTCTGTGTGAGTGTGTAATAGAGAGAGAGTGTATTGATGTGAGTGTGTGTGTGTGTATGTCTGTGTGAGTGTGTAATAGAGTGAGAGAGTGTATTTATGTGAGAGTGTGTGTGTATGTCTGTGTGAGTGTGTAATAGAGAGAGAGTGTATTTATGGGAGAGAGCGTGTGTGTATGTCTGTGTGAGTGTGCAATAGAGAGAGTGTGTATTTATGTGAGTGGGAGAGTGTGCATGTCTGTGTGAGTGTGCAAAAGTGAGAGAGTGTATTTATGTGGGAGTGCGTGTCTGTATGTCTGTGCGAGAGTTTAACAGTGTGAGAGAGTGTATTTATGTGAGAGTGTGTATGTATGTCTGTGTGAGGGCGTAATAGAGAGACAGAGATTGTGTATTTATGTGAGAGTGCACGTGTGTGTATGACTGTGTGAGTGTGTAATACAGAGAGAGTGTGTATTTATGTGGGAGTGCGTGTGTGTATGTCTGTGTGAATGTGTAATAGAGTGAGAGAGTGTATTTATGTGAGAGTGTGTGTGTATTTCTGTGTGAGTGTGTAATAGAGAAAGTTTGTATTTTCTGAGTGTGCGTGTGTGTATGTCTGTGTGAGTGTGTAATAGAGTGTATTTATGTGAGAGTGCGTGTGTGTATGTCGGTGTGAGTGTGTAATAGAGTGAGAGAGTGTATTTATGTGAGAGTGTGTGTGTATGTATGTGTGAGTGTGTATTCGAGAGAGAGTGTATTTATGTGAGAGCGCGTGTGTGTATGTCTGTGTGAGTGTGTAATAGAGAGAGTGTGTATTTATGTGAGAGTGCGTGTGTGTATGTCTGTGTGAGTGAGTAATAGAGAGAGAGTGTGAATTTATGTGAGGGAGTGTGTGTGCATGTCTGTGTGAGTGTGTAATAGAGTGAGTGTGTATTCATGTGAGAGTGCGTGTGTGTATGTCTGTGTGAGTGTGTAACAGAGAGAGAGTGTATTTATGTGAGAGTGCGTGTGTGTATGTCAGTGTGAGTGTGTAATAGAGAGAGAGTGTGTATTTATGTGAGAGTGCACGTGTGTATGTCTGTGTCAGTGTGGAATAGAGAGAGAGTGTGTATTCATGTGAGAGTGCGTGTGTGTATGTCTGTGTGAGTGTGTAATAGAGTGAGAGAGTGTATTTATGTGAGAGTGTGTGTGTATGTCTGTGTGAGTGTGTAATAGAGAGAGAGTGTATTTATGGGAGAGAGCGTGTGTGTATGTCTGTGTGAGTGTGCAATAGAGAGAGTGTGTATTTATGTGAGTGGGAGACTGTGCATGTCTGTGTGAGTGTGCAAAAGTGAGAGAGTGCATTTATGTGGGAGTGCGTGTCTGTATGTCTGTGTGAGAGTTTAACAGAGTGAGAGAGTGTATTTATGTGAGAGTGTGTATGTATGTCTGTGTGAGGGCGTAATAGAGAGACAGAGATTGTGTATTTATGTGAGAGTGCACGTGTGTGTATGACTGTGTGAGTGTGTAATACAGAGAGAGTGTGTATTTATGTGGGAGTGCGTGTGTGTATGTCTGTGTGAATGTGTAATAGAGTGAGAGAGTGTATTTATGTGAGAGTGTGTGTGTATTTCTGTGTGAGTGTGTAATAGAGAAAGTTTGTATTTTCTGAGTGTGCGTGTGTGTATGTCTGTGTAAGTGTGTAATAGAGAGAGTGTGTATTTATGTGAGAGTGCGTGTGTGTATGTCTGTGTGAGTGTGTAATAGAGAGAGTGTATTTTTGTGTGAGTGCATGTGTGTAAGTCTGTGTGAGTGTGTAATATGTATTTATGTGAGAGTGCATGTGTGTATGTCTGTGTGAGTGTGTACTTGAGAGGGTGTGTATTTCTGTGAGAATGCGTGTGTGTATGTCTGTGTGAGTGTGAAATAGAGAGAGTGTATTTATGTGTGAGTGGGTGTGTGTGCATGTCTGTGTGAGTGTGTAATAGAGAGAGAGTGTGTATTTATGTGAGAGTGCATGTGTATATGTCTTTGTGAGTGTGTAATAGAGAGAGAGAGTGTATTTATGTGAGAGTGTGTGTGTGTCTGTTTGTGTGAGTGGGTAATAGAGAGAGAGTGTGTATTTATGTGTGAGTGTGTGTGTGCATGTCTGTGTGAGTGTGGACTAGAGTGAGAGTTTGTATTTATATGAGAGTGTGTGTGTACGTCTGTGTGAGTGTTTAATAGAGAGAGTGTGTATTTATGTGAGAGTGCGTGTGTGTATGTCTGTGTGAGTTTGTAATTGAGAGAGTGTACTTATGTGTGAATGGGTGTGTGTGCATGTCTGTGTGAGTGTGGAATATAGAGAGTGTGTATTTATGTGAGAGTGCATGTGTGTATGTCTGTGTGAGTGTGTAATACAGCGAGAGTGTGTATTTATGTGGGAGTGCGTGTGTGTATGTCTGTGTGAGGGTGTAATAGAGAGAGTGTGTATTTATGTGAGAGTGCGTGAGTGTATGTCTGTGTGAGTGTGTAATAGAGAGAGTGTATTTAAGTGTGAGTGGGTGTGTGTGCATGTCTGTGTGAGTGTGTAATAGAGAGAGAGTGTAGTTATGTGCGAGTGGGTGTGTGTATGTCTATGTGAGTGTGTAAGAGAGAGAGAGTGTGTATTTATGTGAGAGCGCGTGTGCGTATGTCTGTGTGAGTGTGTAATAGAGACAGAGTGTGTATTTATGTGAGAGTGCGTGTGTGTATGTCTGTGTGAGTGTGTAATAGAGAGAGAGTGTGTATTTATGTGAGAGTGCGTGTGCGTATGTCTTTGTGAGTGTGTAATAGAGACAGAGTGTGTATTTATGTGAGAGTGCGTGTGTGTATGTCTGTGTGATTGTGTAATAGAGAGAGTGTGTATTTATGTGAGAGTGCGTGTGTATATGTCTGTGTGAGTGTGTAATAGAGAGAGAGTGTGTATTTACGTGAGAGTGCGTGTGTGTATGTCTGTGTGAGTGTGTAATAGAGAGAGAGTGTGTAGTTATGTGCGAGTGGGTGTGCGTATGTCTGTGTGAGTGTGGAATAGAGACAGAGTGTGTATTTATGTGAGAGTGCGTGTGTATATGTCTGTGTGAGTGTGTAATAGAGAGAGAGTGTGTATTTATGTGAGAGTGCGTGTGCGTATGTCTGTGTGAGTGGGTAATAGAGAGAGAGTGTGTATTTCTGTGAGAGTGCGTGTGTGTATGTCTGTGTGAGTGTGTAACAGAGAGAGAGTGTATTTATGTGAGAGTGCGTGTGTGTATGTCTGTGTGAGTGTGTAATAGAGAGAATGTATTTCTGTGTGAATGGGTGTGTGTACATGTCTGTGTGAGTGTGTATTAGAGAGAGAGTGTATTTATGTGGGAGTGCGTGTGTGTATGTCTGTGTGAGTGTGTAATAGAGAGAGTGTATTTAAGTGAGAGTGCGTGTGTGTATGTCTGTGTTTGTGTAATAGAGAGAGTGTGTATTTATGTGAGAGTGCGTGTGTGTATGTCTGTGTGAGTGTGTAATAGAGAGAGTGTATTTCTGTGTGAATGGGTGTGTGTACATGTCTGTGTAAGTGTGTAATAGAGAGAGAGTGTGTATTTATGTGAGGGTGCGTGTGTGTATGTCTGTGTGAGTGTGTAATAGAGAGAGAGTGTGTATTTATGTGAGAGTGCGTGTGTGTATGTCTGTGTGAGTGTGTAATAGAGAGAGAGTGTGTATTTATATGAGAGTGCGTGTGTGTATGTCTGTGTGAGTGTGTAATTGAGAGAGAGTGTGTATTTATGTGAGAGTGCGTGTGTGCATGTCTGTGTGAGTGTGTAATAGAGTGAGTGTGTATTTATGTGAGAGTGCGTGTGTGTATGTCTGTGTGAGTGTGTAACAGAGAGAGAGTGTATTTATGTGAGAGTGTGTGTGTGTATGTCAGTGTGAGTGTGTAATAGAGAGAGTGTGTATTTATGTGAGAGTGTGTGTGTGTAAGTCTGTGTGAGTGTGTAATTGAGAGAGTGTGTATTTATGTGAGAGTGCATGTGTGTATGTCTGTGTGAGTGTGTAATAGAGTGAGAGTGTATTTATGTGAGAGTGCGCGTGTGTATGTCTGTGTGAGTGTGTAATAGAGAGAGAGTGTGTATTTATGTGAGAGTGCGTGTGTGTATGTCTGTGTGAATGTGTAATAGAGAGCGTGTGCATTTATGTGAGAGTGCGTGTGTGTATTTCTGTGTGAGTGTGTAATAGAGTGAGAGTGTATTTATGTGTGATTGGGTGTGTGTGCATGTCTGTGTGAGTGTGTAATAGAGAGAGAGTGTATTTATGTGGGAGTGCGTGTGTGTATGTGTATTTGTGTAATACAGTGAGAGAGAGCATTTATGTTAGAGTGTGTGTGTATGTCTGTGTGAGTGTGTAATAGAGAGAGTGTGTATTTATGTGAGAGTGCGTGTGTGTATGTCTGTGTGAGTGTGTAATAGAGAGAGTGTGTATTTATGTGAGAGTGTGTGTGTGTCTGTCTGTGTCAGTGTGTAATAGAGAGAGAGTGTGTATTTATGTAAGAGAGTGCGTGTGTGCATGAATGTGTAAGTGTGTAATAGAGAGAGAGTGTGTATTTATGTGAGAGTGCGTGTGTGTATGTCTGTGTGATTGTGTAATAGAGAGAGTGTGTGTATTTATGTGAGGGTGCGTGAGTGTATGTCTGTGTGAGTGTGTAATAGAGTGAGAGTGTATTTATGTGAGAGTGCGTGTGTGTATGTCTGTGTGAGTGTGTAATAGAGAGAGTGTGTATTTATGTGAGAGTGTGTGTGTGTATGTCTGTGTGAGTGTGTAAGAAAGAGAGAGTGTGTATTTATGTGAGAGTGCGTGTGTGCATGTCTGTGTGTGTGTAATAGAGTGAGAGTGTATTTATGTGAGAGTGCGCGTGTGTATGTCTGTGTGAGTGTGTAATAGAGAGAGAGTGTGTATTTATGTGAGAGTGCGTGTGTGTATGTCTGTGTGATTGTGTAATAGAGAGAGTGTGCATTTATGTGAGAGTGCGTGTGTGTATGTCTGTGTGAGTGTGGAATAGAGAGAGAGTGTGTATTTATGTGAGAGTGCGTGTGTGTATGTCTGTGTGAGTGTGTAATAGAGAGAGTGTGTATTTATGTGAGAGTGCGTGTGTGTATGTCAGTGTGAGTGTGTAATAGAGAGAGAGTGTGTATTTATGTGAGAGTGCGTGTGTTTATGTCTGTGTGAGTGTGTAATAGAGAGAGTGTGTATTTATGTGAGAGTGCGTGTGTGTATATCTGTGTGAGTGTGTAATAGAGGGAGTGTGTATTTATGTGAGAGTGTGTGTGTGTATGTCTGTGTGAGTGTGTAATAGAGATAGTGTGTATTTATGTGAGAGCGCGTGTGTGCATGTCTGTGTGAGTGTGTAATAGAGAGAGAGTGTGTATTTATGTGAGAGTGCGTGTGTGTATGTCTGTGTGAGTGTGTAATAGAGTGAGAGTGTATTTATGTGAGAGTGCGTGTGTGTATGTCAGTGTGAGTGTGTAATAGAGAGAGAGTGTGTATTTATGTGAGAGTGCGTGTGTGTATGTCTGTGTGAGTGTGTAATAGAGAGAGTGTGTATTTATGTGAGAGTGCATGTGTGTATGTCTGTGTGAGTGTGTAATAGAGTGAGAGTGTATTTATGTGAGAGTGCATGTGTGTATGTCTGTGTGTGTGTGTAATAGAGAGGGAGTGTATTTATGTGAGAGTGCGTGTGTGTATGTCTCTGTGAGTGTGGAATATAGAGAGTGTTTATTTTTGTGAGAGTGGATGTGTGTAAGTCTGTGTGAGTGTGTAATATGCATTTATGTGTGAGTGCATGTGTGTATGTCTGTGTGAGTGTCTACTTGAGAGAATGTGTATTTCTGTGAGAATGCGTGTGTGTATGTCTGTGTGAGTGTGAAATAGAGAGATTGTATTTATGTGTGAGTGGGTGTGTGTGCATGACTGTGTGAGTGTGTAATAGAGAGAGAGTGTGTATTTATGTGAGAGTGCATGTGTGTCTGTCTTTGTGAGTGTGTAATAGAGAGAGAGTGTGTATATATGTGAGAGTGTGTGTGTTTCTGTTTGTGTGAGTGTGTAATAGAGAGAGAGTGTGTATTTATGTGTGAGTGTGTGTGTGGATGTCTGTGTGAGTGTGGACTAGAGTGAGAGTTTGTATTTATATGAGAGTGTGTGTGTACGTCTGTGTGAGTGTTTAATAGAGAGAGTGTGTATTTATGTGAGAGTGCGTGTGTGTATGTCTGTGTGAGTGTGTAATTGAGAGAGTGTACTTATGTGTGAATGGGTGTGTGTGCATGTCTGTGTGAGTGTGGAATATAGAGAGTGTGTATTTATGTGAGAGTGCATGTGTGTATGTCTGTGTGAGTGTGTAATAGAGCGAGAGTGTGTATTTATGTGGGAGTGCGTGAGTGTATGTCTGTGTGAGTGTGTAATAGAGAGAGTGTATTTATGTGAGAGTGTGTGTGTGTATGTCTGTGTGAGTGTGTAATAGAGTGAGAGTGTATTTATGTGAGAGTGTGTGTGTGTATGTCTGTGTGAGTGTGTAACAGAGAGAGTGTGTATTTATGTGAGAGTGTGTGTGTGTATGTCTGTGTGAGTGTGTAATAGAGAGAGAGTGTGTATTTATGTGAGAGTGCGTGTGTGTATGTCTGTGTGAGTGTGTAACAGAGAGAGTGTGTATTTATGTGAGAGTGCGTGTGTGTATGTCTGTGTGAGTGTGTAATAGAGAGAAAGTATGTATTTATGTGAGAGTGCGTGTGTGTATGTCTGTGTGAGTGTGTAATAGAGAGAGAGTGTGTATTTATGTGAGAGTGCGTGTGTGTATGTCTGTGTGAGTGTGTAACAGAGAGAGAGTGTGTATTTATGTGAGAGCGCGTGTGCGTATGTCTGTGTGAGTGTGTAATAGAGACAGAGTGTGTATTTATGTGAGAGTGCGTGTGTGTATGTCTGTGTGAGTGTGTAATAGAGAGAGAGTGTGTATTTATGTGAGAGCGCGTGTGTGTATGTCTGTGTGAGTGTGTAATAGAGAGAGTGTGTATTTATGTGAGAGTGCATGTGTGTATGTCTGTGTGAGTGTGTAATAGAGTGAGAGTGTATTTATGTGAGAGTGCGTGTGTGTATGTCTGTGTGTGTGTGTAATAGAGAGGGAGTGTATTTATGTGAGAGTGCGTGTGTGTATGTCTCTGTGAGTGTGGAATATAGAGAGTGTGTATTTTTGTGAGAGTGCATGTGTGTAAGTCTGTGTGAGTGTGTAATATGCATTTATGTGAGAGTGCATGTGTGTATGTCGGTGTGAGTGTGTACTTGAGAGGATGTGTATTTCTGTGAGAATGCGTGTGTGTATGTCTGTGTGAGTGTGAAATAGAGAGAGTGTATTTATGTGTGAGTGGGTGTGTGTGCATGTCTGTGTGAGTGTGTAATAGAGAGAGAGTGTGTATTTATGTGAGAGTGCATGTGTATATGTCTTTGTGAGTGTGTAATAGAGAGAGAGTGTGTATATATGTGAGAGTGTGTGTGTGTCTGTTTGTGTGAGTGTGTAATAGAGAGAGAGTGTATTTATGTGAGAGTGCATGTGTGTATGTCTGTGTGAGTGTGTAATAGAGTGAGAGTGTATTTATGTGAGAGTGCGCGTGTGTATGTCTGTGTGAGTGTGTAATAGAGAGAGTGTGTATTTATGTGAGAGTGCATGTGTGTATGTCTGTGTGAGTGTGTAATAGAGTGAGAGTGTATTTATGTGAGAGTGCGTGTGTGTATGTCTGTGTGTGTGTGTAATAGAGAGGGAGTGTATTTATGTGAGAGTGCGTGTGTGTATGTCTCTGTGAGTGTGGAATATAGAGAGTGTGTATTTTTGTGAGAGTGCATGTGTGTAAGTCTGTGTGAGTGTGTAATATGCATTTATGTGAGAGTGCATGTGTGTATGTCTGTGTGAGTGTGTACTTGAGAGGATGTGTATTTCTGTGAGAATGCGTGTGTGTATGTCTGTGTGAGTGTGAAATAGAGAGAGTGTATTTATGTGTGAGTGGGTGTGTGTGCATGTCTGTGTGAGTGTGTAATAGAGAGAGAGTGTGTATTTATGTGAGAGTGCATGTGTATATGTCTTTGTGAGTGTGTAATAGAGAGAGAGTGTGTATATATGTGAGAGTGTGTGTGTGTCTGTTTGTGTGAGTGTGTAATAGAGAGAGAGTGTATTTATGTGAGAGTGCATGTGTGTATGTCTGTGTGAGTGTGTAATAGAGTGAGAGTGTATTTATGTGAGAGTGCGCGTGTGTATGTCTGTGTGAGTGTGTAATAGAGAGAGAGTGTGTATTTATGTGAGAGTGCGTGTGTGTATGTCTGTGTGAGTGTGTAATAGAGAGAGAGTGTGTATTTATGTGAGAGTGCGTGTGTGTATGTCTGTGTGAGTGTGTAATTGAGAGAGAATGTGTATTTATGTGAGAGTGCGTGTGTGCATGTCTGTGTGAGTGTGTAATAGAGTGAGTGTGTATTTATGTGAGAGTGCGTGTGTGTATGTCTGTGTGAGTGTGTAATAGAGAGAGAGTGTGTATTTATGTGAGAGTGCATGTGTATATGTCTTTGTGAGTGTGTAATAGAGAGAGAGTGTGTATATATGTGAGAGTGTGTGTGTGTCTGTTTGTGTGAGTGTGTAATAGAGAGAGAGTGTATTTATGTGAGAGTGCATGTGTGTATGTCTGTGTGAGTGTGTAATAGAGTGAGAGTGTATTTATGTGAGAGTGCGCGTGTGTATGTCTGTGTGAGTGTGTAATAGAGAGAGAGTGTGTATTTATGTGAGAGTGCGTGTGTGTATGTCTGTGTGAGTGTGTAATAGAGAGAGAGTGTGTATTTATGTGAGAGTGCGTGTGTGTATGTCTGTGTGAGTGTGTAATTGAGAGAGAATGTGTATTTATGTGAGAGTGCGTGTGTGCATGTCTGTGTGAGTGTGTAATAGAGTGAGTGTGTATTTATGTGAGAGTGCGTGTGTGTATGTCTGTGTGAGTGTGTAATAGAGAGAGTGTGTATTTATGTGAGAGTGCATGTGTGTATGTCTGTGTGAGTGTGTAATAGAGTGAGAGTGTATTTATGTGAGAGTGCATGTGTGTATGTCTGTGTGTGTGTGTAATAGAGAGGGAGTGTATTTATGTGAGAGTGCGTGTGTGTATGTCTCTGTGAGTGTGGAATATAGAGAGTGTTTATTTTTGTGAGAGTGGATGTGTGTAAGTCTGTGTGAGTGTGTAATATGCATTTATGTGAGAGTGCATGTGTGTATGTCTGTGTGAGTGTCTACTTGAGAGAATGTGTATTTCTGTGAGAATGCGTGTGTGTATGTCTGTGTGAGTGTGAAATAGAGAGAGTGTATTTATGTGTGAGTGGGTGTGTGTGCATGACTGTGTGAGTGTGTAATAGAGAGAGAGTGTGTATTTATGTGAGAGTGCATGTGTGTCTGTCTTTGTGAGTGTGTAATAGAGAGAGAGTGTGTATATATGTGAGAGTGTGTGTGTTTCTGTTTGTGTGAGTGTGTAATAGAGAGAGAGTGTGTATTTATGTGTGAGTGTGTGTGTGGATGTCTGTGTGAGTGTGGACTAGAGTGAGAGTTTGTATTTATATGAGAGTGTGTGTGTACGTCTGTGTGAGTGTTTAATAGAGAGAGTGTGTATTTATGTGAGAGTGCGTGTGTGTATGTCTGTGTGAGTGTGTAATTGAGAGAGTGTACTTATGTGTGAATGGGTGTGTGTGCATGTCTGTGTGAGTGTGGAATATAGAGAGTGTGTATTTATGTGAGAGTGCATGTGTGTATGTCTGTGTGAGTGTGTAATAGAGCGAGAGTGTGTATTTATGTGGGAGTGCGTGAGTGTATGTCTGTGTGAGTGTGTAATAGAGAGAGTGTATTTATGTGAGAGTGTGTGTGTGTATGTCTGTGTGAGTGTGTAATAGAGTGAGAGTGTATTTATGTGAGAGTGTGTGTGTGTATGTCTGTGTGAGTGTGTAACAGAGAGAGTGTGTATTTATGTGAGAGTGTGTGTGTGTATGTCTGTGTGAGTGTGTAATAGAGAGAGAGTGTGTATTTATGTGAGAGTGCGTGTGTGTATGTCTGTGTGAGTGTGTAACAGAGAGAGTGTGTATTTATGTGAGAGTGCGTGTGTGTATGTCTGTGTGAGTGTGTAATAGAGAGAAAGTATGTATTTATGTGAGAGTGCGTGTGTGTATGTCTGTGTGAGTGTGTAATAGAGAGAGAGTGTGTATTTATGTGAGAGTGCGTGTGTGTATGTCTGTGTGAGTGTGTAACAGAGAGAGAGTGTGTATTTATGTGAGAGCGCGTGTGCGTATGTCTGTGTGAGTGTGTAATAGAGACAGAGTGTGTATTTATGTGAGAGTGCGTGTGTGTATGTCTGTGTGAGTGTGTAATAGAGAGAGAGTGTGTATTTATGTGAGAGCGCGTGTGTGTATGTCTGTGTGAGTGTGTAATAGAGAGAGTGTGTATTTATGTGAGAGTGCATGTGTGTATGTCTGTGTGAGTGTGTAATAGAGTGAGAGTGTATTTATGTGAGAGTGCGTGTGTGTATGTCTGTGTGTGTGTGTAATAGAGAGGGAGTGTATTTATGTGAGAGTGCGTGTGTGTATGTCTCTGTGAGTGTGGAATATAGAGAGTGTGTATTTTTGTGAGAGTGCATGTGTGTAAGTCTGTGTGAGTGTGTAATATGCATTTATGTGAGAGTGCATGTGTGTATGTCTGTGTGAGTGTGTACTTGAGAGGATGTGTATTTCTGTGAGAATGCGTGTGTGTATGTCTGTGTGAGTGTGAAATAGAGAGAGTGTATTTATGTGTGAGTGGGTGTGTGTGCATGTCTGTGTGAGTGTGTAATAGAGAGAGAGTGTGTATTTATGTGAGAGTGCATGTGTATATGTCTTTGTGAGTGTGTAATAGAGAGAGAGTGTGTATATATGTGAGAGTGTGTGTGTGTCTGTTTGTGTGAGTGTGTAATAGAGAGAGAGTGTATTTATGTGAGAGTGCATGTGTGTATGTCTGTGTGAGTGTGTAATAGAGTGAGAGTGTATTTATGTGAGAGTGCGCGTGTGTATGTCTGTGTGAGTGTGTAATAGAGAGAGTGTGTATTTATGTGAGAGTGCATGTGTGTATGTCTGTGTGAGTGTGTAATAGAGTGAGAGTGTATTTATGTGAGAGTGCGTGTGTGTATGTCTGTGTGTGTGTGTAATAGAGAGGGAGTGTATTTATGTGAGAGTGCGTGTGTGTATGTCTCTGTGAGTGTGGAATATAGAGAGTGTGTATTTTTGTGAGAGTGCATGTGTGTAAGTCTGTGTGAGTGTGTAATATGCATTTATGTGAGAGTGCATGTGTGTATGTCTGTGTGAGTGTGTACTTGAGAGGATGTGTATTTCTGTGAGAATGCGTGTGTGTATGTCTGTGTGAGTGTGAAATAGAGAGAGTGTATTTATGTGTGAGTGGGTGTGTGTGCATGTCTGTGTGAGTGTGTAATAGAGAGAGAGTGTGTATTTATGTGAGAGTGCATGTGTATATGTCTTTGTGAGTGTGTAATAGAGAGAGAGTGTGTATATATATGAGAGTGTGTGTGTGTCTGTTTGTGTGAGTGTGTAATAGAGAGAGAGTGTATTTATGTGAGAGTGCATGTGTGTATGTCTGTGTGAGTGTGTAATAGAGTGAGAGTGTATTTATGTGAGAGTGCGCGTGTGTATGTCTGTGTGAGTGTGTAATAGAGAGAGAGTGTGTATTTATGTGAGAGTGCGTGTGTGTATGTCTGTGTGAGTGTGTAATAGAGAGAGAGTGTGTATTTATGTGAGAGTGCGTGTGTGTATGTCTGTGTGAGTGTGTAATTGAGAGAGAATGTGTATTTATGTGAGAGTGCGTGTGTGCATGTCTGTGTGAGTGTGTAATAGAGTGAGTGTGTATTTATGTGAGAGTGCGTGTGTGTATGTCTGTGTGAGTGTGTAACAGAGTGAGAGTGTATTTATGTGAGAGTGCGTGTGTGTATGTCAGTGTGAGTGTGTAATAGAGAGAGTGTGTATTTATGTGAGAGTGTGTGTGTGTATGTCTGTGTGAGTGTGTAATAGAGAGAGTGTGTATTTATGTGAGATTGCGTGTGTGTATGTCAGTGTGAGTGTGTAATAGAGAGAGTGTGTATTTATGTGAGAGTGTGTGTGTGTATGTCTGTGTGAGTGTGTAATAGAGTGAGAGTGTATTTATGTGAGAGTGCGCGTGTGTATGTCTGTGTGAGTGTGCAATAGAGAGAGTGTGTATTTATGTGAGAGTGCGTGTGTGTATGTCTGTGTGAATGTGTAATAGAGAGCGTGTGCATTTATGTGAGAGTGCGTGTGTGTATTTCTGTGTGAGTGTGTAATAGAGTGAGAGTGTATTTATGTGTGATTGGGTGTGTGTGCATGTCTGTGTGAGTGTGTAATAGAGAGAGAGTGTATTTATGTGGGAGTGCGTGTGTGTATGTCTGTGTATTTGTGTAATACAGAGTGAGTGTGTATTTATGTGAGAGTGTGTGTGTATGTCTGTGTGAGTGTGTAATAGAGAGAGTGTATATTTATGTGAGAGTGTGTGTGTGTCTGTCTGTGTCAGTGTGTAATAGAGAGAGAGTGTGTATTTATGTAAGAGAGTGCGTGTGTGCATGAATGTGTAAGTGTGTAATAGAGAGAGAGTGTGTATTTATGTGAGAGTGCGTGTGTGTATGTCTGTGTGATTGTGTAATAGAGAGAGTGTGTGTATTTATGTGAGGGTGCGTGAGTGTATGTCTGTGTGAGTGTGTAATAGAGTGAGAGTGTATTTATGTGAGAGTGCGTGTGTGTATGTCTGTGTGAGTGTGTAATAGAGAGAGTGTGTATTTATGTGAGAGTGTGTGTGTGTATGTCTGTGTGAGTGTGTAAGAAAGAGAGAGTGTGTATTTATGTGAGAGTGCGTGTGTGCATGTCTGTGTGTGTGTAATAGAGTGAGAGTGTAATTATGTGAGAGTGCGCGTGTGTATGTCTGTGTGAGTGTGTAATAGAGAGAGAGTGTGTATTTATGTGAGAGTGCGTGTGTGTATGTCTGTGTGATTGTGTAATAGAGAGAGTGTGCATTTATGTGAGAGTGCTTGTGTGTATGTCTGTGTGAGTGTGTAATAGAGTGAGAGTGTATTTATGTGAGAGTGCGTGTGTGTATGTCAGTGTGAGTGTGTAATAGAGAGAGAGTGTGTATTTATGTGAGAGTGCGTGTGTGTATGTCTGTGTGAGTGTGTAATAGAGAGAGTGTGTATTTATGTGAGAGTGCGTGTGTGTATATCTGTGTGAGTGTGTAATAGAGAGAGTGTGTATTTATGTGAGAGTGTGTGTGTGTCTGTCTGTGTCAGTGTGAAATAGAGAGAGAGTGTGTATTTATGTAAGAGAGTGCGTGTGTGCATGAATGTGTAAGTGTGTAATAGAGAGAGAGTGTGTATTTATGTGAGAGTGCGTGTGTGTATGTCTGTGTGATTGTGTAATAGAGAGAGTGTGTGTATTTATGTGAGGGTGCGTGAGTGTATGTCTGTGTGAGTGTGTAATAGAGTGAGAGTGTATTTATGTGAGAGTGCGTGGGTGTATGTCTGTGTGAGTGTGTTATAAAGTGAGAGAGTGTATTTATGTGAGAGTGTGTGTGTATGTCTGTGTGAGTGTGTAATAGAGAGAGTGTGTATTTATGTGAGAGTGCGTGTGTGTATGTCTGTGTGAGTGTGTAATAGAGAGAGTGTGTATTTATGTGAGAGTGCGTGTGTGTATGTCTGTGTGAGTGTGTAATAGAGAGAGTGTGTATTTATGTGAGAGTGTGTGTGTGTCTGTCTGTGTCAGTGTGTAATAGAGAGAGAGTGTGTATTTATGTAAGAGAGTGCGTGTGTGTATGTCTGTGTGAGTGTGTAATAGAGAGAGAGTGTATTTATGTGAGAGTGGGTGTGTATATGTCTGTGTGAGTGTGTAATCGAGAGTGAGAGTGTATATTTATGTGAAAGTGTTTGTGTGTATGTCTGTGTAAGTGTGTCATAGAGAGAGAGTGTGTATTTATGTGAGAGTGCGTGTGTGTATGTCTGTGTGAGTGTGTAATAGAGTGAGATGTATTTATGTGAGCGTGCGTGTATGTATGACTGTGTGAGTGTATAATAGAGAGAGAGTGTGTATTTATGTGAGAGTGCGTGTGTGTATATCTGTGTGAGTGTGTAATAGAGATAGTGTATTTATGTGTGAGTGGGTGTGTGTGCATGTCTGTGTGAGTGTGTAATAGAGAGAGAGTGTATTTATGTGAGAGTGCGTGTGTGTATGTCGGTGTGAGTGTGTAATAGAGTGAGAGAGTGTATTTATGTGAGAGTGTGTGTGTATGTCTGTGTGAGTGTGTATTCGAGAGAGAGTGTATTTATGTGAGAGCGCGTGTGTGTATGTCTGTGTGAGTGTGTAATAGAGAGAGTGTGTATTTATGTGAGAGCGCGTGTGTGTATGTCTGTGTGAGTGTGTAATAGAGAGAGTGTGTATTTATGTGAGAGTGCGTGTGTGTATGTCTGTGTGAGTGAGTAATAGAGAGAGAGTGTGAATTTATGTGAGGGAGTGTGTGTGCATGTCTGTGTGAGTGTGTAATAGAGTGAGTGTGTATTCATGTGAGAGTGCGTGTGTGTATGTCTGTGTGAGTGTGTAACAGAGAGAGAGTGTATTTATGTGAGAGTGCGTGTGTGTATGTCAGTGTGAGTGTGTAATAGAGAGACTGTGTATTTATGTGAGAGTGCGTGCGAGTATGTCTGTGTGAGTGTGTAATAGAGAGAGAGAGTGTGTATTTATGTGAGAGTGCACGTGTGTATATCTGTGTCAGTGTGGAATAGAGAGAGAGTGTGTATTCATGTGAGAGTGCGTGTGTGTATGTCTGTGTGAGGGAGTAATAGAGAGAGAGTGTGAATTTATGTGAGAGAGTGTGTGTATGTCAGTGTGAGTGTGTAATAGAGAGAGAGAGTGTATTTATGTGAGAGTGCGTGTGTGTATGTCTGTGTGAGTGTGAAATAGAGAGTGTGTATTTATGTGTGAGTGGGTGTGTGTGCATGTCTGTGTGAGTGTGTAATAGAGAGAGAGTGTATTGATGTGAGTGTGTGTGTGTGTATGTCTGTGTGAGTGTGTAATAGAGTGAGAGAGTGTATTTATGTGAGAGTGTGTGTGTATGTCTGTGTGAGTGTGTAATAGAGAGAGAGTGTATTTATGGGAGAGAGCGTGTGTGTATGTCTGTGTGAGTGTGCAATAGAGAGAGTGTGTATTTATGTGAGTGGGAGAGTGTGCATGTCTGTGTGAGTGTGCAAAAGTGAGAGAGTGTATTTATGTGGGAGTGCGTGTCTGTATGTCTGTGCGAGAGTTTAACAGTGTGAGAGAGTGTATTTATGTGAGAGTGTGTATGTATGTCTGTGTGAGGGCGTAATAGAGAGACAGAGATTGTGTATTTATGTGAGAGTGCACGTGTGTGTATGACTGTGTGAGTGTGTAATACAGAGAGAGTGTGTATTTATGTGGGAGTGCGTGTGTGTATGTCTGTGTGAATGTGTAATAGAGTGAGAGAGTGTATTTATGTGAGAGTGTGTGTGTATTTCTGTGTGAGTGTGTAATAGAGAAAGTTTGTATTTTCTGAGTGTGCGTGTGTGTATGTCTGTGTGAGTGTGTAATAGAGTGTATTTATGTGAGAGTGCGTGTGTGTATGTCGGTGTGAGTGTGTCATAGAGTGAGAGAGTGTATTTATGTGAGAGTGTGTGTGTATGTATGTGTGAGTGTGTATTCGAGAGAGAGTGTATTTATGTGAGAGCGCGTGTGTGTATGTCTGTGTGAGTGTGTAATAGAGAGAGTGTGTATTTATGTGAGAGTGCGTGTGTGTATGTCTGTGTGAGTGAGTAATAGAGAGAGAGTGTGAATTTATGTGAGGGAGTGTGTGTGCATGTCTGTGTGAGTGTGTAATAGAGTGAGTGTGTATTCATGTGAGAGTGCGTGTGTGTATGTCTGTGTGAGTGTGTAACAGAGAGAGAGTGTATTTATGTGAGAGTGCGTGTGTGTATGTCAGTGTGAGTGTGTAATAGAGAGAGAGTGTGTATTTATGTGAGAGTGCACGTGTGTATGTCTGTGTCAGTGTGGAATAGAGAGAGAGTGTGTATTCATGTGAGAGTGCGTGTGTGTATGTCTGTGTGAGTGTGTAATAGAGTGAGAGAGTGTATTTATGTGAGAGTGTGTGTGTATGTCTGTGTGAGTGTGTAATAGAGAGAGAGTGTATTTATGGGAGAGAGCGTGTGTGTATGTCTGTGTGAGTGTGCAATAGAGAGAGTGTGTATTTATGTGAGTGGGAGACTGTGCATGTCTGTGTGAGTGTGCAAAAGTGAGAGAGTGCATTTATGTGGGAGTGCGTGTCTGTATGTCTGTGTGAGAGTTTAACAGAGTGAGAGAGTGTATTTATGTGAGAGTGTGTATGTATGTCTGTGTGAGGGCGTAATAGAGAGACAGAGATTGTGTATTTATGTGAGAGTGCACGTGTGTGTATGACTGTGTGAGTGTGTAATACAGAGAGAGTGTGTATTTATGTGGGAGTGCGTGTGTGTATGTCTGTGTGAATGTGTAATAGAGTGAGAGAGTGTATTTATGTGAGAGTGTGTGTGTATTTCTGTGTGAGTGTGTAATAGAGAAAGTTTGTATTTTCTGAGTGTGCGTGTGTGTATGTCTGTGTAAGTGTGTAATAGAGAGAGTGTGTATTTATGTGAGAGTGCGTGTGTGTATGTCTGTGTGAGTGTGTAATAGAGAGAGTGTATTTTTGTGTGAGTGCATGTGTGTAAGTCTGTGTGAGTGTGTAATATGTATTTATGTGAGAGTGCATGTGTGTATGTCTGTGTGAGTGTGTACTTGAGAGGGTGTGTATTTCTGTGAGAATGCGTGTGTGTATGTCTGTGTGAGTGTGAAATAGAGAGAGTGTATTTATGTGTGAGTGGGTGTGTGTGCATGTCTGTGTGAGTGTGTAATAGAGAGAGAGTGTGTATTTATGTGAGAGTGCATGTGTATATGTCTTTGTGAGTGTGTAATAGAGAGAGAGAGTGTATTTATGTGAGAGTGTGTGTGTGTCTGTTTGTGTGAGTGGGTAATAGAGAGAGAGTGTGTATTTATGTGTGAGTGTGTGTGTGCATGTCTGTGTGAGTGTGGACTAGAGTGAGAGTTTGTATTTATATGAGAGTGTGTGTGTACGTCTGTGTGAGTGTTTAATAGAGAGAGTGTGTATTTATGTGAGAGTGCGTGTGTGTATGTCTGTGTGAGTTTGTAATTGAGAGAGTGTACTTATGTGTGAATGGGTGTGTGTGCATGTCTGTGTGAGTGTGGAATATAGAGAGTGTGTATTTATGTGAGAGTGCGTGTGTGTATGTCTGTGTGAGTGTGTAACAGAGAGAGAGTGTATTTATGTGAGAGTGCGTGTGTGTATGTCAGTGTGAGTGTGTAATAGAGAGACTGTGTATTTATGTGAGAGTGCGTGCGAGTATGTCTGTGTGAGTGTGTAATAGAGAGAGAGAGTGTGTATTTATGTGAGAGTGCACGTGTGTATATCTGTGTCAGTGTGGAATAGAGAGAGAGTGTGTATTCATGTGAGAGTGCGTGTGTGTATGTCTGTGTGAGGGAGTAATAGAGAGAGAGTGTGAATTTATGTGAGAGAGTGTGTGTATGTCAGTGTGAGTGTGTAATAGAGAGAGAGAGTGTATTTATGTGAGAGTGCGTGTGTGTATGTCTGTGTGAGTGTGAAATAGAGAGTGTGTATTTATGTGTGAGTGGGTGTGTGTGCATGTCTGTGTGAGTGTGTAATAGAGAGAGAGTGTATTGATGTGAGTGTGTGTGTGTGTATGTCTGTGTGAGTGTGTAATAGAGTGAGAGAGTGTATTTATGTGAGAGTGTGTGTGTATGTCTGTGTGAGTGTGTAATAGAGAGAGAGTGTATTTATGGGAGAGAGCGTGTGTGTATGTCTGTGTGAGTGTGCAATAGAGAGAGTGTGTATTTATGTGAGTGGGAGAGTGTGCATGTCTGTGTGAGTGTGCAAAAGTGAGAGAGTGTATTTATGTGGGAGTGCGTGTCTGTATGTCTGTGCGAGAGTTTAACAGTGTGAGAGAGTGTATTTATGTGAGAGTGTGTATGTATGTCTGTGTGAGGGCGTAATAGAGAGACAGAGATTGTGTATTTATGTGAGAGTGCACGTGTGTGTATGACTGTGTGAGTGTGTAATACAGAGAGAGTGTGTATTTATGTGGGAGTGCGTGTGTGTATGTCTGTGTGAATGTGTAATAGAGTGAGAGAGTGTATTTATGTGAGAGTGTGTGTGTATTTCTGTGTGAGTGTGTAATAGAGAAAGTTTGTATTTTCTGAGTGTGCGTGTGTGTATGTCTGTGTGAGTGTGTAATAGAGTGTATTTATGTGAGAGTGCGTGTGTGTATGTCGGTGTGAGTGTGTCATAGAGTGAGAGAGTGTATTTATGTGAGAGTGTGTGTGTATGTATGTGTGAGTGTGTATTCGAGAGAGAGTGTATTTATGTGAGAGCGCGTGTGTGTATGTCTGTGTGAGTGTGTAATAGAGAGAGTGTGTATTTATGTGAGAGTGCGTGTGTGTATGTCTGTGTGAGTGAGTAATAGAGAGAGAGTGTGAATTTATGTGAGGGAGTGTGTGTGCATGTCTGTGTGAGTGTGTAATAGAGTGAGTGTGTATTCATGTGAGAGTGCGTGTGTGTATGTCTGTGTGAGTGTGTAACAGAGAGAGAGTGTATTTATGTGAGAGTGCGTGTGTGTATGTCAGTGTGAGTGTGTAATAGAGAGAGAGTGTGTATTTATGTGAGAGTGCACGTGTGTATGTCTGTGTCAGTGTGGAATAGAGAGAGAGTGTGTATTCATGTGAGAGTGCGTGTGTGTATGTCTGTGTGAGTGTGTAATAGAGTGAGAGAGTGTATTTATGTGAGAGTGTGTGTGTATGTCTGTGTGAGTGTGTAATAGAGAGAGAGTGTATTTATGGGAGAGAGCGTGTGTGTATGTCTGTGTGAGTGTGCAATAGAGAGAGTGTGTATTTATGTGAGTGGGAGACTGTGCATGTCTGTGTGAGTGTGCAAAAGTGAGAGAGTGCATTTATGTGGGAGTGCGTGTCTGTATGTCTGTGTGAGAGTTTAACAGAGTGAGAGAGTGTATTTATGTGAGAGTGTGTATGTATGTCTGTGTGAGGGCGTAATAGAGAGACAGAGATTGTGTATTTATGTGAGAGTGCACGTGTGTGTATGACTGTGTGAGTGTGTAATACAGAGAGAGTGTGTATTTATGTGGGAGTGCGTGTGTGTATGTCTGTGTGAATGTGTAATAGAGTGAGAGAGTGTATTTATGTGAGAGTGTGTGTGTATTTCTGTGTGAGTGTGTAATAGAGAAAGTTTGTATTTTCTGAGTGTGCGTGTGTGTATGTCTGTGTAAGTGTGTAATAGAGAGAGTGTGTATTTATGTGAGAGTGCGTGTGTGTATGTCTGTGTGAGTGTGTAATAGAGAGAGTGTATTTTTGTGTGAGTGCATGTGTGTAAGTCTGTGTGAGTGTGTAATATGTATTTATGTGAGAGTGCATGTGTGTATGTCTGTGTGAGTGTGTACTTGAGAGGGTGTGTATTTCTGTGAGAATGCGTGTGTGTATGTCTGTGTGAGTGTGAAATAGAGAGAGTGTATTTATGTGTGAGTGGGTGTGTGTGCATGTCTGTGTGAGTGTGTAATAGAGAGAGAGTGTGTATTTATGTGAGAGTGCATGTGTATATGTCTTTGTGAGTGTGTAATAGAGAGAGAGAGTGTATTTATGTGAGAGTGTGTGTGTGTCTGTTTGTGTGAGTGGGTAATAGAGAGAGAGTGTGTATTTATGTGTGAGTGTGTGTGTGCATGTCTGTGTGAGTGTGGACTAGAGTGAGAGTTTGTATTTATATGAGAGTGTGTGTGTACGTCTGTGTGAGTGTTTAATAGAGAGAGTGTGTATTTATGTGAGAGTGCGTGTGTGTATGTCTGTGTGAGTTTGTAATTGAGAGAGTGTACTTATGTGTGAATGGGTGTGTGTGCATGTCTGTGTGAGTGTGGAATATAGAGAGTGTGTATTTATGTGAGAGTGCATGTGTGTATGTCTGTGTGAGTGTGTAATACAGCGAGAGTGTGTATTTATGTGGGAGTGCGTGTGTGTATGTCTGTGTGAGGGTGTAATAGAGAGAGTGTGTATTTATGTGAGAGTGCGTGAGTGTATGTCTGTGTGAGTGTGTAATAGAGAGAGTGTATTTAAGTGTGAGTGGGTGTGTGTGCATGTCTGTGTGAGTGTGTAATAGAGAGAGAGTGTAGTTATGTGCGAGTGGGTGTGTGTATGTCTATGTGAGTGTGTAAGAGAGAGAGAGTGTGTATTTATGTGAGAGCGCGTGTGCGTATGTCTGTGTGAGTGTGTAATAGAGACAGAGTGTGTATTTATGTGAGAGTGCGTGTGTGTATGTCTGTGTGAGTGTGTAATAGAGAGAGAGTGTGTATTTATGTGAGAGTGCGTGTGCGTATGTCTTTGTGAGTGTGTAATAGAGACAGAGTGTGTATTTATGTGAGAGTGCGTGTGTGTATGTCTGTGTGATTGTGTAATAGAGAGAGTGTGTATTTATGTGAGAGTGCGTGTGTATATGTCTGTGTGAGTGTGTAATAGAGAGAGAGTGTGTATTTACGTGAGAGTGCGTGTGTGTATGTCTGTGTGAGTGTGTAATAGAGAGAGAGTGTGTAGTTATGTGCGAGTGGGTGTGCGTATGTCTGTGTGAGTGTGGAATAGAGACAGAGTGTGTATTTATGTGAGAGTGCGTGTGTATATGTCTGTGTGAGTGTGTAATAGAGAGAGAGTGTGTATTTATGTGAGAGTGCGTGTGCGTATGTCTGTGTGAGTGGGTAATAGAGAGAGAGTGTGTATTTCTGTGAGAGTGCGTGTGTGTATGTCTGTGTGAGTGTGTAACAGAGAGAGAGTGTATTTATGTGAGAGTGCGTGTGTGTATGTCTGTGTGAGTGTGTAATAGAGAGAATGTATTTCTGTGTGAATGGGTGTGTGTACATGTCTGTGTGAGTGTGTATTAGAGAGAGAGTGTATTTATGTGGGAGTGCGTGTGTGTATGTCTGTGTGAGTGTGTAATAGAGAGAGTGTATTTAAGTGAGAGTGCGTGTGTGTACATGTCTGTGTAAGTGTGTAATAGAGAGAGAGTGTGTATTTATGTGAGGGTGCGTGTGTGTATGTCTGTGTGAGTGTGTAATAGAGAGAGAGTGTGTATTTATGTGAGAGTGCGTGTGTGTATGTCTGTGTGAGTGTGTAATAGAGAGAGAGTGTGTATTTATGTGAGAGTGCGTGTGTGTATGTCTGTGTGAGTGTGTAATTGAGAGAGAGTGTGTATTTATGTGAGAGTGCGTGTGTGCATGTCTGTGTGAGTGTGTAATAGAGTGAGTGTGTATTTATGTGAGAGTGCGTGTGTGTATGTCTGTGTGAGTGTGTAACAGAGAGAGAGTGTATTTATGTGAGAGTGTGTGTGTGTATGTCAGTGTGAGTGTGTAATAGAGAGAGTGTGTATTTATGTGAGAGTGTGTGTGTGTATGTCTGTGTGAGTGTGTAATTGAGAGAGTGTGTATTTATGTGAGAGTGCATGTGTGTATGTCTGTGTGAGTGTGTAATAGAGTGAGAGTGTATTTATGTGAGAGTGCGCGTGTGTATGTCTGTGTGAGTGTGTAATAGAGAGAGAGTGTGTATTTATGTGAGAGTGCGTGTGTGTATGTCTGTGTGAATGTGTAATAGAGAGCGTGTGCATTTATGTGAGAGTGCGTGTGTGTATTTCTGTGTGAGTGTGTAATAGAGTGAGAGTGTATTTATGTGTGATTGGGTGTGTGTGCATGTCTGTGTGAGTGTGTAATAGAGAGAGAGTGTATTTATGTGGGAGTGCGTGTGTGTATGTGTATTTGTGTAATACAGTGAGAGAGAGCATTTATGTTAGAGTGTGTGTGTATGTCTGTGTGAGTGTGTAATAGAGAGAGTGTGTATTTATGTGAGAGTGCGTGTGTGTATGTCTGTGTGAGTGTGTAATAGAGAGAGTGTGTATTTATGTGAGAGTGTGTGTGTGTCTGTCTGTGTCAGTGTGTAATAGAGAGAGAGTGTGTATTTATGTAAGAGAGTGCGTGTGTGCATGAATGTGTAAGTGTGTAATAGAGAGAGAGTGTGTATTTATGTGAGAGTGCGTGTGTGTATGTCTGTGTGATTGTGTAATAGAGAGAGTGTGTGTATTTATGTGAGGGTGCGTGAGTGTATGTCTGTGTGAGTGTGTAATAGAGTGAGAGTGTATTTATGTGAGAGTGCGTGTGTGTATGTCTGTGTGAGTGTGTAATAGAGAGAGTGTGTATTTATGTGAGAGTGTGTGTGTGTATGTCTGTGTGAGTGTGTAAGAAAGAGAGTGTGTATTTATGTGAGAGTGCGTGTGTGCATGTCTGTGTGTGTGTAATAGAGTGAGAGTGTATTTATGTGAGAGTGCGCGTGTGTATGTCTGTGTGAGTGTGTAATAGAGAGAGAGTGTGTATTTAAGTGAGAGTGCGTGTGTGTATGTCTGTGTGATTGTGTAATAGAGAGAGTGTGCATTTATGTGAGAGTGCGTGTGTGTATGTCTGTGTGAGTGTGGAATAGAGAGAGAGTGTGTATTTATGTGAGAGTGCGTGTGTGTATGTCTGTGTGAGTGTGTAATAGAGAGAGTGTGTATTTATGTGAGAGTGCGTGTGTGTATGTCAGTGTGAGTGTGTAATAGAGAGAGAGTGTGTATTTATGTGAGAGTGCGTGTGTTTATGTCTGTGTGAGTGTGTAATAGAGAGAGTGTGTATTTATGTGAGAGTGCGTGTGTGTATATCTGTGTGAGTGTGTAATAGAGGGAGTGTGTATTTATGTGAGAGTGTGTGTGTGTATGTCTGTGTGAGTGTGTAATAGAGATAGTGTGTATTTATGTGAGAGCGCGTGTGTGCATGTCTGTGTGAGTGTGTAATAGAGAGAGAGTGTGTATTTATGTGAGAGTGCGTGTGTGTATGTCTGTGTGAGTGTGTAATAGAGTGAGAGTGTATTTATGTGAGAGTGCGTGTGTGTATGTCTGTGTGAGTGTGTAATAGAGAGAGAGTGTGTATTTATGTGAGAGTGCGTGTGTGTATGTCTGTGTGAGTGTGTAATAGAGAGAGTGTGTATTTATGTGAGAGTGCATGTGTGTATGTCTGTGTGAGTGTGTAATAGAGTGAGAGTGTATTTATGTGAGAGTGCGTGTGTGTATGTCTGTGTGTGTGTGTAATAGAGAGGGAGTGTATTTATGTGAGAGTGCGTGTGTGTATGTCTCTGTGAGTGTGGAATATAGAGAGTGTTTATTTTTGTGAGAGTGGATGTGTGTATGTCTGTGTGAGTGTGTAATATGCATTTATGTGAGAGTGCATGTGTGTATGTCTGTGTGAGTGTCTACTTGAGAGAATGTGTATTTCTGTGAGAATGCGTGTGTGTATGTCTGTGTGAGTGTGAAATAGAGAGAGTGTATTTATGTGTGAGTGGGTGTGTGTGCATGACTGTGTGAGTGTGTAATAGAGAGAGAGTGTGTATTTATGTGAGAGTGCATGTGTGTCTGTCTTTGTGAGTGTGTAATAGAGAGAGAGTGTGTATATATGTGAGAGTGTGTGTGTTTCTGTTTGTGTGAGTGTGTAATAGAGAGAGAGTGTGTATTTATGTGTGAGTGTGTGTGTGGATGTCTGTGTGAGTGTGGACTAGAGTGAGAGTTTGTATTTATATGAGAGTGTGTGTGTACGTCTGTGTGAGTGTTTAATAGAGAGAGTGTGTATTTATGTGAGAGTGCGTGTGTGTATGTCTGTGTGAGTGTGTAATTGAGAGAGTGTACTTATGTGTGAATGGGTGTGTGTGCATGTCTGTGTGAGTGTGGAATATAGAGAGTGTGTATTTATGTGAGAGTGCATGTGTGTATGTCTGTGTGAGTGTGTAATAGAGCGAGAGTGTGTATTTATGTGGGAGTGCGTGAGTGTATGTCTGTGTGAGTGTGTAATAGAGAGAGTGTATTTATGTGAGAGTGTGTGTGTGTATGTCTGTGTGAGTGTGTAATAGAGTGAGAGTGTATTTATGTGAGAGTGTGTGTGTGTATGTCTGTGTGAGTGTGTAACAGAGAGAGTGTGTATTTATGTGAGAGTGTGTGTGTGTATGTCTGTGTGAGTGTGTAATAGAGAGAGAGTGTGTATTTATGTGAGAGTGCGTGTGTGTATGTCTGTGTGAGTGTGTAACAGAGAGAGTGTGTATTTATGTGAGAGTGCGTGTGTGTATGTCTGTGTGAGTGTGTAATAGAGAGAAAGTATGTATTTATGTGAGAGTGCGTGTGTGTATGTCTGTGTGAGTGTGTAATAGAGAGAGAGTGTGTATTTATGTGAGAGTGCGTGTGTGTATGTCTGTGTGAGTGTGTAACAGAGAGAGAGTGTGTATTTATGTGAGAGCGCGTGTGCGTATGTCTGTGTGAGTGTGTAATAGAGACAGAGTGTGTATTTATGTGAGAGTGCGTGTGTGTATGTCTGTGTGAGTGTGTAATAGAGAGAGAGTGTGTATTTATGTGAGAGCGCGTGTGTGTATGTCTGTGTGAGTGTGTAATAGAGAGAGTGTGTATTTATGTGAGAGTGCATGTGTGTATGTCTGTGTGAGTGTGTAATAGAGTGAGAGTGTATTTATGTGAGAGTGCGTGTGTGTATGTCTGTGTGTGTGTGTAATAGAGAGGGAGTGTATTTATGTGAGAGTGCGTGTGTGTATGTCTCTGTGAGTGTGGAATATAGAGAGTGTGTATTTTTGTGAGAGTGCATGTGTGTAAGTCTGTGTGAGTGTGTAATATGCATTTATGTGAGAGTGCATGTGTGTATGTCGGTGTGAGTGTGTACTTGAGAGGATGTGTATTTCTGTGAGAATGCGTGTGTGTATGTCTGTGTGAGTGTGAAATAGAGAGAGTGTATTTATGTGTGAGTGGGTGTGTGTGCATGTCTGTGTGAGTGTGTAATAGAGAGAGAGTGTGTATTTATGTGAGAGTGCATGTGTATATGTCTTTGTGAGTGTGTAATAGAGAGAGAGTGTGTATATATGTGAGAGTGTGTGTGTGTCTGTTTGTGTGAGTGTGTAATAGAGAGAGAGTGTATTTATGTGAGAGTGCATGTGTGTATGTCTGTGTGAGTGTGTAATAGAGTGAGAGTGTATTTATGTGAGAGTGCGCGTGTGTATGTCTGTGTGAGTGTGTAATAGAGAGAGTGTGTATTTATGTGAGAGTGCATGTGTGTATGTCTGTGTGAGTGTGTAATAGAGTGAGAGTGTATTTATGTGAGAGTGCGTGTGTGTATGTCTGTGTGTGTGTGTAATAGAGAGGGAGTGTATTTATGTGAGAGTGCGTGTGTGTATGTCTCTGTGAGTGTGGAATATAGAGAGTGTGTATTTTTGTGAGAGTGCATGTGTGTAAGTCTGTGTGAGTGTGTAATATGCATTTATGTGAGAGTGCATGTGTGTATGTCTGTGTGAGTGTGTACTTGAGAGGATGTGTATTTCTGTGAGAATGCGTGTGTGTATGTCTGTGTGAGTGTGAAATAGAGAGAGTGTATTTATGTGTGAGTGGGTGTGTGTGCATGTCTGTGTGAGTGTGTAATAGAGAGAGAGTGTGTATTTATGTGAGAGTGCATGTGTATATGTCTTTGTGAGTGTGTAATAGAGAGAGAGTGTGTATATATATGAGAGTGTGTGTGTGTCTGTTTGTGTGAGTGTGTAATAGAGAGAGAGTGTATTTATGTGAGAGTGCATGTGTGTATGTCTGTGTGAGTGTGTAATAGAGTGAGAGTGTATTTATGTGAGAGTGCGCGTGTGTATGTCTGTGTGAGTGTGTAATAGAGAGAGAGTGTGTATTTATGTGAGAGTGCGTGTGTGTATGTCTGTGTGAGTGTGTAATAGAGAGAGAGTGTGTATTTATGTGAGAGTGCGTGTGTGTATGTCTGTGTGAGTGTGTAATTGAGAGAGAATGTGTATTTATGTGAGAGTGCGTGTGTGCATGTCTGTGTGAGTGTGTAATAGAGTGAGTGTGTATTTATGTGAGAGTGCGTGTGTGTATGTCTGTGTGAGTGTGTAACAGAGTGAGAGTGTATTTATGTGAGAGTGCGTGTGTGTATGTCAGTGTGAGTGTGTAATAGAGAGAGTGTGTATTTATGTGAGAGTGTGTGTGTGTATGTCTGTGTGAGTGTGTAATAGAGAGAGTGTGTATTTATGTGAGATTGCGTGTGTGTATGTCAGTGTGAGTGTGTAATAGAGAGAGTGTGTATTTATGTGAGAGTGTGTGTGTGTATGTCTGTGTGAGTGTGTAATAGAGTGAGAGTGTATTTATGTGAGAGTGCGCGTGTGTATGTCTGTGTGAGTGTGCAATAGAGAGAGTGTGTATTTATGTGAGAGTGCGTGTGTGTATGTCTGTGTGAATGTGTAATAGAGAGCGTGTGCATTTATGTGAGAGTGCGTGTGTGTATTTCTGTGTGAGTGTGTAATAGAGTGAGAGTGTATGTATGTGTGATTGGGTGTGTGTGCATGTCTGTGTGAGTGTGTAATAGAGAGAGAGTGTATTTATGTGGGAGTGCGTGTGTGTATGTCTGTGTATTTGTGTAATACAGAGTGAGTGTGTATTTATGTGAGAGTGTGTGTGTATGTCTGTGTGAGTGTGTAATAGAGAGAGTGTATATTTATGTGAGAGTGTGTGTGTGTCTGTCTGTGTCAGTGTGTAATAGAGAGAGAGTGTGTATTTATGTAAGAGAGTGCGTGTGTGCATGAATGTGTAAGTGTGTAATAGAGAGAGAGTGTGTATTTATGTGAGAGTGCGTGTGTGTATGTCTGTGTGATTGTGTAATAGAGAGAGTGTGTGTATTTATGTGAGGGTGCGTGAGTGTATGTCTGTGTGAGTGTGTAATAGAGTGAGAGTGTATTTATGTGAGAGTGCGTGTGTGTATGTCTGTGTGAGTGTGTAATAGAGAGAGTGTGTATTTATGTGAGAGTGTGTGTGTGTATGTCTGTGTGAGTGTGTAAGAAAGAGAGAGTGTGTATTTATGTGAGAGTGCGTGTGTGCATGTCTGTGTGTGTGTAATAGAGTGAGAGTGTATTTATGTGAGAGTGCGCGTGTGTATGTCTGTGTGAGTGTGTAATAGAGAGAGAGTGTGTATTTATGTGAGAGTGCGTGTGTGTATGTCTGTGTGATTGTGTAATAGAGAGAGTGTGCATTTATGTGAGAGTGCTTGTGTGTATGTCTGTGTGAGTGTGTAATAGAGTGAGAGTGTATTTATGTGAGAGTGCGTGTGTGTATGTCAGTGTGAGTGTGTAATAGAGAGAGAGTGTGTATTTATGTGAGAGTGCGTGTGTGTATGTCTGTGTGAGTGTGTAATAGAGAGAGTGTGTATTTATGTGAGAGTGCGTGTGTGTATATCTGTGTGAGTGTGTAATAGAGAGAGTGTGTATTTATGTGAGAGTGTGTGTGTGTCTGTCTGTGTCAGTGTGAAATAGAGAGAGAGTGTGTATTTATGTAAGAGAGTGCGTGTGTGCATGAATGTGTAAGTGTGTAATAGAGAGTGAGAGTGTATTTATGTGAGAGTGCGTGTGTGTATGTCTGTGTGAGTGTGTAATAGAGAGAGTGTGTATATATGTGAGAGTGTGTGTGTGTCTGTTTGTGTGAGTGTGTAATAGAGAGAGAGTGTATTTATGTGAGAGTGCATGTGTGTATGTCTGTGTGAGTGTGTAATAGAGTGAGAGTGTATTTATGTGAGAGTGCGCGTGTGTATGTCTGTGTGAGTGTGTAATAGAGAGAGAGTGTGTATTTATGTGAGAGTGCGTGTGTGTATGTCTGTGTGAGTGTGTAATAGAGAGAGAGTGTGTATTTATGTGAGAGTGCGTGTGTGTATGTCTGTGTGAGTGTGTAATTGAGAGAGAATGTGTATTTATGTGAGAGTGCGTGTGTGCATGTCTGTGTGAGTGTGTAATAGAGTGAGTGTGTATTTATGTGAGAGTGCGTGTGTGTATGTCTGTGTGAGTGTGTAACAGAGTGAGAGTGTATTTATGTGAGAGTGCGTGTGTGTATGTCAGTGTGAGTGTGTAATAGAGAGAGTGTGTATTTATGTGAGAGTGTGTGTGTGTATGTCTGTGTGAGTGTGTATTAGAGAGAGTGTGTATTTATGTGAGATTGCGTGTGTGTATGTCAGTGTGAGTGTGTAATAGAGAGAGTGTGTATTTATGTGAGAGTGTGTGTGTGTATGTCTGTGTGAGTGTGTAATAGAGTGAGAGTGTATTTATGTGAGAGTGCGCGTGTGTATGTCTGTGTGAGTGTGCAATAGAGAGAGTGTGTATTTATGTGAGAGTGCGTGTGTGTATGTCTGTGTGAATGTGTAATAGAGAGCGTGTGCATTTATGTGAGAGTGCGTGTGTGTATTTCTGTGTGAGTGTGTAATAGAGTGAGAGTGTATTTATGTGTGATTGGGTGTGTGTGCATGTCTGTGTGAGTGTGTAATAGAGAGAGAGTGTATTTATGTGGGAGTGCGTGTGTGTATGTCTGTGTATTTGTGTAATACAGAGTGAGTGTGTATTTATGTGAGAGTGTGTGTGTATGTCTGTGTGAGTGTGTAATAGAGAGAGTGTATATTTATGTGAGAGTGTGTGTGTGTCTGTCTGTGTCAGTGTGTAATAGAGAGAGAGTGTGTATTTATGTAAGAGAGTGCGTGTGTGCATGAATGTGTAAGTGTGTAATAGAGAGAGAGTGTGTATTTATGCGAGAGTGCGTGTGTGTATGTCTGTGTGATTGTGTAATAGAGAGAGTGTGTGTATTTATGTGAGGGTGCGTGAGTGTATGTCTGTGTGAGTGTGTAATAGAGTGAGAGTGTATTTATGTGAGAGTGCGTGTGTGTATGTCTGTGTGAGTGTGTAATAGAGAGAGTGTGTATTTATGTGAGAGTGTGTGTGTGTATGTCTGTGTGAGTGTGTAAGAAAGAGAGAGTGTGTATTTATGTGAGAGTGCGTGTGTGCATGTCTGTGTGTGTGTAATAGAGTGAGAGTGTATTTATGTGAGAGTGCGCGTGTGTATGTCTGTGTGAGTGTGTAATAGAGAGAGAGTGTGTATTTATGTGAGAGTGCGTCTGTGTATGTCTGTGTGAGTGTGTAACAGAGAGAGTGTGTATTTATGTGAGAGTGCGTGTGTGTATGTCTGTGTGAGTGTGTAATAGAGAGAAAGTATGTATTTATGTGAGAGTGCGTGTGTGTATGTCTGTGTGAGTGTGTAATAGAGAGAGAGTGTGTATTTATGTGAGAGTGCGTGTGTGTATGTCTGTGTGAGTGTGTAACAGAGAGAGAGTGTGTATTTATGTGAGAGCGCGTGTGCGTATGTCTGTGTGAGTGTGTAATAGAGACAGAGTGTGTATTTATGTGAGAGTGCGTGTGTGTATGTCTGTGTGAGTGTGTAATAGAGAGAGAGTGTGTATTTATGTGAGAGCGCGTGTGTGTATGTCTGTGTGAGTGTGTAATAGAGAGAGTGTGTATTTATGTGAGAGTGCATGTGTGTATGTCTGTGTGAGTGTGTAATAGAGTGAGAGTGTATTTATGTGAGAGTGCGTGTGTGTATGTCTGTGTGTGTGTGTAATAGAGAGGGAGTGTATTTATGTGAGAGTGCGTGTGTGTATGTCTCTGTGAGTGTGGAATATAGAGAGTGTGTATTTTTGTGAGAGTGCATGTGTGTAAGTCTGTGTGAGTGTGTAATATGCATTTATGTGAGAGTGCATGTGTGTATGTCTGTGTGAGTGTGTACTTGAGAGGATGTGTATTTCTGTGAGAATGCGTGTGTGTATGTCTGTGTGAGTGTGAAATAGAGAGAGTGTATTTATGTGTGAGTGGGTGTGTGTGCATGTCTGTGTGAGTGTGTAATAGAGAGAGAGTGTGTATTTATGTGAGAGTGCATGTGTATATGTCTTTGTGAGTGTGTAATAGAGAGAGAGTGTGTATATATGTGAGAGTGTGTGTGTGTCTGTTTGTGTGAGTGTGTAATAGAGAGAGAGTGTATTTATGTGAGAGTGCATGTGTGTATGTCTGTGTGAGTGTGTAATAGAGTGAGAGTGTATTTATGTGAGAGTGCGCGTGTGTATGTCTGTGTGAGTGTGTAATAGAGAGAGTGTGTATTTATGTGAGAGTGCATGTGTGTATGTCTGTGTGAGTGTGTAATAGAGTGAGAGTGTATTTATGTGAGAGTGCGTGTGTGTATGTCTGTGTGTGTGTGTAATAGAGAGGGAGTGTATTTATGTGACAGTGCGTGTGTGTATGTCTCTGTGAGTGTGGAATATAGAGAGTGTGTATTTTTGTGAGAGTGCATGTGTGTAAGTCTGTGTGAGTGTGTAATATGCATTTATGTGAGAGTGCATGTGTGTATGTCTGTGTGAGTGTGTACTTGAGAGGATGTGTATTTCTGTGAGAATGCGTGTGTGTATGTCTGTGTGAGTGTGAAATAGAGAGAGTGTATTTATGTGTGAGTGGGTGTGTGTGCATGTCTGTGTGAGTGTGTAATAGAGAGAGAGTGTGTATTTATGTGAGAGTGCATGTGTATATGTCTTTGTGAGTGTGTAATAGAGAGAGAGTGTGTATATATGTGAGAGTGTGTGTGTGTCTGTTTGTGTGAGTGTGTAATAGAGAGAGAGTGTATTTATGTGAGAGTGCATGTGTGTATGTCTGTGTGAGTGTGTAATAGAGTGAGAGTGTATTTATGTGAGAGTGCGCGTGTGTATGTCTGTGTGAGTGTGTAATAGAGAGAGAGTGTGTATTTATGTGAGAGTGCGTGTGTGTATGTCTGTGTGAGTGTGTAATAGAGAGAGAGTGTGTATTTATGTGAGAGTGCGTGTGTGTATGTCTGTGTGAGTGTGTAATTGAGAGAGAATGTGTATTTATGTGAGAGTGCGTGTGTGCATGTCTGTGTGAGTGTGTAATAGAGTGAGTGTGTATTTATGTGAGAGTGCGTGTGTGTATGTCTGTGTGAGTGTGTAACAGAGTGAGAGTGTATTTATGTGAGAGTGCGTGTGTGTATGTCAGTGTGAGTGTGTAATAGAGAGAGTGTGTATTTATGTGAGAGTGTGTGTGTGTATGTCTGTGTGAGTGTGTAATAGAGTGAGAGTGTATTTATGTGAGAGTGCGCGTGTGTATGTCTGTGTGAGTGTGCAATAGAGAGAGTGTGTATTTATGTGAGAGTGCGTGTGTGTATGTCTGTGTGAATGTGTAATAGAGAGCGTGTGCATTTATGTGAGAGTGCGTGTGTGTATTTCTGTGTGAGTGTGTAATAGAGTGAGAGTGTATTTATGTGTGATTGGGTGTGTGTGCATGTCTGTGTGAGTGTGTAATAGAGAGAGAGTGTATTTATGTGGGAGTGCGTGTGTGTATGTCTGTGTATTTGTGTAATACAGAGTGAGTGTGTATTTATGTGAGAGTGTGTGTGTATGTCTGTGTGAGTGTGTAATAGAGAGAGTGTATATTTATGTGAGAGTGTGTGTGTGTCTGTCTGTGTCAGTGTGTAATAGAGAGAGAGTGTGTATTTATGTAAGAGAGTGCGTGTGTGCATGAATGTGTAAGTGTGTAATAGAGAGAGAGTGTGTATTTATGTGAGAGTGCGTGTGTGTATGTCTGTGTGATTGTGTAATAGAGAGAGTGTGTGTATTTATGTGAGGGTGCGTGAGTGTATGTCTGTGTGAGTGTGTAATAGAGTGAGAGTGTATTTATGTGAGAGTGCGTGTGTGTATGTCTGTGTGAGTGTGTAATAGAGAGAGTGTGTATTTATGTGAGAGTGTGTGTGTGTATGTCTGTGTGAGTGTGTAAGAAAGAGAGAGTGTGTATTTATGTGAGAGTGCGTGTGTGCATGTCTGTGTGTGTGTAATAGAGTGAGAGTGTATTTATGTGAGAGTGCGCGTGTGTATGTCTGTGTGAGTGTGTAATAGAGAGAGAGTGTGTATTTATGTGAGAGTGCGTGTGTGTATGTCTGTGTGATTGTGTAATAGAGAGAGTGTGCATTTATGTGAGAGTGCTTGTGTGTATGTCTGTGTGAGTGTGTAATAGAGTGAGAGTGTATTTATGTGAGAGTGCGTGTGTGTATGTCAGTGTGAGTGTGTAATAGAGAGAGAGTGTGTATTTATGTGAGAGTGCGTGTGTGTATGTCTGTGTGAGTGTGTAATAGAGAGAGTGTGTATTTATGTGAGAGTGCGTGTGTGTATATCTGTGTGAGTGTGTAATAGAGAGAGTGTGTATTTATGTGAGAGTGTGTGTGTGTCTGTCTGTGTCAGTGTGAAATAGAGAGAGAGTGTGTATTTATGTAAGAGAGTGCGTGTGTGCATGAATGTGTAAGTGTGTAATAGAGAGAGAGTGTGTATTTATGTGAGAGTGCGTGTGTGTATGTCTGTGTGATTGTGTAATAGAGAGAGTGTGTGTATTTATGTGAGGGTGCGTGAGTGTATGTCTGTGTGAGTGTGTAATAGAGTGAGAGTGTATTTATGTGAGAGTGCGTGGGTGTATGTCTGTGTGAGTGTGTTATAAAGTGAGAGAGTGTATTTATGTGAGAGTGTGTGTGTATGTCTGTGTGAGTGCGTAATAGAGAGAGTGTGTATTTATGTGAGAGTGCGTGTGTGTATGTCTGTGTGAGTGTGTAATAGAGAGAGTGTGTATTTATGTGAGAGTGCGTGTGTGTATGTCTGTGTGAGTGTGTAATAGAGAGAGTGTGTATTTATGTGAGAGTGTGTGTGTGTCTGTCTGTGTCAGTGTGTAATAGAGAGAGAGTGTGTATTTATGTAAGAGAGTGCGTGTGTGCATGAATGTGTAAGTGTGTAATAGAGAGAGAGTGTCTATTTATGTGAGAGTGCGTGTGTGTATGTCTGTGTGACTGTGTAATAGAGAGAGTGTGTGTATTTATGTGAGGGTGCGTGAGTGTATGTCTGTGTGAGTGTGTAATAGAGTGAGAGTGTATTTATGTGAGAGTGCGTGTGTGTATGTCTGTGTGAGTGTGTAATAGAGAGAGTGTGTATTTATGTGAGAGTGTGTGTGTGTATGTCTGTGTGAGTGTGTAAGAAAGAGAGAGTGTGTATTTATGTGAGAGCGCGTGTGTGCATGTCTGTGTGTGTGTAATAGAGTGAGAGTGTATTTATGTGAGAGTGCGCGTGTGTATGTCTGTGTGAGTGTGTAATAGAGAGAGAGTGTGTATTTATGTGAGAGTGCGTGTGTGTATGTCTGTGTGATTGTGTAATAGAGAGAGTGTGCATTTATGTGAGAGTGCTTGTGTGTATGTCTGTGTGAGTGTGTAATAGAGTGAGAGTGTATTTATGTGAGAGTGCGTGTGTGTATGTCAGTGTGAGTGTGTAATAGAGAGAGAGTGTGTATTTATGTGAGAGTGCGTGTGTGTATGTCTGTGTGAGTGTGTAATAGAGAGAGTGTGTATTTATGTGAGAGTGCGTGTGTGTATATCTGTGTGAGTGTGTAATAGAGAGAGTGTGTATTTATGTGAGAGTGTGTGTGTGTCTGTCTGTGTCAGTGTGTAATAGAGAGAGAGTGTGTATTTATGTAAGAGAGTGCGTGTGTGCATGAATGTGTAAGTGTGTAATAGAGAGAGAGTGTGTATTTATGTGAGAGTGCGTGAGTGTATGTCTGTGTGAGTGTGTAATAGAGTGAGAGTGTATTTATGTGAGAGTGCGTGGGTGTATGTCTGTGTGAGTGTGTTATAAAGTGAGAGAGTGTATTTATGTGAGAGTGTGTGTGTATGTCTGTGTGAGTGTGTAATAGAGAGAGTGTGTATTTATGTGAGAGTGCGTGTGTGTATGTCTGTGTGAGTGTGTAATAGAGAGAGTGTGTATTTATGTGAGTGTGTGTGTGTCTGTCTGTGTCAGTGTGTAATAGAGAGAGAGTGTGTATTTATGTAAGAGAGTGCGTGTGTGCATGAATGTGTAAGTGTGTAATAGAGAGAGAGTGTGTATTTATGTGAGAGTGCGTGTGTGTATGTCTGTGTGATTGTGTAATAGAGAGAGTGTGTGTATTTATGTGAGGGTGCGTGAGTGTATGTCTGTGTGAGTGTGTAATAGAGTGAGAGTGTATTTATGTGAGAGTGCGTGGGTGTATGTCTGTGTGAGTGTGTTATAAAGTGAGAGAGTGTATTTATGTGAGAGTGTGTGTGTATGTCTGTGTGAGTGTGTAATAGAGAGAGTGTGTATTTATGTGAGAGTGCGTGTGTGTATGTCTGTGTGAGTGTGTAATAGAGAGAGTGTGTATTTATGTGAGAGTGCGTGTGTGTATGTCTGTGTGAGTGTGTAATAGAGAGAGTGTGTATTTATGTGAGAGTGTGTGTGTGTCTGTCTGTGTCAGTGTGTAATAGAGAGAGAGTGTGTATTTACGTAAGAGAGTGCGTGTGTGCATGAATGTGTAAGTGTGTAATAGAGAGAGAGTGTCTATTTATGTGAGAGTGCGTGTGTGTATGTCTGTGTGATTGTGTAATAGAGAGAGTGTGTGTATTTATGTGAGGGTGCGTGAGTGTATGTCTGTGTGAGTGTGTAATAGAGTGAGAGTGTATTTATGTGAGAGTGCGTGTGTGTATGTCTGTGTGAGTGTGTAATAGAGAGAGTGTGTATTTATGTGAGAGTGTGTGTGTGTATGTCTGTGTGAGTGTGTAAGAAAGAGAGAGTGTGTATTTATGTGAGAGCGCGTGTGTGCATGTCTGTGTGTGTGTAATAGAGTGAGAGTGTATTTATGTGAGAGTGCGCGTGTGTATGTCTGTGTGAGTGTGTAATAGAGAGAGAGTGTGTATTTATGTGAGAGTGCGTGTGTGTATGTCTGTGTGATTGTGTAATAGAGAGAGTGTGCATTTATGTGAGAGTGCTTGTGTGTATGTCTGTGTGAGTGTGTAATAGAGTGAGAGTGTATTTATGTGAGAGTGCGTGTGTGTATGTCAGTGTGAGTGTGTAATAGAGAGAGAGTGTGTATTTATGTGAGAGTGCGTGTGTGTATGTCTGTGTGAGTGTGTAATAGAGAGAGTGTGTATTTATGTGAGAGTGCGTGTGTGTATATCTGTGTGAGTGTGTAATAGAGAGAGTGTGTATTTATGTGAGAGTGTGTGTGTGTCTGTCTGTGTCAGTGTGTAATAGAGAGAGAGTGTGTATTTATGTAAGAGAGTGCGTGTGTGCATGAATGTGTAAGTGTGTAATAGAGAGAGAGTGTGTATTTATGTGAGAGTGCGTGAGTGTATGTCTGTGTGAGTGTGTAATAGAGTGAGAGTGTATTTATGTGAGAGTGCGTGGGTGTATGTCTGTGTGAGTGTGTTATAAAGTGAGAGAGTGTATTTATGTGAGAGTGTGTGTGTATGTCTGTGTGAGTGTGTAATAGAGAGAGTGTGTATTTATGTGAGAGTGCGTGTGTGTATGTCTGTGTGAGTGTGTAATAGAGAGAGTGTGTATTTATGTGAGAGTGCGTGTGTGTATGTCTGTGTGAGTGTGTAATAGAGAGAGTGTGTATTTATGTGAGAGTGCGTGTGTGTATGTCTGTGTGAGTGTGTAATAGAGAGAGTGTGTATTTATGTGAGAGTGCGTGTGTGTATGTCTGTGTGAGTGTGTAATAGAGAGAGTGTGTATTTATGTGAGTGTGTGTGTGTCTGTCTGTGTCAGTGTGTAATAGAGAGAGAGTGTGTATTTATGTAAGAGAGTGCGTGTGTGCATGAATGTGTAAGTGTGTAATAGAGAGAGAGTGTGTATTTATGTGAGAGTGCGTGTGTGTATGTCTGTGTGATTGTGTAATAGAGAGAGTGTGTGTATTTATGTGAGGGTGCGTGAGTGTATGTCTGTGTGAGTGTGTAATAGAGTGAGAGTGTATTTATGTGAGAGTGCGTGGGTGTATGTCTGTGTGAGTGTGTTATAAAGTGAGAGAGTGTATTTATGTGAGAGTGTGTGTGTATGTCTGTGTGAGTGTGTAATAGAGAGAGTGTGTATTTATGTGAGAGTGCGTGTGTGTATGTCTGTGTGAGTGTGTAATAGAGAGAGTGTGTATTTATGTGAGAGTGCGTGTGTGTATGTCTGTGTGAGTGTGTAATAGAGAGAGTGTGTATTTATGTGAGAGTGTGTGTGTGTCTGTCTGTGTCAGTGTGTAATAGAGAGAGAGTGTGTATTTACGTAAGAGAGTGCGTGTGTGCATGAATGTGTAAGTGTGTAATAGAGAGAGAGTGTCTATTTATGTGAGAGTGCGTGTGTGTATGTCTGTGTGATTGTGTAATAGAGAGAGTGTGTGTATTTATGTGAGGGTGCGTGAGTGTATGTCTGTGTGAGTGTGTAATAGAGTGAGAGTGTATTTATGTGAGAGTGCGTGTGTGTATGTCTGTGTGAGTGTGTAATAGAGAGAGTGTGTATTTATGTGAGAGTGTGTGTGTGTATGTCTGTGTGAGTGTGTAAGAAAGAGAGAGTGTGTATTTATGTGAGAGCGCGTGTGTGCATGTCTGTGTGTGTGTAATAGAGTGAGAGTGTATTTATGTGAGAGTGCGCGTGTGTATGTCTGTGTGAGTGTGTAATAGAGAGAGAGTGTGTATTTATGTGAGAGTGCGTGTGTGTATGTCTGTGTGATTGTGTAATAGAGAGAGTGTGCATTTATGTGAGAGTGCTTGTGTGTATGTCTGTGTGAGTGTGTAATAGAGTGAGAGTGTATTTATGTGAGAGTGCGTGTGTGTATGTCAGTGTGAGTGTGTAATAGAGAGAGAGTGTGTATTTATGTGAGAGTGCGTGTGTGTATGTCTGTGTGAGTGTGTAATAGAGAGAGTGTGTATTTATGTGAGAGTGCGTGTGTGTATATCTGTGTGAGTGTGTAATAGAGAGAGTGTGTATTTATGTGAGAGTGTGTGTGTGTCTGTCTGTGTCAGTGTGTAATAGAGAGAGAGTGTGTATTTATGTAAGAGAGTGCGTGTGTGCATGAATGTGTAAGTGTGTAATAGAGAGAGAGTGTGTATTTATGTGAGAGTGCGTGAGTGTATGTCTGTGTGAGTGTGTAATAGAGTGAGAGTGTATTTATGTGAGAGTGCGTGGGTGTATGTCTGTGTGAGTGTGTTATAAAGTGAGAGAGTGTATTTATGTGAGAGTGTGTGTGTATGTCTGTGTGAGTGTGTAATAGAGAGAGTGTGTATTTATGTGAGAGTGCGTGTGTGTATGTCTGTGTGAGTGTGTAATAGAGAGAGTGTGTATTTATGTGAGAGTGCGTGTGTGTATGTCTGTGTGAGTGTGTAATAGAGAGAGTGTGTATTTATGTGAGAGTGTGTGTGTGTCTGTCTGTGTCAGTGTGTAATAGAGAGAGAGTGTGTATTTATGTAAGAGAGTGCGTGTGTGCATGAATGTGTAAGTGTGTAATAGAGAGAGAGTGTGTATTTATGTGAGAGTGCGTGTGTGTATGTCTGTGTGATTGTGTAATAGAGAGAGTGTGTGTATTTATGTGAGGGTGCGTGAGTGTATGTCTGTGTGAGTGTGTAATAGAGTGAGAGTGTATTTATGTGAGAGTGTGTGTGTGTATGTCTGTGTGAGTGTGTAAGAAAGAGAGAGTGTGTATTTATGTGAGAGTGCGTGTGTGCATGTCTGTGTGTGTGTAATAGAGTGAGAGTGTATTTATGTGAGAGTGCGCGTGTGTATGTCTGTGTGAGTGTGTAATAGAGAGAGAGTGTGTATTTATGTGAGAGTGCGTGTGTGTATGTCTGTGTGATTGTGTAATAGAGAGAGTGTGCATTTATGTGAGAGTGCTTGTGTGTATGTCTGTGTGAGTGTGTAATAGAGTGAGAGTGTATTTATGTGAGAGCGCGTGTGTGTATGTCAGTGTGAGTGTGTAATAGAGAGAGAGTGTGTATTTATGTGAGAGTGCGTGTGTGTATGTCTGTGTGAGTGTGTAATAGAGAGAGTGTGTATTTATGTGAGAGTGCGTGTGTGTATATCTGTGTGAGTGTGTAATAGAGAGAGTGTGTATTTATGTGAGAGTGTGTGTGTGTCTGTCTGTGTCAGTGTGAAATAGAGAGAGAGTGTGTATTTATGTAAGAGAGTGCGTGTGTGCATGAATGTGTAAGTGTGTAATAGAGAGAGAGTGTGTATTTATGTGAGAGTGCGTGAGTGTATGTCTGTGTGAGTGTGTAATAGAGTGAGAGTGTATTTATGTGAGAGTGCGTGGGTGTATGTCTGTGTGAGTGTGTTATAAAGTGAGAGAGTGTATTTATGTGAGAGTGTGTGTGTATGTCGGTGTGAGTGTGTAATAGAGAGAGTGTGTATTTATGTGAGAGTGCGTGTGTGTATGTCTGTGTGAGTGTGTAATAGAGAGAGTGTGTATTTATGTGAGAGTGCGTGTGTGTATGTCTGTGTGAGTGTGTAATAGAGAGAGTGTGTATTTATGTGAGAGTGTGTGTGTGTCTGTCTGTGTCAGTGTGTAATAGAGAGAGAGTGTGTATTTATGTAAGAGAGTGCGTGTGTGCATGAATGTGTAAGTGTGTAATAGAGAGAGAGTGTGTATTTATGTGAGAGTGCGTGTGTGTATGTCTGTGTGATTGTGTAATAGAGAGAGTGTGTGTATTTATGTGAGGGTGCGTGAGTGTATGTCTGTGTGAGTGTGTAATAGAGTGAGAGTGTATTTATGTGAGAGTGTGTGTGTGTATGTCTGTGTGAGTGTGTAAGAAAGAGAGAGTGTGTATTTATGTGAGAGTGCGTGTGTGCATGTCTGTGTGTGTGTAATAGAGTGAGAGTGTATTTATGTGAGAGTGCGCGTGTGTATGTCTGTGTGAGTGTGTAATAGAGAGAGAGTGTGTATTTATGTGAGAGTGCGTGTGTGTATGTCTGTGTGATTGTGTAATAGAGAGAGTGTGCATTTATGTGAGAGTGCTTGTGTGTATGTCTGTGTGAGTGTGTAATAGAGTGAGAGTGTATTTATGTGAGAGTGCGTGTGTGTATGTCAGTGTGAGTGTGTAATAGAGAGAGAGTGTGTATTTATGTGAGAGTGCGTGTGTGTATGTCTGTGTGAGTGTGTAATAGAGAGAGTGTGTATTTATGTGAGAGTGTGTGTGTGTATGTCTGTGTGAGTGTGTAAGAAAGAGAGAGTGTGTATTTATGTGAGAGCGCGTGTGTGCATGTCTGTGTGTGTGTAATAGAGTGAGAGTGTATTTATGTGAGAGTGCGTGTGTGTATGTCTGTGTGAGTGTGTAATAGAGAGAGTGTGTATTTATGTTGAGAGTGTGTGTGTGTATGTCTGTGTGAGTGTGTAAGAAAGAGAGAGTGTGTATTTATGTGAGAGCGCGTGTGTGCATGTCTGTGTGTGTGTAATAGAGTGAGAGTGTATTTATGTGAGAGTGCGCGTGTGTATGTCTGTGTGAGTGTGTAATAGAGAGAGAGTGTGTATTTATGTGAGAGTGCGTGTGTGTATGTCTGTGTGATTGTGTAATAGAGAGAGTGTGCATTTATGTGAGAGTGCTTGTGTGTATGTCTGTGTGAGTGTGTAATAGAGTGAGAGTGTATTTATGTGAGAGTGCGTGTGTGTATGTCAGTGTGAGTGTGTAATAGAGAGAGAGTGTGTATTTATGTGAGAGTGCGTGTGTGTATGTCTGTGTGAGTGTGTAATAGAGAGAGTGTGTATTTATGTGAGAGTGCGTGTGTGTATATCTGTGTGAGTGTGTAATAGAGAGAGTGTGTATTTATGTGAGAGTGTGTGTGTGTCTGTCTGTGTCAGTGTGTAATAGAGAGAGAGTGTGTATTTATGTAAGAGAGTGCGTGTGTGCATGAATGTGTAAGTGTGTAATAGAGAGAGAGTGTGTATTTATGTGAGAGTGCGTGAGTGTATGTCTGTGTGAGTGTGTAATAGAGTGAGAGTGTATTTATGTGAGAGTGCGTGGGTGTATGTCTGTGTGAGTGTGTTATAAAGTGAGAGAGTGTATTTATGTGAGAGTGTGTGTGTATGTCTGTGTGAGTGTGTAATAGAGAGAGTGTGTATTTATGTGAGAGTGCGTGTGTGTATGTCTGTGTGAGTGTGTAATAGAGAGAGTGTGTATTTATGTGAGAGTGCGTGTGTGTATGTCTGTGTGAGTGTGTAATAGAGAGAGTGTGTATTTATGTGAGAGTGTGTGTGTGTCTGTCTGTGTCAGTGTGTAATAGAGAGAGAGTGTGTATTTATGTAAGAGAGTGCGTGTGTGCATGAATGTGTAAGTGTGTAATAGAGAGAGAGTGTGTATTTATGTGAGAGTGCGTGTGTGTATGTCTGTGTGATTGTGTAATAGAGAGAGTGTGTGTATTTATGTGAGGGTGCGTGAGTGTATGTCTGTGTGAGTGTGTAATAGAGTGAGAGTGTATTTATGTGAGAGTGTGTGTGTGTATGTCTGTGTGAGTGTGTAAGAAAGAGAGAGTGTGTATTTATGTGAGAGTGCGTGTGTGTATGTCTGTGTCATTGTGTAATAGAGTGAGAGTGTATTTATGTGAGAGTGCGTGTGTGTATGTCTGTGTGAGTGTGTAATAGAGAGAGTGTGTATTTATGTGAGAGTGTGTGTGTGTATGTCTGTGTGAGTGTGTAATAGAGAGAGAGTGTGTATTTATGTGAGAGTGCGTGTGTGTATGTCTGTGTGAGTGTGTAATAGAGAGAGTGTGTATTTATGTGAGAGTGCGTGTGTGTATATCTGTGTGAGTGTGTAATAGAGAGAGTGTGTATTTATGTGAGAGTGTGTGTGTGTCTGTCTGTGTCAGTGTGAAATAGAGAGAGAGTGTGTATTTATGTAAGAGAGTGCGTGTGTGCATGAATGTGTAAGTGTGTAATAGAGAGAGAGTGTGTATTTATGTGAGAGTGCGTGTGTGTATGTCTGTGTGATTGTGTAATAGAGAGAGTGTGTGTATTTATGTGAGGGTGCGTGAGTGTATGTCTGTGTGAGTGTGTAATAGAGTGAGAGTGTATTTATGTGAGAGTGCGTGGGTGTATGTCTGTGTGAGTGTGTTATAAAGTGAGAGAGTGTATTTATGTGAGAGTGTGTGTGTATGTCTGTGTGAGTGCGTAATAGAGAGAGTGTGTATTTATGTGAGAGTGCGTGTGTGTATGTCTGTGTGAGTGTGTAATAGAGAGAGTGTGTATTTATGTGAGAGTGCGTGTGTGTATGTCTGTGTGAGTGTGTAATAGAGAGAGTGTGTATTTATGTGAGAGTGTGTGTGTGTCTGTCTGTGTCAGTGTGTAATAGAGAGAGAGTGTGTATTTATGTAAGAGAGTGCGTGTGTGCATGAATGTGTAAGTGTGTAATAGAGAGAGAGTGTCTATTTATGTGAGAGTGCGTGTGTGTATGTCTGTGTGATTGTGTAATAGAGAGAGTGTGTGTATTTATGTGAGGGTGCGTGAGTGTATGTCTGTGTGAGTGTGTAATAGAGTGAGAGTGTATTTATGTGAGAGTGCGTGTGTGTATGTCTGTGTGAGTGTGTAATAGAGAGAGTGTGTATTTATGTGAGAGTGTGTGTGTGTATGTCTGTGTGAGTGTGTAAGAAAGAGAGAGTGTGTATTTATGTGAGAGCGCGTGTGTGCATGTCTGTGTGTGTGTAATAGAGTGAGAGTGTATTTATGTGAGAGTGCGCGTGTGTATGTCTGTGTGAGTGTGTAATAGAGAGAGAGTGTGTATTTATGTGAGAGTGCGTGTGTGTATGTCTGTGTGATTGTGTAATAGAGAGAGTGTGCATTTATGTGAGAGTGCTTGTGTGTATGTCTGTGTGAGTGTGTAATAGAGTGAGAGTGTATTTATGTGAGAGTGCGTGTGTGTATGTCAGTGTGAGTGTGTAATAGAGAGAGAGTGTGTATTTATGTGAGAGTGCGTGTGTGTATGTCTGTGTGAGTGTGTAATAGAGAGAGTGTGTATTTATGTGAGAGTGCGTGTGTGTATATCTGTGTGAGTGTGTAATAGAGAGAGTGTGTATTTATGTGAGAGTGTGTGTGTGTCTGTCTGTGTCAGTGTGTAATAGAGAGAGAGTGTGTATTTATGTAAGAGAGTGCGTGTGTGCATGAATGTGTAAGTGTGTAATAGAGAGAGAGTGTGTATTTATGTGAGAGTGCGTGAGTGTATGTCTGTGTGAGTGTGTAATAGAGTGAGAGTGTATTTATGTGAGAGTGCGTGGGTGTATGTCTGTGTGAGTGTGTTATAAAGTGAGAGAGTGTATTTATGTGAGAGTGTGTGTGTATGTCTGTGTGAGTGTGTAATAGAGAGAGTGTGTATTTATGTGAGAGTGCGTGTGTGTATGTCTGTGTGAGTGTGTAATAGAGAGAGTGTGTATTTATGTGAGTGTGTGTGTGTCTGTCTGTGTCAGTGTGTAATAGAGAGAGAGTGTGTATTTATGTAAGAGAGTGCGTGTGTGCATGAATGTGTAAGTGTGTAATAGAGAGAGAGTGTGTATTTATGTGAGAGTGCGTGTGTGTATGTCTGTGTGATTGTGTAATAGAGAGAGTGTGTGTATTTATGTGAGGGTGCGTGAGTGTATGTCTGTGTGAGTGTGTAATAGAGTGAGAGTGTATTTATGTGAGAGTGCGTGGGTGTATGTCTGTGTGAGTGTGTTATAAAGTGAGAGAGTGTATTTATGTGAGAGTGTGTGTGTATGTCTGTGTGAGTGTGTAATAGAGAGAGTGTGTATTTATGTGAGAGTGCGTGTGTGTATGTCTGTGTGAGTGTGTAATAGAGAGAGTGTGTATTTATGTGAGAGTGCGTGTGTGTATGTCTGTGTGAGTGTGTAATAGAGAGAGTGTGTATTTATGTGAGAGTGTGTGTGTGTCTGTCTGTGTCAGTGTGTAATAGAGAGAGAGTGTGTATTTACGTAAGAGAGTGCGTGTGTGCATGAATGTGTAAGTGTGTAATAGAGAGAGAGTGTCTATTTATGTGAGAGTGCGTGTGTGTATGTCTGTGTGATTGTGTAATAGAGAGAGTGTGTGTATTTATGTGAGGGTATGTCTGTGTGAGTGTGTAATAGAGTGAGAGTGTATTTATGTGAGAGTGCGTGTGTGTATGTCTGTGTGAGTGTGTAATAGAGAGAGTGTGTATTTATGTGAGAGTGTGTGTGTGTATGTCTGTGTGAGTGTGTAAGAAAGAGAGAGTGTGTATTTATGTGAGAGCGCGTGTGTGCATGTCTGTGTGTGTGTAATAGAGTGAGAGTGTATTTATGTGAGAGTGCGCGTGTGTATGTCTGTGTGAGTGTGTAATAGAGAGAGAGTGTGTATTTATGTGAGAGTGCGTGTGTGTATGTCTGTGTGATTGTGTAATAGAGAGAGTGTGCATTTATGTGAGAGTGCTTGTGTGTATGTCTGTGTGAGTGTGTAATAGAGTGAGAGTGTATTTATGTGAGAGTGCGTGTGTGTATGTCAGTGTGAGTGTGTAATAGAGAGAGAGTGTGTATTTATGTGAGAGTGCGTGTGTGTATGTCTGTGTGAGTGTGTAATAGAGAGAGTGTGTATTTATGTGAGAGTGCGTGTGTGTATATCTGTGTGAGTGTGTAATAGAGAGAGTGTGTATTTATGTGAGAGTGTGTGTGTGTCTGTATGTGTCAGTGTGTAATAGAGAGAGAGTGTGTATTTATGTAAGAGAGTGCGTGTGTGCATGAATGTGTAAGTGTGTAATAGAGAGAGAGTGTGTATTTATGTGAGAGTGCGTGAGTGTATGTCTGTGTGAGTGTGTAATAGAGTGAGAGTGTATTTATGTGAGAGTGCGTGGGTGTATGTCTGTGTGAGTGTGTTATAAAGTGAGAGAGTGTATTTATGTGAGAGTGTGTGTGTATGTCTGTGTGAGTGTGTAATAGAGAGAGTGTGTATTTATGTGAGAGTGCGTGTGTGTATGTCTGTGTGAGTGTGTAATAGAGAGAGTGTGTATTTATGTGAGAGTGCGTGTGTGTATGTCTGTGTGAGTGTGTAATAGAGAGAGTGTGTATTTATGTGAGAGTGTGTGTGTGTCTGTCTGTGTCAGTGTGTAATAGAGAGAGAGTGTGTATTTATGTAAGAGAGTGCGTGTGTGCATGAATGTGTAAGTGTGTAATAGAGAGAGAGTGTGTATTTATGTGAGAGTGCGTGTGTGTATGTCTGTGTGATTGTGTAATAGAGAGAGTGTGTGTATTTATGTGAGGGTGCGTGAGTGTATGTCTGTGTGAGTGTGTAATAGAGTGAGAGTGTATTTATGTGAGAGTGTGTGTGTGTATGTCTGTGTGAGTGTGTAAGAAAGAGAGAGTGTGTATTTATGTGAGAGTGCGTGTGTGTATGTCTGTGTGATTGTGTAATAGAGAGAGTGTGCATTTATGTGAGAGTGCTTGTGTGTATGTCTGTGTGAGTGTGTAATAGAGTGAGAGTGTATTTATGTGAGAGCGCGTGTGTGTATGTCAGTGTGAGTGTGTAATAGAGAGAGAGTGTGTATTTATGTGAGAGTGCGTGTGTGTATGTCTGTGTGAGTGTGTAATAGAGAGAGTGTGTATTTATGTGAGAGTGCGTGTGTGTATATCTGTGTGAGTGTGTAATAGAGAGAGTGTGTATTTATGTGAGAGTGTGTGTGTGTCTGTCTGTGTCAGTGTGAAATAGAGAGAGAGTGTGTATTTATGTAAGAGAGTGCGTGTGTGCATGAATGTGTAAGTGTGTAATAGAGAGAGAGTGTGTATTTATGTGAGAGTGCGTGAGTGTATGTCTGTGTGAGTGTGTAATAGAGTGAGAGTGTATTTATGTGAGAGTGCGTGGGTGTATGTCTGTGTGAGTGTGTTATAAAGTGAGAGAGTGTATTTATGTGAGAGTGTGTGTGTATGTCTGTGTGAGTGTGTAATAGAGAGAGTGTGTATTTATGTGAGAGTGCGTGTGTGTATGTCTGTGTGAGTGTGTAATAGAGAGAGTGTGTATTTATGTGAGAGTGCGTGTGTGTATGTCTGTGTGAGTGTGTAATAGAGAGAGTGTGTATTTATGTGAGAGTGTGTGTGTGTCTGTCTGTGTCAGTGTGTAATAGAGAGAGAGTGTGTATTTATGTAAGAGAGTGCGTGTGTGCATGAATGTGTAAGTGTGTAATAGAGAGAGAGTGTGTATTTATGTGAGAGTGCGTGTGTGTATGTCTGTGTGATTGTGTAATAGAGAGAGTGTGTGTATTTATGTGAGGGTGCGTGAGTGTATGTCTGTGTGAGTGTGTAATAGAGTGAGAGTGTATTTATGTGAGAGTGTGTGTGTGTATGTCTGTGTGAGTGTGTAAGAAAGAGAGAGTGTGTATTTATGTGAGAGTGCGTGTGTGCATGTCTGTGTGTGTGTAATAGAGTGAGAGTGTATTTATGTGAGAGTGCGAGTGTGTATGTCTGTGTGAGTGTGTAATAGAGAGAGAGTGTGTATTTATGTGAGAGTGCGTGTGTGTATGTCTGTGTGATTGTGTAATAGAGAGAGTGTGCATTTATGTGAGAGTGCTTGTGTGTATGTCTGTGTGAGTGTGTAATAGAGTGAGAGTGTATTTATGTGAGAGTGTGTGTGTGTATGTCAGTGTGAGTGTGTAATAGAGAGAGAGTGTGTATTTATGTGAGAGTGCGTGTGTGTATGTCTGTGTGAGTGTGTAATAGAGAGAGTGTGTATTTATGTGAGAGTGTGTGTGTGTATGTCTGTGTGAGTGTGTAAGAAAGAGAGAGTGTGTATTTATGTGAGAGCGCGTGTGTGCATGTCTGTGTGTGTGTAATAGAGTGAGAGTGTATTTATGTGAGAGTGCGTGTGTGTATGTCTGTGTGAGTGTGTAATAGAGAGAGTGTGTATTTATGTGAGAGTGTGTGTGTGTATGTCTGTGTGAGTGTGTAAGAAAGAGAGAGTGTGTATTTATGTGAGAGCGCGTGTGTGCATGTCTGTGTGTGTGTAATAGAGTGAGAGTGTATTTATGTGAGAGTGCGCGTGTGTATGTCTGTGTGAGTGTGTAATAGAGAGAGAGTGTGTATTTATGTGAGAGTGCGTGTGTGTATGTCTGTGTGATTGTGTAATAGAGAGAGTGTGCATTTATGTGAGAGTGCTTGTGTGTATGTCTGTGTGAGTGTGTAATAGAGTGAGAGTGTATTTATGTGAGAGTGCGTGTGTGTATGTCAGTGTGAGTGTGTAATAGAGAGAGAGTGTGTATTTATGTGAGAGTGCGTGTGTGTATGTCTGTGTGAGTGTGTAATAGAGAGAGTGTGTATTTATGTGAGAGTGCGTGTGTGTATATCTGTGTGAGTGTGTAATAGAGAGAGTGTGTATTTATGTGAGAGTGTGTGTGTGTCTGTCTGTGTCAGTGTGTAATAGAGAGAGAGTGTGTATTTATGTAAGAGAGTGCGTGTGTGCATGAATGTGTAAGTGTGTAATAGAGAGAGAGTGTGTATTTATGTGAGAGTGCGTGAGTGTATGTCTGTGTGAGTGTGTAATAGAGTGAGAGTGTATTTATGTGAGAGTGCGTGGGTGTATGTCTGTGTGAGTGTGTTATAAAGTGAGAGAGTGTATTTATGTGAGAGTGTGTGTGTATGTCTGTGTGAGTGTGTAATAGAGAGAGTGTGTATTTATGTGAGAGTGCGTGTGTGTATGTCTGTGTGAGTGTGTAATAGAGAGAGTGTGTATTTATGTGAGAGTGCGTGTGTGTATGTCTGTGTGAGTGTGTAATAGAGAGAGTGTGTATTTATGTGAGAGTGTGTGTGTGTCTGTCTGTGTCAGTGTGTAATAGAGAGAGAGTGTGTATTTATGTAAGAGAGTGCGTGTGTGCATGAATGTGTAAGTGTGTAATAGAGAGAGAGTGTGTATTTATGTGAGAGTGCGTGTGTGTATGTCTGTGTGATTGTGTAATAGAGAGAGTGTGTGTATTTATGTGAGGGTGCGTGAGTGTATGTCTGTGTGAGTGTGTAATAGAGTGAGAGTGTATTTATGTGAGAGTGTGTGTGTGTATGTCTGTGTGAGTGTGTAAGAAAGAGAGAGTGTGTATTTATGTGAGAGTGCGTGTGTGCATGTCTGTGTGTGTGTAATAGAGTGAGAGTGTATTTATGTGAGAGTGCGCGTGTGTATGTCTGTGTGAGTGTGTAATAGAGAGAGAGTGTGTATTTATGTGAGAGTGCGTGTGTGTATGTCTGTGTGATTGTGTAATAGAGAGAGTGTGCATTTATGTGAGAGTGCTTGTGTGTATGTCTGTGTGAGTGTGTAATAGAGTGAGAGTGTATTTATGTGAGAGCGCGTGTGTGTATGTCAGTGTGAGTGTGTAATAGAGAGAGAGTGTGTATTTATGTGAGAGTGCGTGTGTGTATGTCTGTGTGAGTGTGTAATAGAGAGAGTGTGTATTTATGTGAGAGTGCGTGTGTGTATATCTGTGTGAGTGTGTAATAGAGAGAGTGTGTATTTACGTGAGAGTGTGTGTGTGTCTGTCTGTGTCAGTGTGAAATAGAGAGACAGTGTGTATTTATGTAAGAGAGTGCGTGTGTGCATGAATGTGTAAGTGTGTAATAGAGAGAGAGTGTGTGTTTATGTGAGAGTGCGTGAGTGTATGTCTGTTTGAGTGTGTAATAGAGTGAGAGTGTATTTATGTGAGAGTGCGTGGGTGTATGTCTGTGTGAGTGTGTTATAAAGTGAGAGAGTGTATTTATGTGAGAGTGTGTGTGTATGTCTGTGTGAGTGTGTAATAGAGAGAGTGTGTATTTATGTGAGAGTGCGTGTGTGTATGTCTGTGTGAGTGTGTAATAGAGAGAGTGTGTATTTATGTGAGAGTGCGTGTGTGTATGTCTGTGTGAGTGTGTAATAGAGAGAGTGTGTATTTATGTGAGAGTGTGTGTGTGTCTGTCTGTGTCAGTGTGTAATAGAGAGAGAGTGTGTATTTATGTAAGAGAGTGCGTGTGTGCATGAATGTGTAAGTGTGTAATAGAGAGAGAGTGTGTATTTATGTGAGAGTGCGTGTGTGTATGTCTGTGTGATTGTGTAATAGAGAGAGTGTGTGTATTTATGTGAGGGTGCGTGAGTGTATGTCTGTGTGAGTGTGTAATAGAGTGAGAGTGTATTTATGTGAGAGTGTGTGTGTGTTTGTCTGTGTGAGTGTGTAAGAAAGAGAGAGTGTGTATTTATGTGAGAGTGCGTGTGTGCATGTCTGTGTGTGTGTAATAGAGTGAGAGTGTATTTATGTGAGAGTGCGCGTGTGTATGTCTGTGTGAGTGTGTAATAGAGAGTGAGAGTGTATTTATGTGAGAGTGCGCGTGTGTATGTCTGTGTGAGTGTGTAATAGAGAGAGAGTGTGTATTTATGTGAGAGTGCTTGTGTGTATGTCTGTGTGAGTGTGTAATAGAGTGAGAGAGTATTTATGTGAGAGTGCGTGTGTGTATGTCAGTGTGAGTGTGTAATAGAGAGAGTGTGTATTTATGTGAGAGTGCGTGTGTGTATATCTGTGTGAGTGTGTAATAGAGAGAGTGTGTATTTATGTGAGAGTGTGTGTGTGTATGTCTGTGTGAGTGTGTAATAGAGAGAGTGTGTATTTATGTGAGAGTGCGTGTGTGTATATCTGTGTGAGTGTGTAATAGAGAGAGTGTGTATTTATGTGAGAGTGTGTGTGTGTCTGTCTGTGTCAGTGTGAAATAGAGAGAGAGTGTGTATTTATGTAAGAGAGTGCGTGTGTGCATGAATGTGTAAGTGTGTAATAGAGAGAGAGTGTGTATTTATGTGAGAGTGCGTGTGTGTATGTCTGTGTGATTGTGTAATAGAGAGAGTGTGTGTATTTATGTGAGGGTGCGTGAGTGTATGTCTGTGTGAGTGTGTAATAGAGTGAGAGTGTATTTATGTGAGAGTGCGTGGGTGTATGTCTGTGTGAGTGTGTTATAAAGTGAGAGAGTGTATTTATGTGAGAGTGTGTGTGTATGTCTGTGTGAGTGTGTAATAGAGAGAGTGTGTATTTATGTGAGAGTGCGTGTGTGTATGTCTGTGTGAGTGTGTAATAGAGAGAGTGTGTATTTATGTGAGAGTGCGTGTGTGTATGTCTGTGTGAGTGTGTAATAGAGAGAGTGTGTATTTATGTGAGAGTGTGTGTGTGTCTGTCTGTGTCAGTGTGTAATAGAGAGAGAGTGTGTATTTATGTAAGAGAGTGCGTGTGTGCATGAATGTGTAAGTGTGTAATAGAGAGAGAGTGTCTATTTATGTGAGAGTGCGTGTGTGTATGTCTGTGTGATTGTGTAATAGAGAGAGTGTGTGTATTTATGTGAGGGTGCGTGAGTGTATGTCTGTGTGAGTGTGTAATAGAGTGAGAGTGTATTTATGTGAGAGTGCGTGTGTGTATGTCTGTGTGAGTGTGTAATAGAGAGAGTGTGTATTTATGTGAGAGTGTGTGTGTGTATGTCTGTGTGAGTGTGTAAGAAAGAGAGAGTGTGTATTTATGTGAGAGCGCGTGTGTGCATGTCTGTGTGTGTGTAATAGAGTGAGAGTGTATTTATGTGAGAGTGCGCGTGTGTATGTCTGTGTGAGTGTGTAATAGAGAGAGAGTGTGTATTTATGTGAGAGTGCGTGTGTGTATGTCTGTGTGATTGTGTAATAGAGAGAGTGTGTATTTATGTAAGAGAGTGCGTGTGTGCATGAATGTGTAAGTGTGTAATAGAGAGAGAGTGTGTATTTATGTGAGAGTGCGTGTGTGTATGTCTGTGTGATTGTGTAATAGAGAGAGTGTGTGTATTTATGTGAGGGTGCGTGAGTGTATGTCTGTGTGAGTGTGTAATAGAGTGAGAGTGTATTTATGTGAGAGTGTGTGTGTGTATGTCTGTGTGAGTGTGTAAGAAAGAGAGAGTGTGTATTTATGTGAGAGTGCGTGTGTGCATGTCTGTGTGTGTGTAATAGAGTGAGAGTGTATTTATGTGAGAGTGCGCGTGTGTATGTCTGTGTGAGTGTGTAATAGAGAGAGAGTGTGTATTTATGTGAGAGTGCGTGTGTGTATGTCTGTGTGATTGTGTAATAGAGAGAGTGTGCATTTATGTGAGAGTGCTTGTGTGTATGTCTGTGTGAGTGTGTAATAGAGTGAGAGTGTATTTATGTGAGAGCGCGTGTGTGTATGTCAGTGTGAGTGTGTAATAGAGAGAGAGTGTGTATTTATGTGAGAGTGCGTGTGTGTATGTCTGTGTGAGTGTGTAATAGAGAGAGTGTGTATTTATGTGAGAGTGCGTGTGTGTATATCTGTGTGAGTGTGTAATAGAGAGAGTGTGTATTTACGTGAGAGTGTGTGTGTGTCTGTCTGTGTCAGTGTGAAATAGAGAGACAGTGTGTATTTATGTAAGAGAGTGCGTGTGTGCATGAATGTGTAAGTGTGTAATAGAGAGAGAGTGTGTGTTTATGTGAGAGTGCGTGAGTGTATGTCTGTTTGAGTGTGTAATAGAGTGAGAGTGTATTTATGAGAGAGTGCGTGGGTGTATGTCTGTGTGAGTGTGTTATAAAGTGAGAGAGTGTATTTATGTGAGAGTGTGTGTGTATGTCTGTGTGAGTGTGTAATAGAGAGAGTGTGTATTTATGTGAGAGTGCGTGTGTGTATGTCTGTGTGAGTGTGTAATAGAGAGAGTGTGTATTTATGTGAGAGTGTGTGTGTGTCTGTCTGTGTCAGTGTGTAATAGAGAGAGAGTGTGTATTTATGTAAGAGAGTGCGTGTGTGCATGAATGTGTAAGTGTGTAATAGAGAGAGAGTGTGTATTTATGTGAGAGTGCGTGTGTGTATGTCTGTGTGATTGTGTAATAGAGAGAGTGTGTGTATTTATGTGAGGGTGCGTGAGTGTATGTCTGTGTGAGTGTGTAATAGAGTGAGAGTGTATTTATGTGAGAGTGTGTGTGTGTATGTCTGTGTGAGTGTGTAAGAAAGAGAGAGTGTGTATTTATGTGAGAGTGCGTGTGTGCATGTCTGTGTGTGTGTAATAGAGTGAGAGTGTATTTATGTGAGAGTGCGCGTGTGTATGTCTGTGTGAGTGTGTAATAGAGAGAGAGTGTGTATTTATGTGAGAGTGCGTGTGTGTATGTCTGTGTGATTGTGTAATAGAGAGAGTGTGCATTTATGTGAGAGTGCTTGTGTGTATGTCTGTGTGAGTGTGTAATAGAGTGAGAGAGTATTTATGTGAGAGTGCGTGTGTGTATGTCAGTGTGAGTGTGTAATAGAGAGAGTGTGTATTTATGTGAGAGTGCGTGTGTGTATATCTGTGTGAGTGTGTAATAGAGAGAGTGTGTATTTATGTGAGAGTGTGTGTGTGTATGTCTGTGTGAGTGTGTAATAGAGAGAGTGTGTATTTATGTGAGAGTGCGTGTGTGTATATCTGTGTGAGTGTGTAATAGAGAGAGTGTGTATTTATGTGAGAGTGTGTGTGTGTCTGTCTGTGTCAGTGTGAAATAGAGAGAGAGTGTGTATTTATGTAAGAGAGTGCGTGTGTGCATGAATGTGTAAGTGTGTAATAGAGAGAGAGTGTGTATTTATGTGAGAGTGCGTGTGTGTATGTCTGTGTGATTGTGTAATAGAGAGAGTGTGTGTATTTATGTGAGGGTGCGTGAGTGTATGTCTGTGTGAGTGTGTAATAGAGTGAGAGTGTATTTATGTGAGAGTGCGTGGGTGTATGTCTGTGTGAGTGTGTTATAAAGTGAGAGAGTGTATTTATGTGAGAGTGTGTGTGTATGTCTGTGTGAGTGTGTAATAGAGAGAGTGTGTATTTATGTGAGAGTGCGTGTGTGTATGTCTGTGTGAGTGTGTAATAGAGAGAGTGTGTATTTATGTGAGAGTGCGTGTGTGTATGTCTGTGTGAGTGTGTAATAGAGAGAGTGTGTATTTATGTGAGAGTGTGTGTGTGTCTGTCTGTGTCAGTGTGTAATAGAGAGAGAGTGTGTATTTATGTAAGAGAGTGCGTGTGTGCATGAATGTGTAAGTGTGTAATAGAGAGAGAGTGTCTATTTATGTGAGAGTGCGTGTGTGTATGTCTGTGTGATTGTGTAATAGAGAGAGTGTGTGTATTTATGTGAGGGTGCGTGAGTGTATGTCTGTGTGAGTGTGTAATAGAGTGAGAGTGTATTTATGTGAGAGTGCGTGTGTGTATGTCTGTGTGAGTGTGTAATAGAGAGAGTGTGTATTTATGTGAGAGTGTGTGTGTGTATGTCTGTGTGAGTGTGTAAGAAAGAGAGAGTGTGTATTTATGTGAGAGCGCGTGTGTGCATGTCTGTGTGTGTGTAATAGAGTGAGAGTGTATTTATGTGAGAGTGCGCGTGTGTATGTCTGTGTGAGTGTGTAATAGAGAGAGAGTGTGTATTTATGTGAGAGTGCGTGTGTGTATGTCTGTGTGATTGTGTAATAGAGAGAGTGTGTATTTATGTAAGAGAGTGCGTGTGTGCATGAATGTGTAAGTGTGTAATAGAGAGAGAGTGTGTATTTATGTGAGAGTGCGTGAGTGTATGTCTGTGTGAGTGTGTTATAAAGTGAGAGAGTGTATTCATGTGAGAGTGTGTGTGTATGTCTGTGTGAGTGTGTAATAGAGAGAGTGTGTATTTATGTGAGAGTGCGTGTGTGTATGTCTGTGTGAGTGTGTAATAGAGAGAGTGTGTATTTATGTGAGTGTGTGTGTGTCTGTCTGTGTCAGTGTGTAATAGAGAGAGAGTGTGTATTTATGTAAGAGAGTGCGTGTGTGCATGAATGTGTAAGTGTGTAATAGAGAGAGAGTGTGTATTTATGTGAGAGTGCGTGTGTGTATGTCTGTGTGATTGTGTAATAGAGAGAGTGTGTGTATTTATGTGAGGGTGCGTGAGTGTATGTCTGTGTGAGTGTGTAATAGAGTGAGAGTGTATTTATGTGAGAGTGCGTGAGTGTATGTCTGTGTGAGTGTGTTATAAAGTGAGAGAGTGTATTTATGTGAGAGTGTGTGTGTATGTCTGTGTGAGTGTGTAATAGATAGAGTGTGTATTTATGTGAGAGTGCGTGTGTGTATGTCTGTGTGAGTGTGTAATAGAGAGAGTGTGTATTTATGTGAGAGTGCGTGTGTGTATGTCTGTGTGAGTGTGTAATAGAGAGAGTGTGTATTTATGTGAGAGTGTGTGTGTGTCTGTCTGTGTCAGTGTGTAATAGAGAGAGAGTGTGTATTTACGTAAGAGAGTGCGTGTGTGCATGAATGTGTAAGTGTGTAATAGAGAGAGAGTGTCTATTTATGTGAGAGTGCGTGTGTGTATGTCTGTGTGATTGTGTAATAGAGAGAGTGTGTGTATTTATGTGAGGGTGCGTGAGTGTATGTCTGTGTGAGTGTGTAATAGAGTGAGAGTGTATTTATGTGAGAGTGCGTGTGTGTATGTCTGTGTGAGTGTGTAATAGAGAGAGTGTGTATTTATGTGAGAGTGTGTGTGTGTATGTCTGTGTGAGTGTGTAAGAAAGAGAGAGTGTGTATTTATGTGAGAGCGCGTGTGTGCATGTCTGTGTGTGTGTAATAGAGTGAGAGTGTATTTATGTGAGAGTGCGCGTGTGTATGTCTGTGTGAGTGTGTAATAGAGAGAGAGTGTGTATTTATGTGAGAGTGCGTGTGTGTATGTCTGTGTGATTGTGTAATAGAGAGAGTGTGCATTTATGTGAGAGTGCTTGTGTGTATGTCTGTGTGAGTGTGTAATAGAGTGAGAGTGTATTTATGTGAGAGTGCGTGTGTGTATGTCAGTGTGAGTGTGTAATAGAGAGAGAGTGTGTATTTATGTGAGAGTGCGTGTGTGTATGTCTGTGTGAGTGTGTAATAGAGAGAGTGTGTATTTATGTGAGAGTGCGTGTGTGTATATCTGATTGAGTGTGTAATAGAGAGAGTGTGTATTTATGTGAGAGTATGTGTGTGTCTGTCTGTGTCAGTGTGTAATAGAGAGAGAGTGTGTATTTATGTAAGAGAGTGCGTGTGTGCATGAATGTGTAAGTGTGTAATAGAGAGAGAGTGTGTATTTATGTGAGAGTGCGTGAGTGTATGTCTGTGTGAGTGTGTAATAGAGTGAGAGTGTATTTATGTGAGAGTGCGTGGGTGTATGTCTGTGTGAGTGTGTTATAAAGTGAGAGAGTGTATTTATGTGAGAGTGTGTGTGTATGTCTGTGTGAGTGTGTAATAGAGAGAGTGTGTATTTATGTGAGAGTGCGTGTGTGTATGTCTGTGTGAGTGTGTAATAGAGAGAGTGTGTATTTATGTGAGTGTGTGTGTGTCTGTCTGTGTCAGTGTGTAATAGAGAGAGAGTGTGTATTTATGTAAGAGAGTGCGTGTGTGCATGAATGTGTAAGTGTGTAATAGAGAGAGAGTGTGTATTTATGTGAGAGTGCGTGTGTGTATGTCTGTGTGATTGTGTAATAGAGAGAGTGTGTGTATTTATGTGAGGGTGCGTGAGTGTATGTCTGTGTGAGTGTGTAATAGAGTGAGAGTGTATTTATGTGAGAGTGCGTGGGTGTATGTCTGTGTGAGTGTGTTATAAAGTGAGAGAGTGTATTTATGTGAGAGTGTGTGTGTATGTCTGTGTGAGTGTGTAATAGAGAGAGTGTGTATTTATGTGAGAGTGCGTGTGTGTATGTCTGTGTGAGTGTGTAATAGAGAGAGTGTGTATTTATGTGAGAGTGCGTGTGTGTATGTCTGTGTGAGTGTGTAATAGAGAGAGTGTGTATTTATGTGAGAGTGTGTGTGTGTCTGTCTGTGTCAGTGTGTAATAGAGAGAGAGTGTGTATTTATGTAAGAGAGTGCGTGTGTGCATGAATGTGTAAGTGTGTAATAGAGAGAGAGTGTGTATTTATGTGAGAGTGCGTGTGTGTATGTCTGTGTGATTGTGTAATAGAGAGAGTGTGTGTATTTATGTGAGGGTGCGTGTGTGTATGTCTGTGTGAGTGTGTAATAGAGAGAGTGTGTATTTATGTGAGAGTGTGTGTGTGTATGTCTGTGTGAGTGTGTAAGAAAGAGAGAGTGTGTATTTATGTGAGAGCGCGTGTGTGCATGTCTGTGTGTGTGTAATAGAGTGAGAGTGTATTTATGTGAGAGTGCGCGTGTGTATGTCTGTGTGAGTGTGTAATAGAGAGAGTGTGTATTTATGTGAGAGTGTGTGTGTGTATGTCTGTGTGAGTGTGTAAGAAAGAGAGAGTGTGTATTTATGTGAGAGCGCATGTGTGCATGTCTGTGTGTGTGTGTAATAGAGAGAGAGTGTGTATTTATGTGAGAGTGCGTGTGTGTATGTCAGTGTGAGTGTGTAATAGAGAGAGAGTGTGTATTTATGTGAGAGTGCGTGTGTGTATGTCTGTGTGAGTGTGTAATAGAGAGAGTGTGTATTTATGTGAGAGTGCGTGTGTGTATATCTGTCTGAGTGTGTAATAGAGAGAGTGTGTATTTATGTGAGAGTGTGTGTGTGTCTGTCTGTGTCAGTGTGTAATAGAGAGAGTGTGTATTTATGTGAGAGTGCGCGTGTGTATGTCTGTGTGAGTGTGTAATAGAGAGAGAGTGTGTATTTATGTGAGAGTGCGTGTGTGTATGTCTGTGTGATTGTGTAATAGAGAGAGTGTGCATTTATGTGAGAGTGCTTGTGTGTATGTCTGTGTGAGTGTGTAATAGAGTGAGAGTGTATTTATGTGAGAGTGCGTGTGTGTATGTCAGTGTGAGTGTGTAATAGAGAGAGAGTGTGTATTTATGTGAGAGTGCGTGTGTGTATGTCTGTGTGAGTGTGTAATAGAGAGAGTGTGTATTTATGTGAGAGTGCGTGTGTGTATCTCTGTGTGAGTGTGTAATAGAGAGAGTGTGTATTTATGTGAGAGTGTGTGTGTGTCTGTCTGTGTCAGTGTGAAATAGAGAGAGAGTGTGTATTTATGTAAGAGAGTGCGTGTGTGCATGAATGTGTAAGTGTGTAATAGAGAGAGAGTGTGTATTTATGTGAGAGTGCGTGTGTGTATGTCTGTGTGATTGTGTAATAGAGAGAGTGTGTGTATTTATGTGAGGGTGCGTGAGTGTATGTCTGTGTGAGTGTGTAATAGAGTGAGAGTGTATTTATGTGAGAGTGCGTGGGTGTATGTCTGTGTGAGTGTGTTATAAAGTGAGAGAGTGTATTTATGTGAGAGTGTGTGTGTATGTCTGTGTGAGTGTGTAATAGAGAGAGTGTGTATTTATGTGAGAGTGCGTGTGTGTATGTCTGTGTGAGTGTGTAATAGAGAGAGTGTGTATTTATGTGAGAGTGCGTGTGTGTATGTCTGTGTGAGTGTGTAATAGAGAGAGTGTGTATTTATGTGAGAGTGTGTGTGTGTCTGTCTGTGTCAGTGTGTAATAGAGAGAGAGTGTGTATTTATGTAAGAGAGTGCGTGTGTGCATGAATGTGTAAGTGTGTAATAGAGAGAGAGTGTGTATTTATGTGAGAGTGCGTGTGTGTATGTCTGTGTGAGTGTGTAATAGAGAGAGAGTGTCTATTTATGTGAGAGTGCGTGTGTGTATGTCTGTGTGATTGTGTAATAGAGAGAGTGTGTGTATTTATGTGAGGGTGCGTGAGTGTATGTCTGTGTGAGTGTGTAATAGAGTGAGAGTGTATTTATGTGAGAGTGCGTGTGTGTATGTCTGTGTGAGTGTGTAATAGAGAGAGTGTGTATTTATGTGAGAGTGTGTGTGTGTATGTCTGTGTGAGTGTGTAATAGAGAGAGAGTGTGTATTTATGTGAGAGTGTGTGTGTGTCTGTCTGTGTCAGTGTGTAATAGAGAGAGTGTGTATTTATGTGAGAGTGCGCGTGTGTATGTCTGTGTGAGTGTGTAATAGAGAGAGAGTGTGTATTTATGTGAGAGTGCGTGTGTGTATGTCTGTGTGATTGTGTAATAGAGAGAGTGTGCATTTATGTGAGAGTGCTTGTGTGTATGTCTGTGTGAGTGTGTAATAGAGTGAGAGTGTATTTATGTGAGAGTGCGTGTGTGTATGTCAGTGTGAGTGTGTAATAGAGAGAGAGTGTGTATTTATGTGAGAGTGCGTGTGTGTATGTCTGTGTGAGTGTGTAATAGAGAGAGTGTGTATTTATGTGAGAGTGTGTGTGTGTCTGTCTGTGTCAGTGTGTAATAGAGAGAGAGTGTGTATTTATGTAAGAGAGTGCGTGTGTGCATGAATGTGTAAGTGTGTAATAGAGAGAGAGTGTGTATTTATGTGAGAGTGCGTGAGTGTATGTCTGTGTGAGTGTGTAATAGAGTGAGAGTGTATTTATGTGAGAGTGCGTGGGTGTATGTCTGTGTGAGTGTGTTATAAAGTGAGAGAGTGTATTTATGTGAGAGTGTGTGTGTATGTCTGTGTGAGTGTGTAATAGAGAGAGTGTGTATTTATGTGAGAGTGCGTGTGTGTATGTCTGTGTGAGTGTGTAATAGAGAGAGTGTGTATTTATGTGAGTGTGTGTGTGTCTGTCTGTGTCAGTGTGTAATAGAGAGAGAGTGTGTATTTATGTAAGAGAGTGCGTGTGTGCATGAATGTGTAAGTGTGTAATAGAGAGAGAGTGTGTATTTATGTGAGAGTGCGTGTGTGTATGTCTGTGTGATTGTGTAATAGAGAGAGTGTGTGTATTTATGTGAGGGTGCGTGAGTGTATGTCTGTGTGAGTGTGTAATAGAGTGAGAGTGTATTTATGTGAGAGTGCGTGGGTGTATGTCTGTGTGAGTGTGTTATAAAGTGAGAGAGTGTATTTATGTGAGAGTGTGTGTGTATGTCTGTGTGAGTGTGTAATAGAGAGAGTGTGTATTTATGTGAGAGTGCGTGTGTGTATGTCTGTGTGAGTGTGTAATAGAGAGAGTGTGTATTTATGTGAGAGTGCATGTGTGTATGTCTGTGTGAGTGTGTAATAGAGAGAGTGTGTATTTATGTGAGAGTGTGTGTGTGTCTGTCTGTGTCAGTGTGTAATAGAGAGAGAGTGTGTATTTATGTAAGAGAGTGCGTGTGTGCATGAATGTGTAAGTGTGTAATAGAGAGAGAGTGTGTATTTATGTGAGAGTGCGTGTGTGTATGTCTGTGTGATTGTGTAATAGAGAGAGTGTGTGTATTTATGTGAGGGTGCGTGAGTGTATGTCTGTGTGAGTGTGTAATAGAGTGAGAGTGTATTTATGTGAGAGTGCGTGTGTGTATGTCTGTGTGAGTGTGTAATAGAGAGAGAGTGTGTATTTATGTGAGAGTGCGTGTGTGTATGTCTGTGTGAGTGTGTAATAGAGAGAGTGTGTATTTATGTGAGAGTGCGTGTGTGTATATCTGTGTGAGTGTGTAATAGAGAGAGTGTGTATTTATGTGAGAGTGTGTGTGTGTCTGTCTGTGTCAGTGTGTAATAGAGAGAGTGTGTATTTATGTGAGAGTGCGCGTGTGTATGTCTGTGTGAGTGTGTAATAGAGAGAGAGTGTGTATTTATGTGAGAGTGCGTGTGTGTATGTCTGTGTGATTGTGTAATAGAGAGAGTGTGCATTTATGTGAGAGTGCTTGTGTGTATGTCTGTGTGAGTGTGTAATAGAGTGAGAGTGTATTTATGTGAGAGTGCGTGTGTGTATGTCAGTGTGAGTGTGTAATAGAGAGAGAGTGTGTATTTATGTGAGAGTGCGTGTGTGTATGTCTGTGTGAGTGTGTAATAGAGAGAGTGTGTATTTATGTGAGAGTGCGTGTGTGTATATCTGTGTGAGTGTGTAATAGAGAGAGTGTGTATTTATGTGAGAGTGTGTGTGTGTCTGTCTGTGTCAGTGTGAAATAGAGAGAGAGTGTGTATTTATGTAAGAGAGTGCGTGTGTGCATGAATGTGTAAGTGTGTAATAGAGAGAGAGTGTGTATTTATGTGAGAGTGCGTGTGTGTATGTCTGTGTGATTGTGTAATAGAGAGAGTGTGTGTATTTATGTGAGGGTGCGTGAGTGTATGTCTGTGTGAGTGTGTAATAGAGTGAGAGTGTATTTATGTGAGAGTGCGTGGGTGTATGTCTGTGTGAGTGTGTTATAAAGTGAGAGAGTGTATTTATGTGAGAGTGTGTGTGTATGTCTGTGTGAGTGTGTAATAGAGAGAGTGTGTATTTATGTGAGAGTGCGTGTGTGTATGTCTGTGTGAGTGTGTAATAGAGAGAGTGTGTATTTATGTGAGAGTGCGTGTGTGTATGTCTGTGTGAGTGTGTAATAGAGAGAGTGTGTATTTATGTGAGAGTGTGTGTGTGTCTTTCTGTGTCAGTGTGTAATAGAGAGAGAGTGTGTATTTATGTAAGAGAGTGCGTGTGTGCATGAATGTGTAAGTGTGTAATAGAGAGAGAGTGTGTATTTATGTGAGAGTGCGTGTGTGTATGTCTGTGTGAGTGTGTAATAGAGAGAGAGTGTCTATTTATGTGAGAGTGCGTGTGTGTATGTCTGTGTGATTGTGTAATAGAGAGAGTGTGTGTATTTATGTGAGGGTGCGTGAGTGTATGTCTGTGTGAGTGTGTAATAGAGTGAGAGTGTATTTATGTGAGAGTGCGTGTGTGTATGTCTGTGTGAGTGTGTAATAGAGAGAGTGTGTATTTATGTGAGAGTGTGTGTGTGTATGTCTGTGTGAGTGTGTAAGAAAGAGAGAGTGTGTATTTATGTGAGAGCGCGTGTGTGCATGTCTGTGTGTGTGTAATAGAGTGAGAGTGTATTTATGTGAGAGTGCGCGTGTGTATGTCTGTGTGAGTGTGTAATAGAGAGAGAGTGTGTATTTATGTGAGAGTGCGTGTGTGTATGTCTGTGTGATTGTGTAATAGAGAGAGTGTGCATTTATGTGAGAGTGCTTGTGTGTATGTCTGTGTGAGTGTGTAATAGAGTGAGAGTGTATTTATGTGAGAGTGCGTGTGTGTATGTCAGTGTGAGTGTGTAATAGAGAGAGAGTGTGTATTTATGTGAGAGTGCGTGTGTGTATGTCTGTGTGAGTGTGTAATAGAGAGAGTGTGTATTTATGTGAGAGTGTGTGTGTGTCTGTCTGTGTCAGTGTGTAATAGAGAGAGAGTGTGTATTTATGTAAGAGAGTGCGTGTGTGCATGAATGTGTAAGTGTGTAATAGAGAGAGAGTGTGTATTTATGTGAGAGTGCGTGAGTGTATGTCTGTGTGAGTGTGTAATAGAGTGAGAGTGTATTTATGTGAGAGTGCGTGGGTGTATGTCTGTGTGAGTGTGTTATAAAGTGAGAGAGTGTATTTATGTGAGAGTGTGTGTGTATGTCTGTGTGAGTGTGTAATAGAGAGAGTGTGTATTTATGTGAGAGTGCGTGTGTGTATGTCTGTGTGAGTGTGTAATAGAGAGAGTGTGTATTTATGTGAGTGTGTGTGTGTCTGTCTGTGTCAGTGTGTAATAGAGAGAGAGTGTGTATTTATGTAAGAGAGTGCGTGTGTGCATGAATGTGTAAGTGTGTAATAGAGAGAGAGTGTGTATTTATGTGAGAGTGCGTGTGTGTATGTCTGTGCGATTGTGTAATAGAGAGAGTGTGTGTATTTATGTGAGGGTGCGTGAGTGTATGTCTGTGTGAGTGTGTAATAGAGTGAGAGTGTATTTATGTGAGAGTGCGTGGGTGTATGTCTGTGTGAGTGTGTTATAAAGTGAGAGAGTGTATTTATGTGAGAGTGTGTGTGTATGTCTGTGTGAGTGTGTAATAGAGAGAGTGTGTATTTATGTGAGAGTGCGTGTGTGTATGTCTGTGTGAGTGTGTAATAGAGAGAGTGTGTATTTATGTGAGAGTGCGTGTGTGTATGTCTGTGTGAGTGTGTAATAGAGAGAGTGTGTATTTATGTGAGAGTGTGTGTGTGTCTGTCTGTGTCAGTGTGTAATAGAGAGAGAGTGTGTATTTATGTAAGAGAGTGCGTGTGTGCATGAATGTGTAAGTGTGTAATAGAGAGAGAGTGTGTATTTATGTGAGAGTGCGTGTGTGTATGTCTGTGTGATTGTGTAATAGAGAGAGTGTGTGTATTTATGTGAGGGTGCGTGAGTGTATGTCTGTGTGAGTGTGTAATAGAGTGAGAGTGTATTTATGTGAGAGTGCGTGTGTGTATGTCTGTGTGAGTGTGTAATAGAGAGAGTGTGTATTTATGTGAGAGTGTGTGTGTGTATGTCTGTGTGAGTGTGTAAGAAAGAGAGAGTGTGTATTTATGTGAGAGCGCGTGTGTGCATGTCTGTGTGTGTGTAATAGAGTGAGAGTGTATTTATGTGAGAGTGCGCGTGTGTATGTCTGTGTGAGTGTGTAATAGAGAGAGAGTGTGTATTTATGTGAGAGTGCGTGTGTGTATGTCTGTGTGATTGTGTAATAGAGAGAGTGTGCATTTATGTGAGAGTGCTTGTGTGTATGTCTGTGTGAGTGTGTAATAGAGTGAGAGTGTATTTATGTGAGAGTGCGTGTGTGTATGTCAGTGTGAGTGTGTAATAGAGAGAGAGTGTGTATTTATGTGAGAGTGCGTGTGTGTATGTCTGTGTGAGTGTGTAATAGAGAGAGTGTGTATTTATGTGAGAGTGCGTGTGTGTATATCTGTGTGAGTGTGTAATAGAGAGAGTGTGTATTTATGTGAGAGTGTGTGTGTGTCTGTCTGTGTCAGTGTGTAATAGAGAGAGAGTGTGTATTTATGTAAGAGAGTGCGTGTGTGCATGAATGTGTAAGTGTGTAATAGAGAGAGAGTGTGTATTTATGTGAGAGTGCGTGAGTGTATGTCTGTGTGAGTGTGTAATAGAGTGAGAGTGTATTTATGTGAGAGTGCGTGGGTGTATGTCTGTGTGAGTGTGTTATAAAGTGAGAGAGTGTATTTATGTGAGAGTGTGTGTGTATGTCTGTGTGAGTGTGTAATAGAGAGAGTGTGTATTTATGTGAGAGTGCGTGTGTGTATGTCTGTGTGAGTGTGTAATAGAGAGAGTGTGTATTTATGTGAGAGTGCGTGTGTGTATGTCTGTGTGAGTGTGTAATAGAGAGAGTGTGTATTTATGTGAGAGTGTGTGTGTGTCTGTCTGTGTCAGTGTGTAATAGAGAGAGAGTGTGTATTTATGTAAGAGAGTGCGTGTGTGCATGAATGTGTAAGTGTGTAATAGAGAGAGAGTGTGTATTTATGTGAGAGTGCGTGTGTGTATGTCTGTGTGATTGTGTAATAGAGAGAGTGTGTGTATTTATGTGAGGGTGCGTGAGTGTATGTCTGTGTGAGTGTGTAATAGAGAGAGTGTGTATTTATGTGAGAGTGTGTGTGTGTATGTCTGTGTGAGTGTGTAAGAAAGAGAGAGTATGTATTTATGTGAGAGTGCGTGTGTGCATGTCTGTGTGTGTGTTATAGAGTGAGAGTGTATTTATGTGAGAGTGCGCGTGTGTATGTCTGTGTGATTGTGTAATAGAGAGAGTGTGTATTTATGTGAGAGTGCGTGTGTGTATGTCTGTGTGAGTGTGTAATAGAGTGAGAGTGTATTTATGTGAGAGTGCGTGTGTGTATGTCAGTGTGAGTGTGTAATAGAGAGAGAGTGTGTATTTATGTGAGAGTGCGTGTGTGTATGTCAGTGTGAGTGTGTAATAGGGAGAGTGTGTATTTATGTGGGAGTGCGTGTGTGTATATCTGTGTGAGTGTGTAATAGAGGGAGTGTGTATTTATGTGAGAGTGTGTGTGTGTATGTCTGTGTGAGTGTGTAATAGAGAGAGAGTGTGTATTTATGTGAGAGTGCGTGTGTGTATGTCTGTGTGAGTGTGTAATAGAGTGAGAGTGTATTTATGTGAGAGTGCGCGTGTGTATGTCTGTGTGAGTGTGTAATAGAGAGAGAGTGTGTATTTATGTGAGAGTGCGTGTGTGTATGTCTGTGTGAGTGTGTAATAGAGAGAGTGTGTATTTATGTGAGAGTGCATGTGTGTATGTCTGTGTGAGTGTGTAATAGAGTGAGAGTGTATTTATGTGAGAGTGCGTGTGTGTATGTCTGTGTGTGTGTGTAATAGAGAGGGAATGTATTTATGTGAGAGTGCGTGTGTGTATGTCTCTGTGAGTGTGGAATATAGAGAGTGTGTATTTTTGTGAGAGTGCATGTGTGTAAGTCTGTGTGAGTGTGTAATATGCATTTATGTGAGAGTGCATGTGTGTATGTCTGTGTGAGTGTGTACTTGAGAGGATGTGTATTTCTGTGAGAATGCGTGTGTGTATGTCTGTGTGAGTGTGAAATAGAGAGAGTGTATTTATGTGTGAGTGGGTGTGTGTGCATGTCTGTGTGAGTGTGTAATAGAGAGAGAGTGTGTATTTATGTGAGAGTGCATGTGTATATGTCTTTGTGAGAGTGTAATAGAGAGAGAGTGTGTATATATGTGAGAGTGTGTGTGTGTCTGTTTGTGTGAGTGTGTAATAGAGAGAGAGTGTGTATTTATGTGTGAGTGTGTGTGTGTGGATGTCTGTGTGAGTGTGGACTAGAGTGAGAGTTTGTATTTATATGAGAGTGTGTGTGTACGTCTGTGTGAGTGTTTAATAGAGAGAGTGTGTATTTATGTGAGAGTGCGTGTGTGTATGTCTGTGTGAGTTTGTAATTGAGAGAGTGTACTTATGTGTGAATGGGTGTGTGTGCATGTCTGTGTGAGTGTGGAATATAGAGAGTGTGTATTTATGTGAGAGTGCATGTGTGTATGTCTGTGTGAGTGTGTAATAGAGCGAGAGTGTGTATTTATGTGGGAGTGCGTGTGTGTATGTCTGTGTGAGGGTGTAATAGAGAGAGTGTGTATTTATGTGAGAGTGCGTGAGTGTATGTCTGTGTGAGTGTGTAATAGAGAGAGTGTATTTATGTGTGAGTGGGTGTGTGTGCATGTCTGTGTGAGTGTGTAATAGAGAGAGTGTGTATTTATGTGAGAGTGGGTGTGTGTATGTCTGTGTGAGTGTGTAAGAGAGAGAGAGTGTGTATTTATGTGAGAGTGCGTGTGTGTATGTCTGTGTGAGTGTGTAACAGAGAGAGAGTGTGTATTTATGTGAGAGTGCGTGTGTGTATGTCTGTGTGAGTGTGTAATAGAGACAGAGTGTGTATTTATGTGAGAGTGCGTGTGCGTATGTCTGTGTGAGTGTGTAATAGAGACAGAGTGTGTATTTATGTGAGAGTGCGTGTGTGTATGTCTGTGTGAGTGTGTAATAGAGAGAGAGTGTGTATTTATGTGAGAGTGCGTGTGCGTATGTCTTTGTGAGTGTGTAATCGAGACAGAGTGTGTATTTATGTGAGAGTGCGTGTGTGTATGTCTGTGTGAGTGTGTAATAGAGAGAGTGTGTATTTATGTGAGAGTGCGTGTGTGTATGTCTGTGTGAGTGTGTAATAGAGAGAGAGTGTGTATTTACGTGAGAGTGCGTGTGTGTATGTCTGTGTGAGTGTGTAATAGAGAGAGAGTGTGTATTTATGTGAGAGTGCGTGTGCGTATGTCTGTGTGAGTGTGGAATAGAGACAGAGTGTGTATTTATGTGAGAGTGCGTGTGTATATGTCTGTGTGAGTGTGTAATAGAGAGAGAGTGTGTATTTATGTGAGAGTGCGTGTGCGTATGTCTGTGTGAGTGGGTAATAGAGAGAGAGTGTGTATTTCTGTGAGAGTGCGTGTGTGTATGTCTGTGTGAGTGTGTAACAGAGAGAGAGTGTATTTATGTGAGAGTGCGTGTGTGTATGTCTGTGTGAGTGTGTAATAGAGAGAGTGTATTTCTGTGTGAATGGGTGTGTGTACATGTCTGTGTGAGTGTGTATTAGAGAGAGAGTGTATTTATGTGGGAGTGCGTGTGTGTATGTCTGTGTGAGTGTGTAATAGAGAGAGTGTATTTAAGTGAGAGTGCGTGTGTGTATGTCTGTGTGTGTGTAATAGAGAGAGAGTGTATTTATGTGAGAGTGCATGTGTGTATGTCTGTGTGAGTGTGTAATAGAGTGAGAGTGTGTATTTATGTGAGAGTGTGTGTGTGCATGTCTGTGTGAGTGTGTAATAGAGAGAGAGTGTATTTATGTGAGAATGCGTGTGTGTATGTCTGTTTGAGTATGTAATAGAGAGAGTGTATTTATGTGAGGGTGCGTGTGTGTATGTCTGTGTGAGTGTGTAATAGAGAGAGAGTGTGTATTTATGTGAGAGTGCGCGTGTGTATGTCTGTGTGAGTGTGTAATAGAGAGAGAGTGTGTATTTATGTGAGAGTGCGTGTGTGTATGTCTGTGTGAGTGTGTAATTGAGAGAGAGTGTGTATTTATGTGAGAGTGCATGTGTGCATGTCTGTGTGAGTGTGTAATAGAGTGAGTGTGTATTTATGTGAGAGTGCGTGTGTGTATGTCTGTGTGAGTGTGTAACAGAGAGAGAGTGTATTTATGTGAGAGTGCGTGTGTGTATGTCAGTGTGAGTGTGTAATAGAGAGAGTGTGTTTTTATGTGAGAGTGTGTGTGTCTATGTCTGTGTGAGTGTGTAATAGAGTGAGAGTGTATTTATGTGAGAGTGCGCGTGTGTATGTCTGTGTGAGTGTGTAATAGAGAGAGAGTGTGTATTTATTTAAGAGAGTGCGTGTGTGCATGAATGTGTAAGTGTGTAATAGAGAGAGAGTGTGTATTTATGTGAGAGTGCGTGTGTGTATGTCTGTGTGATTGTGTAATAGAGAGAGTGTGTGTATTTATGTGAGGGTGCGTGAGTGTATGTCTGTGTGAGTGTGTAATAGAGTGAGAGTGTATTTATGTGAGAGTGCGTGTGTGTATGTCTATGTGAGTGTGTAATAGAGAGAGTGTGTATTTATGTGAGAGTGTGTGTGTGTATGTCTGTGTGAGTGTGTAAGAAAGAGAGAGTGTGTATTTATGTGAGAGTGCGTGTGTGCATGTCTGTGTGTGTGTAATAGAGTGAGAGTGTATTTATGTGAGAGTGCGCGTGTGTATGTCTGTGTGAGTGTGTAATAGAGAGAGAGTGTGTATTTATGTGAGAGTGCGTGTGTGTATGTCTGTGTGATTGTGTAATAGAGAGAGTGTGCATTTATGTGAGAGTGCGTGTGTGTATGTCTGTGTGAGTGTGTAATAGAGAGAGAGTGTGTATTTATGTGAGAGTGCGTGTGTGCATGTCTGTGTGTGTGTAATAGAGTGAGAGTGTATTTATGTGAGAGTGCGTGTGTGTATGTCTGTGTGTGTGTGTAATAGAGTGAGAGTGTATTTATGTGAGAGTGCGTGTGTGTATATCAGTGTGAGTGTGTAATAGAGAGAGAGTGTGTATTTATGTGAGAGTGCGTGTGTGTATGTCTGTGTGAGTGTGTAATAGAGAGAGTGTGTATTTATGTGAGAGTGCGTGTGTGTATATCTGTGTGAGTGTGTAATAGAGGGAGTGTGTATTTATGTGAGAGTGTGTGTGTGTATGTCTGTGTGAGTGTGTAATAGAGATAGTGTGTATTTATGTGAGAGCGCGTGTGTGCATGTCTGTGTGAGTGTGTAATAGAGAGAGAGTGTGTATTTATGTGAGAGTGCGTGTGTGTATGTCTGTGTGAGTGTGTAATAGAGTGAGAGTGTATTTATGTGAGAGTGCGCGTGTGTATGTCTGTGTGAGTGTGTAATAGAGAGAGAGTGTGTATTTATGTGAGAGTGCGTGTGTGTATGTCTGTGTGAGTGTGTAATAGAGAGAGTGTGTATTTATGTGAGAGTGCATGTGTGTATGTCTGTGTGAGTGTGTAATAGAGTGAGAGTGTATTTATGTGAGAGTGCGTGTGTGTATGTCTGTGTGTGTGTGTAATAGAGAGGGAGTGTATTTATGTGAGAGTGCGTGTGTGTATGTCTCTGTGAGTGTGGAATATAGAGAGTGTGTATTTTTGTGAGAGTGCATGTGTGTAAGTCTGTGTGAGTTTGTAATATGCATTTATGTGAGAGTGCATGTGTGTATGTCTGTGTGAGTGTGTACTTGAGAGGATGTGTGTTTCTGTGAGAATGCGTGTGTGTATGTCTGTGTGAGTGTGAAATAGAGAGAGTGTATTTATGTGTGAGTGGGTGTGTGTGCATGTCTGTGTGAGTGTGTAATAGAGAGAGAGTGTGTATTTATGTGAGAGTGCATGTGCATATGTCTTTGTGAGTGTGTAATAGAGAGAGAGTGTGTATATATGTGAGAGTGTGTGTGTGTCTGTTTGTGTGAGTGTGTAATAGAGAGAGAGTGTATTTATGTGAGAGTGCATGTGTGTATGTCTGTGTGAGTGTGTAATAGAGTGAGAGTGTATTTATGTGAGAGTGCGCGTGTGTATGTCTGTGTGAGTGTGTAATAGAGAGAGAGTGTGTATTTATGTGAGAGTGCGTGTGTGTATGTCTGTGTGAGTGTGTAATAGAGAGAGAGTGTGTATTTATGTGAGAGTGCGTGTGTGTATGACTGTGTGAGTGTGTAATTGAGAGAGAGTGTGTATTTATGTGAGAGTGCGTGTGTGCATGTCTGTGTGAGTGTGTAATAGAGTGAGTGTGTATTTATGTGAGAGTGCGTGTGTGTATGTCTGTGTGAGTGTGTAACAGAGAGAGAGTGTATTTATGTGAGAGTGCGTGTGTGTATGTCAGTGTGAGTGTGTAATAGAGAGAGTGTGTTTTTATGTGAGAGTGTGTGTGTGTATGTCTGTGTGAGTGTGTAATAGAGTGAGAGTGTATTTATGTGAGAGTGCGCGTGTGTATGTCTGTGTGAGTGTGTAATAGAGAGAGAGTGTGTATTTATTTAAGAGAGTGCGTGTGTGCATGAATGTGTAAGTGTGTAATAGAGAGAGAGTGTGTATTTATGTGAGAGTGCGTGTGTGTATGTCTGTGTGATTGTGTAATAGAGAGAGTGTGTGTATTTATGTGAGGGTGCGTGAGTGTATGTCTGTGTGAGTGTGTAATAGAGTGAGAGTGTATTTATGTGAGAGTGCGTGTGTGTATGTCTGTGTGAGTGTGTAATAGAGAGAGTGTGTATTTATGTGAGAGTGTGTGTGTGTATGTCTGTGTGAGTGTGTAAGAAAGAGAGAGTGTGTATTTATGTGAGAGTGCGTGTGTGCATGTCTGTGTGTGTGTAATAGAGTGAGAGTGTATTTATGTGAGAGTGCGCGTGTGTATGTCTGTGTGAGTGTGTAATAGAGAGAGAGTGTGTATTTATGTGAGAGTGCGTGTGTGTATGTCTGTGTGATTGTGTAATAGAGAGAGTGTGTGTATTTATGTGAGGGTGCGTGAGTGTATGTCTGTGTGAGTGTGTAATAGAGTGAGAGTGTATTTATGTGAGAGTGCGTGTGTGTATGTCTGTGTGAGTGTGTAATAGAGAGAGTGTGTATTTATGTGAGAGTGTGTGTGTGTATGTCTGTGTGAGTGTGTAAGAAAGAGAGAGTATGTATTTATGTGAGAGTGCGTGTGTGCATGTCTGTGTGTGTGTTATAGAGTGAGAGTGTATTTATGTGAGAGTGCGCGTGTGTATGTCTGTGTGAGTGTGTAATCGAGAGAGAGTGTGTATTTATGTGAGAGTGCGTGTGTGTATGTCTGTGTGAGTGTGTAATAGAGTGAGTGTGTATTTATGTGAGAGTGCGTGTGTGTATGTCTGTGTGATTGTGTAATAGAGAGAGTGTGCATTTATGTGAGAGTGCGTGTGTGTATGTCTGTGTGAGTGTGTAATAGAGTGAGAGTGTATTTATGTGAGAGTGCGTGTGTGTATGTCAGTGTGAGTGTGTAATAGAGAGAGAGTGTGTATTTATGTGAGAGTGCGTGTGTGTATGTCAGTGTGAGTGTGTAATAGAGAGAGTGTGTATTTATGTGAGAGTGCGTGTGTGTATATCTGTGTGAGTGTGTAATAGAGGGAGTGTGTATTTATGTGAGAGTGTGTGTGTGTATGTCTGTGTGAGTGTGTAATAGAGAGAGAGTGTGTATTTATGTGAGAGTGCGTGTGTGTATGTCTGTGTGAGTGTGTAATAGAGTGAGAGTGTATTTATGTGAGAGTGCGCGTGTGTATGTCTGTGTGAGTGTGTAATAGAGAGAGAGTGTGTATTTATGTGAGAGTGCGTGTGTGTATGTCTGTGTGAGTGTGTAATAGAGAGAGTGTGTATTTATGTGAGAGTGCATGTGTGTATGTCTGTGTGAGTGTGTAATAGAGTGAGAGTGTATTTATGTGAGAGTGCGTGTGTGTATGTCTGTGTGTGTGTGTAATAGAGAGGGAATGTATTTATGTGAGAGTGCGTGTGTGTATGTCTCTGTGAGTGTGGAATATAGAGAGTGTGTATTTTTGTGAGAGTGCATGTGTGTAAGTCTGTGTGAGTGTGTAATATGCATTTATGTGAGAGTGCATGTGTGTATGTCTGTGTGAGTGTGTACTTGAGAGGATGTGTATTTCTGTGAGAATGCGTGTGTGTATGTCTGTGTGAGTGTGAAATAGAGAGAGTGTATTTATGTGTGAGTGGGTGTGTGTGCATGTCTGTGTGAGTGTGCAATAGAGAGAGAGTGTGTATTTATGTGAGAGTGCATGTGTATATGTCTTTGTGAGAGTGTAATAGAGAGAGAGTGTGTATATATGTGAGAGTGTGTGTGTGTCTGTTTGTGTGAGTGTGTAATAGAGAGAGAGTGTGTATTTATGTGTGAGTGTGTGTGTGTGGATGTCTGTGTGAGTGTGGACTAGAGTGAGAGTTTGTATTTATATGAGAGTGTGTGTGTACGTCTGTGTGAGTGTTTAATAGAGAGAGTGTGTATTTATGTGAGAGTGCGTGTGTGTATGTCTGTGTGAGTTTGTAATTGAGAGAGTGTACTTATGTGTGAATGGGTGTGTGTGCATGTCTGTGTGAGTGTGGAATATAGAGAGTGTGTATTTATGTGAGAGTGCATGTGTGTATGTCTGTGTGAGTGTGTAATAGAGCGAGAGTGTGTATTTATGTGGGAGTGCGTGTGTGTATGTCTGTGTGAGGGTGTAATAGAGAGAGTGTGTATTTATGTGAGAGTGCGTGAGTGTATGTCTGTGTGAGTGTGTAATAGAGAGAGTGTATTTATGTGTGAGTGGGTGTGTGTGCATGTCTGTGTGAGTGTGTAATAGAGAGAGTGTGTATTTATGTGAGAGTGGGTGTGTGTATGTCTGTGTGAGTGTGTAAGAGAGAGAGAGTGTGTATTTATGTGAGAGTGCGTGTGTGTATGTCTGTGTGAGTGTGTAACAGAGAGAGAGTGTGTATTTATGTGAGAGTGCGTGTGTGTATGTCTGTGTGAGTGTGTAATAGAGACAGAGTGTGTATTTATGTGAGAGTGCGTGTGCGTATGTCTGTGTGAGTGTGTAATAGAGACAGAGTGTGTATTTATGTGAGAGTGCGTGTGTGTATGTCTGTGTGAGTGTGTAATAGAGAGAGAGTGTGTATTTATGTGAGAGTGCGTGTGCGTATGTCTTTGTGAGTGTGTAATCGAGACAGAGTGTGTATTTATGTGAGAGTGCGTGTGTGTATGTCTGTGTGAGTGTGTAATAGAGAGAGTGTGTATTTATGTGAGAGTGTGTGTGTGTATGTCTGTGTGAGTGTGTAAGAAAGAGAGAGTGTGTATTTATGTGAGAGCGCGTGTGTGCATGTCTGTGTGTGTGTAATAGAGTGAGAGTGTATTTATGTGAGAGTGCGCGTGTGTATGTCTGTGTGAGTGTGTAATAGAGAGAGAGTGTGTATTTATGTGAGAGTGCGTGTGTGTATGTCTGTGTGATTGTGTAATAGAGAGAGTGTGCATTTATGTGAGAGTGCTTGTGTGTATGTCTGTGTGAGTGTGTAATAGAGTGAGAGTGTATTTATGTGAGAGTGCGTGTGTGTATGTCAGTGTGAGTGTGTAATAGAGAGAGAGTGTGTATTTATGTGAGAGTGCGTGTGTGTATGTCTGTGTGAGTGTGTAATAGAGAGAGTGTGTATTTATGTGAGAGTGCGTGTGTGTATATCTGTGTGAGTGTGTAATAGAGAGAGTGTGTATTTATGTGAGAGTGTGTGTGTGTCTGTCTGTGTCAGTGTGTAATAGAGAGAGAGTGTGTATTTATGTAAGAGAGTGCGTGTGTGCATGAATGTGTAAGTGTGTAATAGAGAGAGAGTGTGTATTTATGTGAGAGTGCGTGAGTGTATGTCTGTGTGAGTGTGTAATAGAGTGAGAGTGTATTTATGTGAGAGTGCGTGGGTGTATGTCTGTGTGAGTGTGTTATAAAGTGAGAGAGTGTATTTATGTGAGAGTGTGTGTGTATGTCTGTGTGAGTGTGTAATAGAGAGAGTGTGTATTTATGTGAGAGTGCGTGTGTGTATGTCTGTGTGAGTGTGTAATAGAGAGAGTGTGTATTTATGTGAGAGTGCGTGTGTGTATGTCTGTGTGAGTGTGTAATAGAGAGAGTGTGTATTTATGTGAGAGTGTGTGTGTGTCTGTCTGTGTCAGTGTGTAATAGAGAGAGAGTGTGTATTTATGTAAGAGAGTGCGTGTGTGCATGAATGTGTAAGTGTGTAATAGAGAGAGAGTGTGTATTTATGTGAGAGTGCGTGTGTGTATGTCTGTGTGATTGTGTAATAGAGAGAGTGTGTGTATTTATGTGAGGGTGCGTGAGTGTATGTCTGTGTGAGTGTGTAATAGAGAGAGTGTGTATTTATGTGAGAGTGTGTGTGTGTATGTCTGTGTGAGTGTGTAAGAAAGAGAGAGTATGTATTTATGTGAGAGTGCGTGTGTGCATGTCTGTGTGTGTGTTATAGAGTGAGAGTGTATTTATGTGAGAGTGCGCGTGTGTATGTCTGTGTGATTGTGTAATAGAGAGAGTGTGTATTTATGTGAGAGTGCGTGTGTGTATGTCTGTGTGAGTGTGTAATAGAGTGAGAGTGTATTTATGTGAGAGTGCGTGTGTGTATGTCAGTGTGAGTGTGTAATAGAGAGAGAGTGTGTATTTATGTGAGAGTGCGTGTGTGTATGTCAGTGTGAGTGTGTAATAGGGAGAGTGTGTATTTATGTGGGAGTGCGTGTGTGTATATCTGTGTGAGTGTGTAATAGAGGGAGTGTGTATTTATGTGAGAGTGTGTGTGTGTATGTCTGTGTGAGTGTGTAATAGAGAGAGAGTGTGTATTTATGTGAGAGTGCGTGTGTGTATGTCTGTGTGAGTGTGTAATAGAGTGAGAGTGTATTTATGTGAGAGTGCGCGTGTGTATGTCTGTGTGAGTGTGTAATAGAGAGAGAGTGTGTATTTATGTGAGAGTGCGTGTGTGTATGTCTGTGTGAGTGTGTAATAGAGAGAGTGTGTATTTATGTGAGAGTGCATGTGTGTATGTCTGTGTGAGTGTGTAATAGAGTGAGAGTGTATTTATGTGAGAGTGCGTGTGTGTATGTCTGTGTGTGTGTGTAATAGAGAGGGAATGTATTTATGTGAGAGTGCGTGTGTGTATGTCTCTGTGAGTGTGGAATATAGAGAGTGTGTATTTTTGTGAGAGTGCATGTGTGTAAGTCTGTGTGAGTGTGTAATATGCATTTATGTGAGAGTGCATGTGTGTATGTCTGTGTGAGTGTGTACTTGAGAGGATGTGTATTTCTGTGAGAATGCGTGTGTGTATGTCTGTGTGAGTGTGAAATAGAGAGAGTGTATTTATGTGTGAGTGGGTGTGTGTGCATGTCTGTGTGAGTGTGTAATAGAGAGAGAGTGTGTATTTATGTGAGAGTGCATGTGTATATGTCTTTGTGAGAGTGTAATAGAGAGAGAGTGTGTATATATGTGAGAGTGTGTGTGTGTCTGTTTGTGTGAGTGTGTAATAGAGAGAGAGTGTGTATTTATGTGTGAGTGTGTGTGTGTGGATGTCTGTGTGAGTGTGGACTAGAGTGAGAGTTTGTATTTATATGAGAGTGTGTGTGTACGTCTGTGTGAGTGTTTAATAGAGAGAGTGTGTATTTATGTGAGAGTGCGTGTGTGTATGTCTGTGTGAGTTTGTAATTGAGAGAGTGTACTTATGTGTGAATGGGTGTGTGTGCATGTCTGTGTGAGTGTGGAATATAGAGAGTGTGTATTTATGTGAGAGTGCATGTGTGTATGTCTGTGTGAGTGTGTAATAGAGCGAGAGTGTGTATTTATGTGGGAGTGCGTGTGTGTATGTCTGTGTGAGGGTGTAATAGAGAGAGTGTGTATTTATGTGAGAGTGCGTGAGTGTATGTCTGTGTGAGTGTGTAATAGAGAGAGTGTATTTATGTGTGAGTGGGTGTGTGTGCATGTCTGTGTGAGTGTGTAATAGAGAGAGTGTGTATTTATGTGAGAGTGGGTGTGTGTATGTCTGTGTGAGTGTGTAAGAGAGAGAGAGTGTGTATTTATGTGAGAGTGCGTGTGTGTATGTCTGTGTGAGTGTGTAACAGAGAGAGAGTGTGTATTTATGTGAGAGTGCGTGTGTGTATGTCTGTGTGAGTGTGTAATAGAGACAGAGTGTGTATTTATGTGAGAGTGCGTGTGCGTATGTCTGTGTGAGTGTGTAATAGAGACAGAGTGTGTATTTATGTGAGAGTGCGTGTGTGTATGTCTGTGTGAGTGTGTAATAGAGAGAGAGTGTGTATTTATGTGAGAGTGCGTGTGCGTATGTCTTTGTGAGTGTGTAATCGAGACAGAGTGTGTATTTATGTGAGAGTGCGTGTGTGTATGTCTGTGTGAGTGTGTAATAGAGAGAGTGTGTATTTATGTGAGAGTGCGTGTGTGTATGTCTGTGTGAGTGTGTAATAGAGAGAGAGTGTGTATTTACGTGAGAGTGCGTGTGTGTATGTCTGTGTGAGTGTGTAATAGAGAGAGAGTGTGTATTTATGTGAGAGTGCGTGTGCGTATGTCTGTGTGAGTGTGGAATAGAGACAGAGTGTGTATTTATGTGAGAGTGCGTGTGTATATGTCTGTGTGAGTGTGTAATAGAGAGAGAGTGTGTATTTATGTGAGAGTGCGTGTGCGTATGTCTGTGTGAGTGGGTAATAGAGAGAGAGTGTGTATTTCTGTGAGAGTGCGTGTGTGTATGTCTGTGTGAGTGTGTAACAGAGAGAGAGTGTATTTATGTGAGAGTGCGTGTGTGTATGTCTGTGTGAGTGTGTAATAGAGAGAGTGTATTTCTGTGTGAATGGGTGTGTGTACATGTCTGTGTGAGTGTGTATTAGAGAGAGAGTGTATTTATGTGGGAGTGCGTGTGTGTATGTCTGTGTGAGTGTGTAATAGAGAGAGTGTATTTAAGTGAGAGTGCGTGTGTGTATGTCTGTGTGTGTGTAATAGAGAGAGAGTGTATTTATGTGAGAGTGCATGTGTGTATGTCTGTGTGAGTGTGTAATAGAGTGAGAGTGTGTATTTATGTGAGAGTGTGTGTGTGCATGTCTGTGTGAGTGTGTAATAGAGAGAGAGTGTATTTATGTGAGAATGCGTGTGTGTATGTCTGTTTGAGTATGTAATAGAGAGAGTGTATTTATGTGAGGGTGCGTGTGTGTATGTCTGTGTGAGTGTGTAATAGAGAGAGAGTGTGTATTTATGTGAGAGTGCGCGTGTGTATGTCTGTGTGAGTGTGTAATAGAGAGAGAGTGTGTATTTATGTGAGAGTGCGTGTGTGTATGTCTGTGTGAGTGTGTAATTGAGAGAGAGTGTGTATTTATGTGAGAGTGCATGTGTGCATGTCTGTGTGAGTGTGTAATAGAGTGAGTGTGTATTTATGTGAGAGTGCGTGTGTGTATGTCTGTGTGAGTGTGTAACAGAGAGAGAGTGTATTTATGTGAGAGTGCGTGTGTGTATGTCAGTGTGAGTGTGTAATAGAGAGAGTGTGTTTTTATGTGAGAGTGTGTGTGTCTATGTCTGTGTGAGTGTGTAATAGAGTGAGAGTGTATTTATGTGAGAGTGCGCGTGTGTATGTCTGTGTGAGTGTGTAATAGAGAGAGAGTGTGTATTTATTTAAGAGAGTGCGTGTGTGCATGAATGTGTAAGTGTGTAATAGAGAGAGAGTGTGTATTTATGTGAGAGTGCGTGTGTGTATGTCTGTGTGATTGTGTAATAGAGAGAGTGTGTGTATTTATGTGAGGGTGCGTGAGTGTATGTCTGTGTGAGTGTGTAATAGAGTGAGAGTGTATTTATGTGAGAGTGCGTGTGTGTATGTCTATGTGAGTGTGTAATAGAGAGAGTGTGTATTTATGTGAGAGTGTGTGTGTGTATGTCTGTGTGAGTGTGTAAGAAAGAGAGAGTGTGTATTTATGTGAGAGTGCGTGTGTGCATGTCTGTGTGTGTGTAATAGAGTGAGAGTGTATTTATGTGAGAGTGCGCGTGTGTATGTCTGTGTGAGTGTGTAATAGAGAGAGAGTGTGTATTTATGTGAGAGTGCGTGTGTGTATGTCTGTGTGATTGTGTAATAGAGAGAGTGTGCATTTATGTGAGAGTGCGTGTGTGTATGTCTGTGTGAGTGTGTAATAGAGAGAGAGTGTGTATTTATGTGAGAGTGCGTGTGTGCATGTCTGTGTGTGTGTAATAGAGTGAGAGTGTATTTATGTGAGAGTGCGTGTGTGTATGTCTGTGTGTGTGTGTAATAGAGTGAGAGTGTATTTATGTGAGAGTGCGTGTGTGTATATCAGTGTGAGTGTGTAATAGAGAGAGAGTGTGTATTTATGTGAGAGTGCGTGTGTGTATGTCTGTGTGAGTGTGTAATAGAGAGAGTGTGTATTTATGTGAGAGTGCGTGTGTGTATATCTGTGTGAGTGTGTAATAGAGGGAGTGTGTATTTATGTGAGAGTGTGTGTGTGTATGTCTGTGTGAGTGTGTAATAGAGATAGTGTGTATTTATGTGAGAGCGCGTGTGTGCATGTCTGTGTGAGTGTGTAATAGAGAGAGAGTGTGTATTTATGTGAGAGTGCGTGTGTGTATGTCTGTGTGAGTGTGTAATAGAGTGAGAGTGTATTTATGTGAGAGTGCGCGTGTGTATGTCTGTGTGAGTGTGTAATAGAGAGAGAGTGTGTATTTATGTGAGAGTGCGTGTGTGTATGTCTGTGTGAGTGTGTAATAGAGAGAGTGTGTATTTATGTGAGAGTGCATGTGTGTATGTCTGTGTGAGTGTGTAATAGAGTGAGAGTGTATTTATGTGAGAGTGCGTGTGTGTATGTCTGTGTGTGTGTGTAATAGAGAGGGAGTGTATTTATGTGAGAGTGCGTGTGTGTATGTCTCTGTGAGTGTGGAATATAGAGAGTGTGTATTTTTGTGAGAGTGCATGTGTGTAAGTCTGTGTGAGTTTGTAATATGCATTTATGTGAGAGTGCATGTGTGTATGTCTGTGTGAGTGTGTACTTGAGAGGATGTGTGTTTCTGTGAGAATGCGTGTGTGTATGTCTGTGTGAGTGTGAAATAGAGAGAGTGTATTTATGTGTGAGTGGGTGTGTGTGCATGTCTGTGTGAGTGTGTAATAGAGAGAGAGTGTGTATTTATGTGAGAGTGCATGTGCATATGTCTTTGTGAGTGTGTAATAGAGAGAGAGTGTGTATATATGTGAGAGTGTGTGTGTGTCTGTTTGTGTGAGTGTGTAATAGAGAGAGAGTGTATTTATGTGAGAGTGCATGTGTGTATGTCTGTGTGAGTGTGTAATAGAGTGAGAGTGTATTTATGTGAGAGTGCGCGTGTGTATGTCTGTGTGAGTGTGTAATAGAGAGAGAGTGTGTATTTATGTGAGAGTGCGTGTGTGTATGTCTGTGTGAGTGTGTAATAGAGAGAGAGTGTGTATTTATGTGAGAGTGCGTGTGTGTATGACTGTGTGAGTGTGTAATTGAGAGAGAGTGTGTATTTATGTGAGAGTGCGTGTGTGCATGTCTGTGTGAGTGTGTAATAGAGTGAGTGTGTATTTATGTGAGAGTGCGTGTGTGTATGTCTGTGTGAGTGTGTAACAGAGAGAGAGTGTATTTATGTGAGAGTGCGTGTGTGTATGTCAGTGTGAGTGTGTAATAGAGAGAGTGTGTTTTTATGTGAGAGTGTGTGTGTGTATGTCTGTGTGAGTGTGTAATAGAGTGAGAGTGTATTTATGTGAGAGTGCGCGTGTGTATGTCTGTGTGAGTGTGTAATAGAGAGAGAGTGTGTATTTATTTAAGAGAGTGCGTGTGTGCATGAATGTGTAAGTGTGTAATAGAGAGAGAGTGTGTATTTATGTGAGAGTGCGTGTGTGTATGTCTGTGTGATTGTGTAATAGAGAGAGTGTGTGTATTTATGTGAGGGTGCGTGAGTGTATGTCTGTGTGAGTGTGTAATAGAGTGAGAGTGTATTTATGTGAGAGTGCGTGTGTGTATGTCTGTGTGAGTGTGTAATAGAGAGAGTGTGTATTTATGTGAGAGTGTGTGTGTGTATGTCTGTGTGAGTGTGTAAGAAAGAGAGAGTGTGTATTTATGTGAGAGTGCGTGTGTGCATGTCTGTGTGTGTGTAATAGAGTGAGAGTGTATTTATGTGAGAGTGCGCGTGTGTATGTCTGTGTGAGTGTGTAATAGAGAGAGAGTGTGTATTTATGTGAGAGTGCGTGTGTGTATGTCTGTGTGATTGTGTAATAGAGAGAGTGTGTGTATTTATGTGAGGGTGCGTGAGTGTATGTCTGTGTGAGTGTGTAATAGAGTGAGAGTGTATTTATGTGAGAGTGCGTGTGTGTATGTCTGTGTGAGTGTGTAATAGAGAGAGTGTGTATTTATGTGAGAGTGTGTGTGTGTATGTCTGTGTGAGTGTGTAAGAAAGAGAGAGTATGTATTTATGTGAGAGTGCGTGTGTGCATGTCTGTGTGTGTGTTATAGAGTGAGAGTGTATTTATGTGAGAGTGCGCGTGTGTATGTCTGTGTGAGTGTGTAATCGAGAGAGAGTGTGTATTTATGTGAGAGTGCGTGTGTGTATGTCTGTGTGAGTGTGTAATAGAGTGAGTGTGTATTTATGTGAGAGTGCGTGTGTGTATGTCTGTGTGATTGTGTAATAGAGAGAGTGTGCATTTATGTGAGAGTGCGTGTGTGTATGTCTGTGTGAGTGTGTAATAGAGTGAGAGTGTATTTATGTGAGAGTGCGTGTGTGTATGTCAGTGTGAGTGTGTAATAGAGAGAGAGTGTGTATTTATGTGAGAGTGCGTGTGTGTATGTCAGTGTGAGTGTGTAATAGAGAGAGTGTGTATTTATGTGAGAGTGCGTGTGTGTATATCTGTGTGAGTGTGTAATAGAGGGAGTGTGTATTTATGTGAGAGTGTGTGTGTGTATGTCTGTGTGAGTGTGTAATAGAGAGAGAGTGTGTATTTATGTGAGAGTGCGTGTGTGTATGTCTGTGTGAGTGTGTAATAGAGTGAGAGTGTATTTATGTGAGAGTGCGCGTGTGTATGTCTGTGTGAGTGTGTAATAGAGAGAGAGTGTGTATTTATGTGAGAGTGCGTGTGTGTATGTCTGTGTGAGTGTGTAATAGAGAGAGTGTGTATTTATGTGAGAGTGCATGTGTGTATGTCTGTGTGAGTGTGTAATAGAGTGAGAGTGTATTTATGTGAGAGTGCGTGTGTGTATGTCTGTGTGTGTGTGTAATAGAGAGGGAATGTATTTATGTGAGAGTGCGTGTGTGTATGTCTCTGTGAGTGTGGAATATAGAGAGTGTGTATTTTTGTGAGAGTGCATGTGTGTAAGTCTGTGTGAGTGTGTAATATGCATTTATGTGAGAGTGCATGTGTGTATGTCTGTGTGAGTGTGTACTTGAGAGGATGTGTATTTCTGTGAGAATGCGTGTGTGTATGTCTGTGTGAGTGTGAAATAGAGAGAGTGTATTTATGTGTGAGTGGGTGTGTGTGCATGTCTGTGTGAGTGTGCAATAGAGAGAGAGTGTGTATTTATGTGAGAGTGCATGTGTATATGTCTTTGTGAGAGTGTAATAGAGAGAGAGTGTGTATATATGTGAGAGTGTGTGTGTGTCTGTTTGTGTGAGTGTGTAATAGAGAGAGAGTGTGTATTTATGTGTGAGTGTGTGTGTGTGGATGTCTGTGTGAGTGTGGACTAGAGTGAGAGTTTGTATTTATATGAGAGTGTGTGTGTACGTCTGTGTGAGTGTTTAATAGAGAGAGTGTGTATTTATGTGAGAGTGCGTGTGTGTATGTCTGTGTGAGTTTGTAATTGAGAGAGTGTACTTATGTGTGAATGGGTGTGTGTGCATGTCTGTGTGAGTGTGGAATATAGAGAGTGTGTATTTATGTGAGAGTGCATGTGTGTATGTCTGTGTGAGTGTGTAATAGAGCGAGAGTGTGTATTTATGTGGGAGTGCGTGTGTGTATGTCTGTGTGAGGGTGTAATAGAGAGAGTGTGTATTTATGTGAGAGTGCGTGAGTGTATGTCTGTGTGAGTGTGTAATAGAGAGAGTGTATTTATGTGTGAGTGGGTGTGTGTGCATGTCTGTGTGAGTGTGTAATAGAGAGAGTGTGTATTTATGTGAGAGTGGGTGTGTGTATGTCTGTGTGAGTGTGTAAGAGAGAGAGAGTGTGTATTTATGTGAGAGTGCGTGTGTGTATGTCTGTGTGAGTGTGTAACAGAGAGAGAGTGTGTATTTATGTGAGAGTGCGTGTGTGTATGTCTGTGTGAGTGTGTAATAGAGACAGAGTGTGTATTTATGTGAGAGTGCGTGTGCGTATGTCTGTGTGAGTGTGTAATAGAGACAGAGTGTGTATTTATGTGAGAGTGCGTGTGTGTATGTCTGTGTGAGTGTGTAATAGAGAGAGAGTGTGTATTTATGTGAGAGTGCGTGTGCGTATGTCTTTGTGAGTGTGTAATCGAGACAGAGTGTGTATTTATGTGAGAGTGCGTGTGTGTATGTCTGTGTGAGTGTGTAATAGAGAGAGTGTGTATTTATGTGAGAGTGCGTGTGTGTATGTCTGTGTGAGTGTGTAATAGAGAGAGAGTGTGTATTTACGTGAGAGTGCGTGTGTGTATGTCTGTGTGAGTGTGTAATAGAGAGAGAGTGTGTATTTATGTGAGAGTGCGTGTGCGTATGTCTGTGTGAGTGTGGAATAGAGACAGAGTGTGTATTTATGTGAGAGTGCGTGTGTATATGTCTGTGTGAGTGTGTAATAGAGAGAGAGTGTGTATTTATGTGAGAGTGCGTGTGCGTATGTCTGTGTGAGTGGGTAATAGAGAGAGAGTGTGTATTTCTGTGAGAGTGCGTGTGTGTATGTCTGTGTGAGTGTGTAACAGAGAGAGAGTGTATTTATGTGAGAGTGCGTGTGTGTATGTCTGTGTGAGTGTGTAATAGAGAGAGTGTATTTCTGTGTGAATGGGTGTGTGTACATGTCTGTGTGAGTGTGTATTAGAGAGAGAGTGTATTTATGTGGGAGTGCGTGTGTGTATGTCTGTGTGAGTGTGTAATAGAGAGAGTGTATTTAAGTGAGAGTGCGTGTGTGTATGTCTGTGTGTGTGTAATAGAGAGAGAGTGTATTTATGTGAGAGTGCATGTGTGTATGTCTGTGTGAGTGTGTAATAGAGTGTGAGTGTGTATTTATGTGAGAGTGCGCGTGTGTATGTCTGTGTGAGTGTGTAATAGAGAGAGAGTGTGTATTTATGTGAGAGTGCGTGTGTGTATGTCTGTGTGAGTGTGTAATAGAGAGAGAGTGTGTATTTATGTGAGAGTGCGTGTGTGTATGACTGTGTGAGTGTGTAATTGAGAGAGAGTGTGTATTTATGTGAGAGTGCGTGTGTGCATGTCTGTGTGAGTGTGTAATAGAGTGAGTGTGTATTTATGTGAGAGTGCGTGTGTGTATGTCTGTGTGAGTGTGTAACAGAGAGAGAGTGTATTTATGTGAGAGTGCGTGTGTGTATGTCAGTGTGAGTGTGTAATAGAGAGAGTGTGTTTTTATGTGAGAGTGTGTGTGTGTATGTCTGTGTGAGTGTGTAATAGAGTGAGTGTATTTATGTGAGAGTGCGCGTGTGTATGTCTGTGTGAGTGTGTAATAGAGAGAGAGTGTGTATTTATTTAAGAGAGTGCGTGTGTGCATGAATGTGTAAGTGTGTAATAGAGAGAGAGTGTGTATTTATGTGAGAGTGCGTGTGTGTATGTCTGTGTGATTGTGTAATAGAGAGAGTGTGTGTATTTATGTGAGGGTGCGTGAGTGTATGTCTGTGTGAGTGTGTAATAGAGTGAGAGTGTATTTATGTGAGAGTGCGTGTGTGTATGTCTGTGTGAGTGTGTAATAGAGAGAGTGTGTATTTATGTGAGAGTGTGTGTGTGTATGTCTGTGTGAGTGTGTAAGAAAGAGAGAGTGTGTATTTATGTGAGAGTGCGTGTGTGCATGTCTGTGTGTGTGTAATAGAGTGAGAGTGTATTTATGTGAGAGTGCGCGTGTGTATGTCTGTGTGAGTGTGTAATAGAGAGAGAGTGTGTATTTATGTGAGAGTGCGTGTGTGTATGTCTGTGTGATTGTGTAATAGAGAGAGTGTGTGTATTTATGTGAGGGTGCGTGAGTGTATGTCTGTGTGAGTGTGTAATAGAGTGAGAGTGTATTTATGTGAGAGTGCGTGTGTGTATGTCTGTGTGAGTGTGTAATAGAGAGAGTGTGTATTTATGTGAGAGTGTGTGTGTGTATGTCTGTGTGAGTGTGTAAGAAAGAGAGAGTATGTATTTATGTGAGAGTGCGTGTGTGCATGTCTGTGTGTGTGTTATAGAGTGAGAGTGTATTTATGTGAGAGTGCGCGTGTGTATGTCTGTGTGAGTGTGTAATCGAGAGAGAGTGTGTATTTATGTGAGAGTGCGTGTGTGTATGTCTGTGTGAGTGTGTAATAGAGTGAGAGTGTATTTATGTGAGAGTGCGTGTGTGTATGTCTGTGTGATTGTGTAATAGAGAGAGTGTGCATTTATGTGAGAGTGCGTGTGTGTATGTCTGTGTGAGTGTGTAATAGAGTGAGAGTGTATTTATGTGAGAGTGCGTGTGTGTATGTCAGTGTGAGTGTGTAATAGAGAGAGAGTGTGTATTTATGTGAGAGTGCGTGTGTGTATGTCAGTGTGAGTGTGTAATAGAGAGAGTGTGTATTTATGTGAGAGTGCGTGTGTGTATATCTGTGTGAGTGTGTAATAGAGGGAGTGTGTATTTATGTGAGAGTGTGTGTGTGTATGTCTGTGTGAGTGTGTAATAGAGAGAGAGTGTGTATTTATGTGAGAGTGCGTGTGTGTATGTCTGTGTGAGTGTGTAATAGAGTGAGAGTGTATTTATGTGAGAGTGCGCGTGTGTATGTCTGTGTGAGTGTGTAATAGAGAGAGAGTGTGTATTTATGTGAGAGTGCGTGTGTGTATGTCTGTGTGAGTGTGTAATAGAGAGAGTGTGTATTTATGTGAGAGTGCATGTGTGTATGTCTGTGTGAGTGTGTAATAGAGTGAGAGTGTATTTATGTGAGAGTGCGTGTGTGTATGTCTGTGTGTGTGTGTAATAGAGAGGGAATGTATTTATGTGAGAGTGCGTGTGTGTATGTCTCTGTGAGTGTGGAATATAGAGAGTGTGTATTTTTGTGAGAGTGCATGTGTGTAAGTCTGTGTGAGTGTGTAATATGCATTTATGTGAGAGTGCATGTGTGTATGTCTGTGTGAGTGTGTACTTGAGAGGATGTGTATTTCTGTGAGAATGCGTGTGTGTATGTCTGTGTGAGTGTGAAATAGAGAGAGTGTATTTATGTGTGAGTGGGTGTGTGTGCATGTCTGTGTGAGTGTGCAATAGAGAGAGAGTGTGTATTTATGTGAGAGTGCATGTGTATATGTCTTTGTGAGAGTGTAATAGAGAGAGAGTGTGTATATATGTGAGAGTGTGTGTGTGTCTGTTTGTGTGAGTGTGTAATAGAGAGAGAGTGTGTATTTATGTGTGAGTGTGTGTGTGTGGATGTCTGTGTGAGTGTGGACTAGAGTGAGAGTTTGTATTTATATGAGAGTGTGTGTGTACGTCTGTGTGAGTGTTTAATAGAGAGAGTGTGTATTTATGTGAGAGTGCGTGTGTGTATGTCTGTGTGAGTTTGTAATTGAGAGAGTGTACTTATGTGTGAATGGGTGTGTGTGCATGTCTGTGTGAGTGTGGAATATAGAGAGTGTGTATTTATGTGAGAGTGCATGTGTGTATGTCTGTGTGAGTGTGTAATAGAGCGAGAGTGTGTATTTATGTGGGAGTGCGTGTGTGTATGTCTGTGTGAGGGTGTAATAGAGAGAGTGTGTATTTATGTGAGAGTGCGTGAGTGTATGTCTGTGTGAGTGTGTAATAGAGAGAGTGTATTTATGTGTGAGTGGGTGTGTGTGCATGTCTGTGTGAGTGTGTAATAGAGAGAGTGTGTATTTATGTGAGAGTGGGTGTGTGTATGTCTGTGTGAGTGTGTAAGAGAGAGAGAGTGTGTATTTATGTGAGAGTGCGTGTGTGTATGTCTGTGTGAGTGTGTAACAGAGAGAGAGTGTGTATTTATGTGAGAGTGCGTGTGTGTATGTCTGTGTGAGTGTGTAATAGAGACAGAGTGTGTATTTATGTGAGAGTGCGTGTGCGTATGTCTGTGTGAGTGTGTAATAGAGACAGAGTGTGTATTTATGTGAGAGTGCGTGTGTGTATGTCTGTGTGAGTGTGTAATAGAGAGAGAGTGTGTATTTATGTGAGAGTGCGTGTGCGTATGTCTTTGTGAGTGTGTAATCGAGACAGAGTGTGTATTTATGTGAGAGTGCGTGTGTGTATGTCTGTGTGAGTGTGTAATAGAGAGAGTGTGTATTTATGTGAGAGTGCGTGTGTGTATGTCTGTGTGAGTGTGTAATAGAGAGAGAGTGTGTATTTACGTGAGAGTGCGTGTGTGTATGTCTGTGTGAGTGTGTAATAGAGAGAGAGTGTGTATTTATGTGAGAGTGCGTGTGCGTATGTCTGTGTGAGTGTGGAATAGAGACAGAGTGTGTATTTATGTGAGAGTGCGTGTGTATATGTCTGTGTGAGTGTGTAATAGAGAGAGAGTGTGTATTTATGTGAGAGTGCGTGTGCGTATGTCTGTGTGAGTGGGTAATAGAGAGAGAGTGTGTATTTCTGTGAGAGTGCGTGTGTGTATGTCTGTGTGAGTGTGTAACAGAGAGAGAGTGTATTTATGTGAGAGTGCGTGTGTGTATGTCTGTGTGAGTGTGTAATAGAGAGAGTGTATTTCTGTGTGAATGGGTGTGTGTACATGTCTGTGTGAGTGTGTATTAGAGAGAGAGTGTATTTATGTGGGAGTGCGTGTGTGTATGTCTGTGTGAGTGTGTAATAGAGAGAGTGTATTTAAGTGAGAGTGCGTGTGTGTATGTCTGTGTGTGTGTAATAGAGAGAGAGTGTATTTATGTGAGAGTGCATGTGTGTATGTCTGTGTGAGTGTGTAATAGAGTGAGAGTGTGTATTTATGTGAGAGTGTGTGTGTGCATGTCTGTGTGAGTGTGTAATAGAGAGAGAGTGTATTTATGTGAGAATGCGTGTGTGTATGTCTGTTTGAGTATGTAATAGAGAGAGTGTATTTATGTGAGGGTGCGTGTGTGTATGTCTGTGTGAGTGTGTAATAGAGAGAGAGTGTGTATTTATGTGAGAGTGCGCGTGTGTATGTCTGTGTGAGTGTGTAATAGAGAGAGAGTGTGTATTTATGTGAGAGTGCGTGTGTGTATGTCTGTGTGAGTGTGTAATTGAGCGAGAGTGTGTATTTATGTGAGAGTGCATGTGTGCATGTCTGTGTGAGTGTGTAATAGAGTGAGTGTGTATTTATGTGAGAGTGCGTGTGTGTATGTCTGTGTGAGTGTGTAACAGAGAGAGAGTGTATTTATGTGAGAGTGCGTGTGTGTATGTCAGTGTGAGTGTGTAATAGAGAGAGTGTGTTTTTATGTGAGAGTGTGTGTGTGTATGTCTGTGTGAGTGTGTAATAGAGTGAGAGTGTATTTATGTGAGAGTGCGCGTGTGTATGTCTGTGTGAGTGTGTAATAGAGAGAGAGTGTGTATTTATTTAAGAGAGTGCGTGTGTGCATGAATGTGTAAGTGTGTAATAGAGAGAGAGTGTGTATTTATGTGAGAGTGCGTGTGTGTATGTCTGTGTGATTGTGTAATAGAGAGAGTGTGTGTATTTATGTGAGGGTGCGTGAGTGTATGTCTGTGTGAGTGTGTAATAGAGTGAGAGTGTATTTATGTGAGAGTGCGTGTGTGTATGTCTGTGTGAGTGTGTAATAGAGAGAGTGTGTATTTATGTGAGAGTGTGTGTGTGTATGTCTGTGTGAGTGTGTAAGAAAGAGAGAGTGTGTATTTATGTGAGAGTGCGTGTGTGCATGTCTGTGTGTGTGTAATAGAGTGAGAGTGTATTTATGTGAGAGTGCGCGTGTGTATGTCTGTGTGAGTGTGTAATAGAGAGAAAGTGTGTATTTATGTGAGAGTGCGTGTGTGTATGTCTGTGTGATTGTGTAATAGAGAGAGTGTGCATTTATGTGAGAGTGCGTGTGTGTATGTCTGTGTGAGTGTGTAATAGAGAGAGAGTGTGTATATATGTGAGAGTGCGTGTGTGCATGTCTGTGTGTGTGTAATAGAGTGAGAGTGTATTTATGTGAGAGTGCGTGTGTGTATGTCTGTGTGAGTGTGTAATAGAGTGAGTGTGTATTTATGTGAGAGTGCGTGTGTGTATGTCAGTGTGAGTGTGTAATAGAGAGAGAGTGTGTATTTATGTGAGAGTGCGTGTGTGTATGTCTGTGTGAGTGTGTAATAGAGAGAGAGTGTGTATTTATGTGAGAGTGCGTGTGTGTATGTCTGTGTGAGTGTGTAATTGAGAGAGAGTGTGTATTTATGTGAGAGTGCATGTGTGCATGTCTGTGTGAGTGTGTAATAGAGTGAGTGTGTATTTATGTGAGAGTGCGTGTGTGTATGTCTGTGTGAGTGTGTAACAGAGAGAGAGTGTATTTATGTGAGAGTGCGTGTGTGTATGTCTGTGTGAGTGTGTAATAGAGAGAGTGTGTTTTTATGTGAGAGTGTGTGTGTGTATGTCTGTGTGAGTGTGTAATAGAGTGAGAGTGTATTTATGTGAGAGTGCGTGTGTGTATGTCAGTGTGAGTGTGTAATAGAGAGAGAGTGTGTATTTATGTGAGAGTGCGTGTGTGTATGTCAGTGTGAGTGTGTAATAGAGAGAGTGTGTATTTATGTGAGAGTGCGTGTGTGTATATCTGTGTGAGTGTGTAATAGAGGGAGTGTGTATTTATGTGAGAGTGTGTGTGTGTATGTCTGTGTGAGTGTGTAATAGAGAGAGAGTGTGTATTTATGTGAGAGTGCGTGTGTGTATGTCTGTGTGAGTGTGTAATAGAGTGAGAGTGTATTTATGTGAGAGTGCGCGTGTGTATGTCTGTGTGAGTGTGTAATAGAGAGAGAGTGTGTATTTATGTGAGAGTGCGTGTGTGTATGTCTGTGTGAGTGTGTAATAGAGAGAGTGTGTATTTATGTGAGAGTGCATGTGTGTATGTCTGTGTGAGTGTGTAATAGAGTGAGAGTGTATTTATGTGAGAGTGCGTGTGTGTATGTCTGTGTGTGTGTGTAATAGAGAGGGAATGTATTTATGTGAGAGTGCGTGTGTGTATGTCTCTGTGAGTGTGGAATATAGAGAGTGTGTATTTTTGTGAGAGTGCATGTGTGTAAGTCTGTGTGAGTGTGTAATATGCATTTATGTGAGAGTGCATGTGTGTATGTCTGTGTGAGTGTGTACTTGAGAGGATGTGTATTTCTGTGAGAATGCGTGTGTGTATGTCTGTGTGAGTGTGAAATAGAGAGAGTTTATTTATGTGTGAGTGGGTGTGTGTGCATGTCTGTGTGAGTGTGTAATAGAGAGAGAGTGTGTATTTATGTGAGAGTGCATGTGTATATGTCTTTGTGAGAGTGTAATAGAGAGAGAGTGTGTATATATGTGAGAGTGTGTGTGTGTCTGTTTGTGTGAGTGTGTAATAGAGAGAGAGTGTGTATTTATGTGTGAGTGTGTGTGTGTGGATGTCTGTGTGAGTGTGGACTAGAGTGAGAGTTTGTATTTATATGAGAGTGTGTGTGTACGTCTGTGTGAGTGTTTAATAGAGAGAGTGTGTATTTATGTGAGAGTGCGTGTGTGTATGTCTGTGTGAGTTTGTAATTGAGAGAGTGTACTTATGTGTGAATGGGTGTGTGTGCATGTCTGTGTGAGTGTGGAATATAGAGAGTGTGTATTTATGTGAGAGTGCATGTGTGTATGTCTGTGTGAGTGTGTAATAGAGCGAGAGTGTGTATTTATGTGGGAGTGCGTGTGTGTATGTCTGTGTGAGGGTGTAATAGAGAGAGTGTGTATTTATGTGAGAGTGCGTGAGTGTATGTCTGTGTGAGTGTGTAATAGAGAGAGTGTATTTATGTGTGAGTGGGTGTGTGTGCATGTCTGTGTGAGTGTGTAATAGAGAGAGTGTGTATTTATGTGAGAGTGGGTGTTTGTATGTCTGTGTGAGTGTGTAAGAGAGAGAGAGTGTGTATTTATGTGAGAGTGCGTGTGTGTATGTCTGTGTGAGTGTGTAACAGAGAGAGAGTGTGTATTTATGTGAGAGTGCGTGTGTGTATGTCTGTGTGAGTGTGTAATAGAGACAGAGTGTGTATTTATGTGAGAGTGCGTGTGCGTATGTCTGTGTGAGTGTGTAATAGAGACAGAGTGTGTATTTATGTGAGAGTGCGTGTGTGTATGTCTGTGTGAGTGTGTAATAGAGAGAGAGTGTGTATTTATGTGAGAGTGCGTGTGCGTATGTCTTTGTGAGTGTGTAATCGAGACAGAGTGTGTATTTATGTGAGAGTGCGTGTGTGTATGTCTGTGTGAGTGTGTAATAGAGAGAGTGTGTATTTATGTGAGAGTGCGTGTGTGTATGTCTGTGTGAGTGTGTAATAGAGAGAGAGTGTGTATTTACGTGAGAGTGCGTGTGTGTATGTCTGTGTGAGTGTGTAATAGAGAGAGAGTGTGTATTTATGTGAGAGTGCGTGTGCGTATGTCTGTGTGAGTGTGGAATAGAGACAGAGTGTGTATTTATGTGAGAGTGCGTGTGTATATGTCTGTGTGAGTGTGTAATAGAGAGAGAGTGTGTATTTATGTGAGAGTGCGTGTGCGTATGTCTGTGTGAGTGGGTAATAGAGAGAGAGTGTGTATTTCTGTGAGAGTGCGTGTGTGTATGTCTGTGTGAGTGTGTAACAGAGAGAGAGTGTATTTATGTGAGAGTGCGTGTGTGTATGTCTGTGTGAGTGTGTAATAGAGAGAGTGTATTTCTGTGTGAATGGGTGTGTGTACATGTCTGTGTGAGTGTGTATTAGAGAGAGAGTGTATTTATGTGGGAGTGCGTGTGTGTATGTCTGTGTGAGTGTGTAATAGAGAGAGTGTATTTAAGTGAGAGTGCGTGTGTGTATGTCTGTGTGTGTGTAATAGAGAGAGAGTGTATTTATGTGAGAGTGCATGTGTGTATGTCTGTGTGAGTGTGTAATAGAGTGAGAGTGTGTATTTATGTGAGAGTGTGTGTGTGCATGTCTGTGTGAGTGTGTAATAGAGAGAGAGTGTATTTATGTGAGAATGCGTGTGTGTATGTCTGTTTGAGTATGTAATAGAGAGAGTGTATTTATGTGAGGGTGCGTGTGTGTATGTCTGTGTGAGTGTGTAATAGAGAGAGAGTGTGTATTTATGTGAGAGTGCGCGTGTGTATGTCTGTGTGAGTGTGTAATAGAGAGAGAGTGTGTATTTATGTGAGAGTGCGTGTGTGTATGTCTGTGTGAGTGTGTAATTGAGAGAGAGTGTGTATTTATGTGAGAGTGCATGTGTGCATGTCTGTGTGAGTGTGTAATAGAGTGAGTGTGTATTTATGTGAGAGTGCGTGTGTGTATGTCTGTGTGAGTGTGTAACAGAGAGAGAGTGTATTTATGTGAGAGTGCGTGTGTGTATGTCAGTGTGAGTGTGTAATAGAGAGAGTGTGTTTTTATGTGAGAGTGTGTGTGTGTATGTCTGTGTGAGTGTGTAATAGAGTGAGAGTGTATTTATGTGAGAGTGCGCATGTGTATGTCTGTGTGAGTGTGTAATAGAGAGAGAGTGTGTATTTATTTAAGAGAGTGCGTGTGTGCATGAATGTGTAAGTGTGTAATAGAGAGAGAGTGTGTATTTATGTGAGAGTGCGTGTGTGTATGTCTGTGTGATTGTGTAATAGAGAGAGTGTGTGTATTTATGTGAGGGTGCGTGAGTGTATGTCTGTGTGAGTGTGTAATAGAGTGAGAGTGTATTTATGTGAGAGTGCGTGTGTGTATGTCTGTGTGAGTGTGTAATAGAGAGAGTGTGTATTTATGTGAGAGTGTGTGTGTATGTCTGTGTGAGTGTGTAAGAAAGAGAGAGTGTGTATTTATGTGAGAGTGCGTGTGTGCATGTCTGTGTGTGTGTAATAGAGTGAGAGTGTATTTATCTGAGAGTGCGCGTGTGTATGTCTGTGTGAGTGTGTAATAGAGAGAGAGTGTGTATTTATGTGAGAGTGCGTGTGTGTATGTCTGTGTGATTGTGTAATAGAGAGAGTGTGCATTTATGTGAGAGTGCGTGTGTGTATGTCTGTGTGAGTGTGTAATAGAGAGAGAGTGTGTATTTATGTGAGAGTGCGTGTGTGCATGTCTGTGTGTGTGTAATAGAGTGCGAGTGTATTTATGTGAGAGTGCGTGTGTGTATGTCTGTGTGAGTGTGTAATAGAGTGAGAGTGTATTTATGTGAGAGTGCGTGTGTGTATGTCAGTGTGAGTGTGTAATAGAGAGAGAGTGTGTATTTATGTGAGAGTGCGTGTGTGTATGTCTGTGTGAGTGTGTAATAGAGAGAGAGTGTGTATTTATGTGAGAGTGCGTGTGTGTATGTCTGTGTGAGTGTGTAATTGAGAGAGAGTGTGTATTTATGTGAGAGTGCATGTGTGCATGTCTGTGTGAGTGTGTAATAGAGTGAGTGTGTATTTATGTGAGAGTGCGTGTGTGTATGTCTGTGTGAGTGTGTAACAGAGAGAGAGTGTATTTATGTGAGAGTGCGTGTGTGTATGTCAGTGTGAGTGTGTAATAGAGAGAGTGTGTTTTTATGTGAGAGTGTGTGTGTGTATGTCTGTGTGAGTGTGTAATAGAGTGAGAGTGTATTTATGTGAGAGTGCGCGTGTGTATGTCTGTGTGAGTGTGTAATAGAGAGAGAGTGTGTATTTATTTAAGAGAGTGCGTGTGTGCATGAATGTGTAAGTGTGTAATAGAGAGAGAGTGTGTATTTATGTGAGAGTGCGTGTGTGTATGTCTGTGTGATTGTGTAATAGAGAGAGTGTGTGTATTTATGTGAGGGTGCGTGAGTGTATGTCTGTGTGAGTGTGTAATGGAGAGAGTGTGTATTTATGTGAGAGTGCGTGTGTGTATATCTGTGTGAGTGTGTAATAGAGGGAGTGTGTATTTATGTGAGAGTGTGTGTGTGTATGTCTGTGTGAGTGTGTAATAGAGAGAGTGTGTATTTATGTGAGAGCGCGTGTGTGTATGTCTCTGTGAGTGTGTAATAGAGTGAGAGTGTATTTATGTGAGAGTGCGCGTGTGTATGTCTGTGTGAGTGTGTAATAGAGAGAGAGTGTGTATTTATGTGAGAGTGCGTGTGTGTATGTCTGTGTGAGTGTGTAATAGAGAGAGTGTTTATTTATGTGAGAGTGCATGTGTGTATGTCTGTGTGAGTGTGTAATAGAGTGAGAGTGTATTTATGTGAGAGTGCGTGTGTGTATGTCGGTGTGTGTGTGTAATAGAGAGGGAGTGTATTTATGTGAGAGTGCGTGTGTGTATGTCTCTGTGAGTGTGGAATATAGAGAGTGTGTATTTTTGTGAGAGTGCATGTGTGTAAGTCTGTGTGAGTTTGTAATATGCATTTATGTGAGAGTGCATGTGTGTATGTCTGTGTGAGTGTGTACTTGAGAGGATGTGTGTTTCTGTGAGAATGCGTGTGTGTATGTCTGTGTGAGTGTGAAATAGAGAGAGTGTATTTATGTGTGAGTGGGTGTGTGTGCATGTCTGTGTGAGTGTGTAATAGAGAGAGAGTGTGTATTTATGTGAGAGTGCATGTGCATATGTCTTTGTGAGTGTGTAATAGAGAGAGAGTGTGTATATATGTGAGAGTGTGTGTGTGTCTGTTTGTGTGAGTGTGTAATAGAGAGAGAGTGTATTTATGTGAGAGTGCATGTGTGTATGTCTGTGTGAGTGTGTAATAGAGTGAGAGTGTATTTATGTGAGAGTGCGCGTGTGTATGTCTGTGTGAGTGTGTAATAGAGAGAGAGTGTGTATTTATGTGAGAGTGCGTGTGTGTATGTCTGTGTGAGTGTGTAATAGAGAGAGAGTGTGTATTTATGTGAGAGTGCGTGTGTGTATGACTGTGTGAGTGTGTAATTGAGAGAGAGTGTGTATTTATGTGAGAGTGCGTGTGTGCATGTCTGTGTGAGTGTGTAATAGAGTGAGTGTGTATTTATGTGAGAGTGCGTGTGTGTATGTCTGTGTGAGTGTGTAACAGAGAGAGAGTGTATTTATGTGAGAGTGCGTGTGTGTATGTCAGTGTGAGTGTGTAATAGAGAGAGTGTGTTTTTATGTGAGAGTGTGTGTGTGTATGTCTGTGTGAGTGTGTAATAGAGTGAGAGTGTATTTATGTGAGAGTGCGCGTGTGTATGTCTGTGTGAGTGTGTAATAGAGAGAGAGTGTGTATTTATTTAAGAGAGTGCGTGTGTGCATGAATGTGTAAGTGTGTAATAGAGAGAGAGTGTGTATTTATGTGAGAGTGCGTGTGTGTATGTCTGTGTGATTGTGTAATAGAGAGAGTGTGTGTATTTATGTGAGGGTGCGTGAGTGTATGTCTGTGTGAGTGTGTAATAGAGTGAGAGTGTATTTATGTGAGAGTGCGTGTGTGTATGTCTGTGTGAGTGTGTAATAGAGAGAGTGTGTATTTATGTGAGAGTGTGTGTGTGTATGTCTGTGTGAGTGTGTAAGAAAGAGAGAGTGTGTATTTATGTGAGAGTGCGTGTGTGCATGTCTGTGTGTGTGTAATAGAGTGAGAGTGTATTTATGTGAGAGTGCGCGTGTGTATGTCTGTGTGAGTGTGTAATAGAGAGAGAGTGTGTATTTATGTGAGAGTGCGTGTGTGTATGTCTGTGTGATTGTGTAATAGAGAGAGTGTGCATTTATGTGAGAGTGCGTGTGTGTATGTCTGTGTGAGTGTGTAATAGAGAGAGAGTGTGTATTTATGTGAGAGTGCGTGTGTGTATGTCTGTGTGAGTGTGTAATAGAGAGAGAGTGTGTATTTATGTGAGAGTGCGTGTGTGTATGTCTGTGTGAGTGTGTAATAGAGTGAGAGTGTATTTATGTGAGAGTGCGTGTGTGTATGTCAGTGTGAGTGTGTAATAGAGAGAGAGTGTGTATTTATGTGAGAGTGCGTGTGTGTATGTCTGTGTGAGTGTGTAATAGAGAGAGTGTGTATTTATGTGAGAGTGCGTGTGTGTATATCTGTGTGAGTGTGTAATAGAGGGAGTGTGTATTTATGTGAGAGTGTGTGTGTGTATGTCTGTGTGAGTGTGTAATAGAGATAGTGTGTATTTATGTGAGAGCGCGTGTGTGCATGTCTGTGTGTGTGTAATAGAGAGAGAGTGTGTATTTATGTGAGAGTGCGTGTGTGTATGTCTGTGTGAGTGTGTAATAGAGTGAGAGTGTATTTATGTGAGAGTGCGCGTGTGTATGTCTGTGTGAGTGTGTAATAGAGAGAGAGTGTGTATTTATGTGAGAGTGCGTGTGTGTATGTCTGTGTGAGTGTGTAATAGAGAGAGTGTGTATTTATGTGAGAGTGCATGTGTGTATGTCTGTGTGAGTGTGTAATAGAGTGAGAGTGTATTTATGTGAGAGTGCGTGTGTGTATGTCTGTGTGTGTGTGTAATAGAGAGGGAGTGTATTTATGTGAGAGTGCGTGTGTGTATGTCTCTGTGAGTGTGGAATATAGAGAGTGTGTATTTTTGTGAGAGTGCATGTGTGTAAGTCTGTGTGAGTGTGTAATATGCATTTATGTGAGAGTGCATGTGTGTATGTCTGTGTGAGTGTGTACTTGAGAGGATGTGTATTTCTGTGAGAATGCGTGTGTGTATGTCTGTGTGAGTGTGAAATAGAGAGAGTGTATTTATGTGTGAGTGGGTGTGTGTGCATGTCTGTGTGAGTGTGTAATAGAGAGAGAGTGTGTATTTATGTGAGAGTGCATGTGCATATGTCTTTGTGAGTGTGTAATAGAGAGAGAGTGTGTATATATGTGAGAGTGTGTGTGTGTCTGTTTGTGTGAGTGTGTAATAGAGAGAGAGTGTATTTATGTGAGAGTGCATGTGTGTATGTCTGTGTGAGTGTGTAATAGAGTGAGAGTGTATTTATGTGAGAGTGCGCGTGTGTATGTCTGTGTGAGTGTGTAATAGAGAGAGAGTGTGTATTTATGTGAGAGTGCGTGTGTGTATGTCTGTGTGAGTGTGTAATAGAGAGAGAGTGTGTATTTATGTGAGAGTGCGTGTGTGTATGACTGTGTGAGTGTGTAATTGAGAGAGAGTGTGTATTTATGTGAGAGTGCGTGTGTGCATGTCTGTGTGAGTGTGTAATAGAGTGAGTGTGTATTTATGTGAGAGTGCGTGTGTGTATGTCTGTGTGAGTGTGTAACAGAGAGAGAGTGTATTTATGTGAGAGTGCGTGTGTGTATGTCAGTGTGAGTGTGTAATAGAGAGAGTGTGTATTTATGTGAGAGTGTGTGTGTGTATGTCTGTGTGAGTGTGTAATAGAGAGAGTGTGTATTTATGTGAGAGTGCGTGTGTGTATGTCAGTGTGAGTGTGTAATAGAGAGAGTGTGTATTTATGTGAGAGTGTGTGTGTGTATGTCTGTGTGAGTGTGTAATAGAGTGAGAGTGTATTTATGTGAGAGTGCGCGTGTGTATGTCTGTGTGAGTGTGTAATAGAGAGAGAGTGTGTATTTATGTGAGAGTGCGTGTGTGTATGTCTGTGTGAATGTGTAATAGAGAGCGTGTGCATTTATGTGAGAGTGCGTGTGTGTATTTCTGTGTGAGTGTGTAATAGAGTGAGAGTGTATTTATGTGTGATTGGGTGTGTGTGCATGTCTGTGTGAGTGTGTAATAGAGAGAGAGTGTATTTATGTGAGAATGCGTGTGTGTATGTCTGTGTATTTGTGTAATACAGTGAGAGTGTGTATTTATGTGAGAGTGTGTGTGTATGTCTGTGTGAGTGTGTAATAGAGAGAGTGTGTATTTATGTGAGAGTGCGTGTGTGTATGTCTGTGTGAGTGTGTAATAGAGAGAGTGTGTATTTTTGTGAGAGTGTGTGTGTGTCTGTCTGTGTCAGTGTGTAATAGAGAGAGAGTGTGTATTTATGTAAGAGAGTGCGTGTGTGCATGAATGTGTAAGTGTGTAATAGAGAGAGAGTGTCTATTTATGTGAGAGTGCGTGTGTGTATGTCTGTGTGATTGTGTAATAGAGAGAGTGTGTGTATTTATGTGAGGGTGCGTGAGTGTATGTCTGTGTGAGTGTGTAATAGAGTGAGAGTGTATTTATGTGAGAGTGCCTGTGTGTATGTCTGTGTGAGTGTGTAATAGAGAGAGTGTGTATTTATGTGAGAGTGTGTGTGTGTATGTCTGTGTGAGTGTGTAAGAAAGAGAGAGTGTGTATTTATGTGAGAGTGCGTGTGTGCATGTCTGTGTGTGTTTGTAATAGAGTGAGAGTGTATTTATGTGAGAGTGCGCGTGTGTATGTCTGTGTGAGTGTGTAATAGAGAGAGAGTGTGTATTTATGTGAGAGTGCGTGTGTGTATGTCTGTGTGATTGTGTAATAGAGAGAGTGTGCATTTATGTGAGAGTGCGTGTGTGTATGTCTGTGTGAGTGTGTAATAGAGTGAGAGTGTATTTATGTGAGAGTGCGTGTGTGTATGTCAGTGTGAGTGTGTAATAGAGAGAGAGTGTGTATTTATGTGAGAGTGCGTGTGTGTATGTCTGTGTGAGTGTGTAATAGAGAGAGTGTGTATTTATGTGAGAGTGCGTGTGTGTATATCTGTGTGAGTGTGTAATAGAGGGAGTGTGTATTTATGTGAGAGTGTGTGTGTGTATGTCTGTGTGAGTGTGTAATAGAGATAGTGTGTATTTATGTGAGAGCGCGTGTGTGCATGTCTGTGTGAGTGTGTAATAGAGAGAGAGTGTGTATTTATGTGAGAGTGCGTGTGTGTATGTCTGTGTGAGTGTGTAATAGAGTGAGAGTGTATTTATGTGAGAGTGCGCGTGTGTATGTCTGTGTGAGTGTGTAATAGAGAGAGAGTGTGTATTTATGTGAGAGTGCGTGTGTGTATGTCTGTGTGAGTGTGTAATAGAGAGAGTGTGTATTTATGTGAGAGTGCATGTGTGTATGTCTGTGTGAGTGTGTAATAGAGTGACAGTGTATTTATGTGAGAGTGCGTGTGTGTATGTCTGTGTGTGTGTGTAATAGAGAGGGAGTGTATTTGTGTGAGAGTGCGTGTGTGTATGTCTCTGTGAGTGTGGAATATAGAGAGTGTTTATTTTTGTGAGAGTGCATGTGTGTAAGTCTGTGTGAGTGTGTAATATGCATTTATGTGAGAGTGCATGTGTGTATGTCTGTGTGAGTGTGTCATTGAGAGGATGTGTATTTCTGTGAGAATGCGTGTGTGTATGTCTGTGTGAGTGTGAAATAGAGAGAGTGTATTTATGTGTGAGTGGGTGTGTGTGCATGTCTGTGTGAGTGTGTAATAGAGAGAGAGTGTGTATTTATGTGAGAGTGCATGTGTATATGTCTTTGTGAGTGTGTAATAGAGAGAGAGTGTGTATATATGTGAGAGTGTGTGTGTGTCTGTTTGTGTGAGTGTGTAATAGAGAGAGAGTGTGTATTTATGTGTGAGTGTGTGTGTGTGCATGTCTGTGTGAGTGTGGACTAGAGTGAGAGTTTGTATTTATATGAGAGTGTGTGTGTACGTCTGTGTGAGTGTTTAATAGAGAGAGTGTGTATTTATGTGAGAGTGCGTGTGTGTATGTCTGTGTGAGTGTGTAATTGAGAGAGTGTACTTATGTGTGAATGGGTGTGTGTGCATGTCTGTGTGAGTGTGGAATATAGAGAGTGTGTATTTATGTGAGAGTGCATGTGTGTATGTCTGTGTGAGTGTGTAATAGAGCGAGAGTGTGTATTTATGTGGGAGTGCGTGTGTGTATGTCTGTGTGAGGGTGTAATAGAGAGAGTGTGTATTTATGTGAGAGTGCGTCAGTGTATGTCTGTGTTAGTGTGTAATAGAGAGAGTGTATTTATGTGTGAGTGGGTGTGTGTGCATGTCTGTGTGAGTGTGTAATAGAGAGAGAGTGTATTTATGTGAGAGTGGGTGTGTGTATGTCTATGTGAGTGTGTAATAGAGAGAGAGTGTGTATTTATGTGAGAGCGCGTGTGCGTATGTCTGTGTGAGTGTGTAATAGAGAGAGAGTGTGTATTTATGTGAGAGAGCGTGTGTGTATGTCTGTGTGAGTGTGTAATAGAGAGAGTGTATTTATGTGTGAGTGGGTGTGTGTGCATGTCTGTGTGAGTGTGTAATAGAGAGAGAGTGTATTTATGTGAGAGTGGGTGTGTGTATGTCTATGTGAGTGTGTAATAGAGAGAGAGTGTGTATTTATGTGAGAGCGCGTGTGCGTATGTCTGTGTGAGTGTGTAATAGAGAGAGTGTATTTATGTGTGAGTGGGTGTGTGTGCATGTCTGTGTGAGTGTGTAATAGAGAGAAAGTGTGTATTTATGTGAGAGTGCGTGTGTGTATGTCTGTGTGAGTGTGTAACAGAGAGAGAGTGTGTATTTATGTGAGAGCGCGTGTGCGTATGTCTGTGTGAGTGTGTAATAGAGACAGAGTGTGTATTTATGTGAGAGTGCGTGTGTGTATGTCTGTGTGAGTGTGTAATAGAGACAGAGTGTGTATTTATGTGAGAGTGCGTGTGTGTATGTCTGTGTGTGTGTAATAGAGAGAGAGTGTGTATTTATGTGAGAGTGCGTGTGCGTATGTCTTTGTGAGTGTGTAATAGAGACAGAGTGTGTATTTATGTGAGAGTGCGTGTGTGTATGTCTGTGTGAGTGTGTAATAGAGAGAGTGTGTATTTATGTGAGAGTGCGTGTGTGTATGTCTGTGTGAGTGTGTAATAGATAGATAGTGTGTATTTACGTGAGAGTGCGTGTGTGTATGTCTGTGTGAGTGTGTAATAGAGAGAGAGTGTGTATTTATGTGAGAGTGCGTGTGCGTATGTCTGTGTGAGTGTGGAATAGAGACAGAATGTGTATTTATGTGAGAGTGCGTGTGTATTTGTCTGTGTGAGTGTGTAATAGAGAGAGAGTGTGTATTTATGTGAGAGTGCGTGTGCGTATGTCTGTGTGAGTGGGTAATAGAGAGAGAGTGTGTATTTCTGTGAGAGTGCGTGTGTGTATGTCTGTGTGAGTGTGTAACAGAGAGAGAGTGTATTTATGTGAGAGTGCGTGTGTGTATGTCTGTGTGAGTGTGTAATAGAGAGAGTGTATTTCTGTGTGAATGGGTGTGTGTACATGTCTGTGTGAGTGTTTATTAGAGAGAGAGTGTATTTATGTGGGAGTGCGTGTGTGTATGTCTGTGTGAGTGTGTAATAGAGAGAGTGTATTTAAGTGAGAGTGCGTGTGTGTATGTCTGTGTGTGTGTAATAGAGAGAGAGTGTATTTATGTGAGAGTGCATGTGTGTATGTCTGTGTGAGTGTGTAATAGAGTGAGAGTGTGTATTTATGTGAGAGTGTGTGTGTGCATGTCTGTGTGAGTGTGTAATAGAGAGAGAGTGTATTTATGTGAGAATGCGTGTGTGTATGTCTGTTTGAGTATGTAATAGAGAGAGTGTATTTATGTGAGGGTGCGTGTGTGTATGTCTGTGTGAGTGTGTAATAGAGAGAGAGTGTGTATTTATGTGAGAGTGCGTGTGTGTATGTCTGTGTGAGTGTGTAATTGAGAGAGAGTGTGTATTTATGTGAGAGTGCGTGTGTGCATGTCTGTGTGAGTGTGTAATAGAGTGAGTGTGTATTTATGTGAGAGTGCGTGTGTGTATGTCTGTGTGAGTGTGTAACAGAGAGAGAGTGTATTTATGTGAGAGTGCGTGTGTGTATGTCAGTGTGAGTGTGTAATAGAGAGAGTGTGTATTTATGTGAGAGTGTGTGTGTGTATGTCTGTGTGAGTGTGTAATAGAGTGAGAGTGTATTTATGTGAGAGTGCGCGTGTGTATGTCTGTGTGAGTGTGTAATAGAGAGAGAGTGTGTATTTATGTGAGAGTGCGTGTGTGTATGTCTGTGTGAATGTGTAATAGAGAGCGTGTGCATTTATGTGAGAGTGCGTGTGTGTATTTCTGTGTGAGTGTGTAATAGAGTGAGAGTGTATTTATGTGTGATTGGGTGTGTGTGCATGTCTGTGTGAGTGTGTAATAGAGAGAGAGTGTATTTATGTGGGAGTGCGTGTGTGTATGTCTGTGTATTTGTGTAATACAGTGAGAGAGAGTATTTATGTTAGAGTGTGTGTGTATGTCTGTGTGAGTGTGTAATAGAGAGAGTGTGTATTTATGTGAGAGTGCGTGTGTGTATGTCTGTGTGAGTGTGTAATAGAGACAGTGTATTTATGTGTCAGTGGGTGTGTGTGCATGTCTGTGTGAGTGTGTAATAGAGAGAGTGTGTGTATTTATGTGAGAGTGCGTGTGTGTATGTCTGTGTGAGTGTGTAATAGAGAGAGTGTATTCATGTGAGGCTGCGTGTGTGTATATCTGTGTGAGTTTGTAATAGAGAGAGAGTGTATTTATGTGAGAGTGCATGTGTGTATGTCTGTGTGAGTGTGTAATAGAGAGAGTGTGTATTTATGTGAGAGTGCGTGAGTGTATGTCTGTGTGAGTGTGTAATAGAGTGAGAGTGTATTTATGTGAGAGTGCGTGTGTGTATGTCTGTGTGAGTGTGTAATAGAGAGAGTGTGTATTTATGTGAGAGTGTGTGTGTGTATGTCTGTGTGAGTGTGTAATAAAGAGAGAGTGTGTATTTATGTGAGAGTGCGTGTGTGCATGTCTGTGTGAGTGTGTAATAGAGTGAGAGTGTATTTATGTGAGAGTGCGCGTGTGTATGTCTGTGTGAGTGTGTAATAGAGAGAGAGTGTGTATTTATGTGAGAGTGCATGTGTGTATGTCTGTGTGATTGTGTAATAGAGAGAGTGTGCATTTATGTGAGAGTGCGTGTGTGTATGTCTGTGTGAGTGTGTAATAGAGTGAGAGTGTATTTATGTGAGAGTGCGTGTGTGTATGTCTGTGTGAGTGTGTAGTAGAGAGAGTGTGCATTTATGTGAGAGTGCGTGTGTGTATGTCTGTGTGAGTGTGTAATGGAGAGAGTGTGCATTTATGTGAGAGTGTGTGTGTGTATGTCTGTGTGAGTGTGTAATAGAGAGAGAGTGTTTATTTAAGTGAGAGTGCATGTGTGTATGTCTGTGTGAGTGTGTAATAGAGAGACAGTGTGTATTTATGTGAGAGTGCGTGTGTGTATGTCTGTGTGAGTGTGTAATAGAGATAGTGTGTATTTATGTGAGAGTGCGTGTGTGTATGTCTGTGTGAGTGTGTAATAGAGAGAGAGTGTGAATGTATGTGAGAGTGCGTGTGTGTATGTCTGTGTGAGTGTGTAATAGAGAGAGAGTGTGTATTTATGTGAGTGCGTGTGTGTATGTCTGTGTCAGTGTTTAATAGAGAGAGAGTGTATTTTTGTGAGAGCGCGTGTGTGTATGTCTGTGTGTGTGTAATAGAGAGAGAGTGTGTATTTGTGTGAGTGTGTAATAGAGAGACATTGTGTATTTATGTGAGTGTGCATGTGTATGTATGTCTGTGTGAGTGTGTAATAGAGAGAGAGTGTGTATTTATGTGAGTGTGTATGTGTGTATGTCTATGTGAGTGTGTGTAAGGAAGAGACAGTGTGTATTTGTATGTGTCTATGTTTTTGCATGTGTGTATGTGTGAGAGAGGGAGAGAGACAGAGTGCAAATGTGTGTGTGCGTGAGTGTGTGCGTAAATGTCTGAGTCTGTATGTGTCTGTGAGTCTGAGAGAGAGAGACAGTGCATTCACATGTGTGTGTCTGAACGCATGTGTGTGTATGTCTGTATCTGTGTGTGTTTGCGTGTGAGGGAGAAAGAGAGTAAATATGTGTGTGTGTGCATGAGTGCGCGTCTGTATGTGTCTGTGAGTGTGTGAGAGAGAGTGTGTGCATGTGTGTGTAGGAGATAGAGTGTGTCTGTACGTGTGTGTGTGTGTGAGGGAGAGTGGGTGTGTGTAGGAGAGAGAGAGTGTGTGTGAGAGAGAATGAGAGAGAGGGAGAGTGTGTGTCTCTGTTTGTCTGAAAGTGTGTGTGTATGTGTGCGCGTGTAAGAGAATGTCTGTGTGAGTGTGTGCGTGGGGGAGTGTGTGTCCGAGAGACAGTGCATATGTGTGAGCATGTGTGTGAGTGAGTGTGTGTGTGTGTGTGAATGTGTGTGTTAGAGCATATGATTGTGTGAAAGTGTGTCTGTGTGTGAGTGTGCGTGTGTATGTGTGAGAGAGTGTCTATGTGTGTGTGAGAGTGTGTCTGTGTAACAGAGAGTCTATATGTGTGTGATTGTGTATGAGCGAGTGTGTGTGTGTCTATGTGTGTGTATATATATCTCTGTGTGTGTCTATATATATTTGTGTGTGTATATATATATATATATATATATCTCTGTGTGTGTCTATATATATGTTTGTGTGTGTATATATGTGTGTGTGTGTCTATGTGTGAATGTGTGCGTGTGTGTGCGTGTGTGTGAGAGAGGGTTGCCCCATGGTGACTCAGTGGTTAGCACTGCTGTCTCACAGCACCAGGGACTCGGGTTCAATCCCACTCTTGGAGTGTGTGTGTGTGTGTGCGTGTATGTCTGTGTGTGTGTGTGTGTCTGTGTGTGTGTGTGTGTGTGTCTGTGTGTGTGTGTCTGTGTGTGTGTGTCTGTGTGTGTGTGTGTGTGTGTGGAGTTTGCACATTCTCCCCACCCTGCACTGTCTCAGTGTGGGACATCCCCCTAGGTTTCTTCGAAGATGCCAAGGCTTCGGGTGGACTGGCCGTGCCTCTGGTATGTGTGCCCTGGGCTGGGTCGGCCGGGAAACCAAGTGGTGGGTGGAAATGGGCAAGTCAGTTTGGGGAGCTTTATTCCTGCCTCCCCCCCTCCACCTCACCAACATCCAGGGCTAATCCCAGGGACAGGGCAGTGTGCCTTTAAGAAGCTGCCTTGTGTACAAACTCTGGGGTAGCGGAGAAATGTCATCGGTGATGGATGGGATGAGGTAAAGCTTGAAATTGAGGGAAAAGGACATTTTCCAGATCTATCAGCTCTTTCAACCTTCAGACGCAGTTAACGCTCTCTGCATCCCAGAGTGCGGGAAGTCATAAACGCCGCACTCTTCAGGTAATTGACTTCGTTTTTTCTCAAGGAATCCTCAGTTTCCCTATAAAAATAAAATTCATTTCGAATTACTAATCTAATGTCATCATTATGTTTACTAAGCATGGATGATGTATATGAGAGGTGCAGCTCATGAGAGTGCTTAATGATGCATAGGATTAAAGTCTCAGTTTCGGCTGAGCAGAGTCCCTCTGAGTTCTCCTGGCCGGGTTGGTATCCTGGGAAATTAAGGCAGCATCCTCCTGGAGACTGGTCTGTATCTTCGTGTTGGCGACACACACACACACACACACAGAGACCAGCACTGAGACACACAGAGAGGGACATACAGACAGACACTGAGAGAGAGAGAGAGAGAGAGAGAGAGACACACACAGACTCTCACAGAGACACACACACACACACACACACACACACTGAGAGATAGAGAGAGAGAGAGACTAGCACTGAGACATACAGAGAGGGACATACAGACAGACACTGAGAGAGAGAGAGACACACACACACACACACACACACACACACAGATTAGAGACTCTCACAGACACACACACACACTCTCACAGAGATACTGAGAGAGAGAGTCTCAGACAGGGACACACACAGAGACACACAGAGACACTGAGAGAGCAAGACTCACATAGAGAGACACACAGAGAGGGAGACTCATGCAGACAGACAGAGAGAGACACTCACACAGAGGCACAGAGAGAGACCCACACAGAGACACAGAGAGAGAGAGAGAGAGAGAGAGGGAGACTCATGCAGACAGACAGAGAGAGAGTGACATTCACACAGAGACACAGACCCCCAGAAACACTGACCCCCAGACACTCACACAGAGATACACACACACACATACACACACACACACACACATACACACACACATACACACACAGACTCACACACAGAGACACTGAGAGAGAGGGACAGGGACACTCATACAGAGACACAGAGAGACACAGAGACACTGAGAGAGCAAGACTCAGAGAGAATGAGAGAGACTCACACAGACAGACAGACACACACACAGACTCACACACAGAGACACTGAGAGAGAGGGACAGGGACACTCATACAGAGACACAGAGAGACACAGAGACACTGAGAGAGCAAGACTCACAGAGAATGAGAGAGACTCACACAGACAGACAGACACACACACAGACTCACACACAGAGACACAGAGAGAGACTCACACAGACAGACAGACACACACACAGACTCACACACAGAGACACAGAGAGACACAGAGACACTGAGAGAGCAAGACTCACAGAGAATGAGAGAGACTCACACAGACAGACAGACACACACACAGACTCACACACAGAGACACAGAGAGACACAGAGACACTGAGAGAGCAAGACTCACAGAGAATGAGAGAGACTCACACAGACAGACAGACACACACACAGACTCACACACAGAGACACAGAGAGACACAGAGACACTGAGAGAGCAAGACTCACAGAGAATGAGAGAGACTCACACAGACAGACAGACACACACACAGACTCACACACAGAGACACTGAGAGAGACTCACACAGAGACTCAGACAGAGACACACAGACACACAGAGATACTGAGAGAGAGAGAGACTCAGACAGAGACTCACAGACACATAGAGATACTGAGAGAGAGAGAGAGACTCATGCAGACAGACAGGGAGAGAGAGACTCACACAGTGACACTCATACAGAGACAGACCCCCAGAAACACTGAAAGAGAGAGACTCACACAGAGGTACACGCACGCACACACACACAGACTCACACACACATACACACACACGCGCACACAGACTCACACACAGAGACACTGAGAGAGCAAGACTCACAGAGAGTGAGAGAGACTCACACAGACAGACAGACACACACACAGACTCACACACAGAGACACAGAGAGACACAGAGAGCAAGAGAGATTCACACCGAGAGACAGAGAGAGAGAGAGAGACCCACACAGAGACACAGAGAGAGATAGAGAGAGAGACACTCACACAGAGACACAGAGAGAGAGAGAGAGACTCACACAGTGACACAGAGCGAGAGAGAGACACACACACAGAGATAGAGAGACTCACACTGAGAGACACTCATACAGAGACACAGAGAGACAGAGACTCACACAGAGACACAGAGCAAGAGAGAGACTCACAGAGAGAGAGAGAGACTCACACAGAGACACAGAGAGAGACAGAGACCCACACAGAGAGACAGAGAGACAGAGACTCACACAGAGACACACAGAGAGAGACTCACACAGAGACACAGAGAGAGACAGAGACCCACACAGAGACACAGAGAGACAGAGACTCACACAGAGACACACAGAGAGAGACTCACACAGAGACACAGAGAGAGACAGAGACCCACACAGAGACACAGAGAGAGACAGAGACCCACACAGAGACACAGAGAGACAGAGACTCACACAGAGACACACAGAGAGAGACTCACACAGAGACACACAGAGAGAGACTCACACACAGAGATAGAGAGACTCACACAGAGATCCTCATACAGAGGCACAGAGAGACAGAGACTCACACAGAGACACAGAGCGAGAGAGAGACTCACACACAGAGATAGAGAGACTCACACTGAGAGACACTCATACAGAGACACAGAGAGACAGAGACTCACACAGAGACACAGAGCAAGAGAGAGACTCACAGAGAGAGAGAGAGACTCACACAGAGACACAGAGAGAGACAGAGACTCACACAGAGAGACAGAGAGACAGAGACTCACACAGAGACACACAGAGAGAGACTCACACAGAGACACAGAGCAAGAGAGACACACACACACACAGAGACTCACACTGATAGAGACTCATACAGAGAGACAGAGACTCACAGAGACACAGAGCGAGAGACACACACACACACACACACACACACGCAGAGAGACTCACACTGAGAGAGACCCATACAGAGACACAGAGAGACAGAGACTCACACAGAGACACAGAGAGAGAGAGAGAGACTCACACAGAGAAGCAGAGTGAGAGAGAGACTCACACACAGAGATAGAGAGACTCACACAGAGTGACTCATACAGCGACACAGAGAGACAGAGACCCAGAGAGAGACCCAGAGAGAGAGAGACTCACACAGAGATAGAGAGACTCACACTGAGAGAGACCCACACAGAGAGACAGAGAGACAGAGACTCACACAGAGACACACAGTGAGAGACTCACACAGAGAAACAGAGAGACAGAGACTCACACAGAGACACACAGAGAGAGACTCACACAGAGACACAGAGAGAGAGACTCACACAGAGACACACAGTGAGAGACTCACACAGAGACACAGAGAGAGACAGAGACCCACACAGAGAGACAGAGAGACAGAGACTCACACAGAGACACACAGAGAGAGACTCACACAGAGACACAGAGAGAGAGACTCACACAGAGACACACAGTGAGAGACTCACACAGAGACACAGAGAGAGACAGAGACCCACACAGAGAGACAGAGAGACAGAGACTCACACAGAGACACACAGAGAGAGACTCACACAGAGAGACAGAGAGACAGAGACTCACACAGAGACACACAGAGAGAGACTCACACAGAGACACAGAGAGAGAGACTCACACACAGAGATAGAGAGACTCACACAGAGATCCTCATACAGAGGCACAGAGAGACAGAGACCCAGAGAGAGACACAGAGAGAGAGAGACTCACACAGAGATAGAGAGACTCACACAGAGGTAGAGAGAGAGAGACTCACACAGAGAGAGAGAGAGAGAGAGAGAGAGACTCACACAGAGAGACAGAGAGACAGAGACTCACACAGAGGTAGAGAGAGAGACTCACAGAGAGAGAGAGAGAGAGAGAGAGAGACACAGAGAGAGAGAGACTCACACACAGAGATAGAAAGACTCACAGACTCATACAGAGACACAGAGAGACAGAGACTCACACAGAGACACACAGTGAGAGACTCACACAGAGAAACAGAGAGAGAGACTCACACACAGAGAGACAGAGACTCACACAGAGACACAGAGCGAGAGAGAGACTCACAGAGAGAGAGACTCACACAGAGACACAGAGAGAGAGACTCACACACAGAGATAGAGAGACTCACACAGAGATCCTCATACAGAGGCACAGAGAGACAGAGACTCACACAGAGACACAGAGCGAGAGAGAGACTCACACAGAGACACAGAGAGAGAGACTCACACACAGAGAGACAGAGACTCACACAGAGACACAGAGCGAGAGAGAGACTCACAGAGAGAGAGACTCACACAGAGACACACAGAGAGAGAGAGACTCACACAGTGACACAGAGAGAGAGAGACACACACACCCACACAGATAGAGAGACTCACACTGAGAGAGACTCATACAGAGACACAGAGAGACAGAGACTCACACAGAGACACAGAGCAAGAGAGAGATTCACAGAGAGAGAGACTCACACAGAGACACAGAGAGAGAGAGAGACTCACACAGTGACACAGAGAGAGAGACTCACACAGAGATAGAGACTCACACAGAGACACAGAGAGAGAGACTCACACAGAGACACAGAGAGAGAGACTCACACAGAGATAGAGACTCACACAGTGGTAGAGAGAGAGAGACTCACACAGAGACGCAGAGAGAGAGACTCACGCAGAGATAGAGACTCACACAGAGGTAGAGAGAGAGAGAGACTCACACAGAGACACACAGAGAGAGAGACTGACACAGAGACACAGAGCGAGAGAGACTCACACAGAGACACAGGGATAGAGAGACTCACACAGAGAGATAGAAAGACTCACAGACTCATGCAGAGACACAGAGAGACAGACTCTCACACAGAGACACAGAGCGAGAGAGACTCACACAGAGACACAGAGAGAGAGAGACTCACACAGAGATAGAGAGAGACAGAGACTCACAGAGATACAGAGATAGAGAGACACAGAGAGAGAGAGACTCACACACAGAGATAGAAAGACTCACAGACTCATACAGAGACACAGAGAGACAGAGACTCACACAGAGACACACAGTGAGAGACTCACACAGAGAAACAGAGAGAGAGACTCACACACAGAGATAGAGAGACTCACACAGAGATCCTCATACAGAGGCACAGAGAGACAGAGACTCACACAGAGACACAGAGCGAGAGAGAGACTCACACAGAGACACAGAGAGAGAGACTCACACAGAGACACAGAGCGAGAGAGAGACTCACACAGAGACACAGAGAGACAGAGACTCACACAGAGACACACAGTGAGAGACTCACACAGAGAAACAGAGAGAGAGACTCACACACAGAGATAGAGAGACTCACACAGAGATCCTCATACAGAGGCACAGAGAGACAGAGACTCACACAGAGACACAGAGCGAGAGAGAGACTCACACAGAGACACAGAGAGAGAGACTCACACAGAGACACAGAGAGACAGAGACTCACACAGAGAGACAGAGAGACAGAGACTCACACAGAGACACAGAGAGAGACAGAGACCCACACAGAGAGACAGAGACTCACACAGAGACACACAGAGAGAGACTCACACAGAGAGAGACTCACACAGAGACACAGAGAGAGACAGAGACCTACACAGAGACACAGAGAGAGAGAGACTCACACAGAGAGAGACTCACACAGAGACACAGAGAGATACAGAGACCCACACAGAGACACACAGAGAGAGACTCACACAGAGAGAGACTGATACAGAGACACAGAGAGAGACAGAGACCCACACAGAGACAGAGAGACAGAGACTCACACAGAGACACAGAGAGAGACAGAGACCCACACAGAGAGACAGAGAGACAGAGACTCACACAGAGACACACAGAGAGAGACTCACACAGAGACACAGAGAGAGACAGAGACCCACACAGAGAGACAGAGAGACAGAGACTCACACAGAGACACACAGAGAGAGACCCACACAGAGAAACAGAGAGACAGAGACTCACACAGAGACACACAGAGAGAGACTCACACAGAGAGACAGAGAGAGAGACTCACACAGAGAGAGACTGATACAGAGACACAGAGAGAGACAGAGACCCACACAGAGACACAGAGAGACAGAGACCCACACAGAGACACAGAGAGACAGAGACTCACACAGAGACACACAGAGAGAGACTCACACAGAGACACAGAGAGAGACAGAGACCCACACAGAGACACAGAGAGACAGAGACTCACACAGAGACACACAGAGAGAGACTCACACAGAGACACAGAGAGAGACAGAGACCCACACAGAGACACAGAGAGAGACAGAGACCCACACAGAGACACAGAGAGACAGAGACTCACACAGAGACACACAGAGAGAGACTCACACAGAGACACAGAGAGAGAGACTCACACAGAGACACACAGAGAGAGACTCACACACAGAGATAGAGAGACTCACACAGAGATCCTCATACAGAGGCACAGAGAGACAGAGACTCACACAGAGACACAGAGAGAGAGAGACTCACACAGAGATAGAGAGACTCACACAGAGGTAGAGAGAGAGAGACTCACACAGAGACAGAGAGAGAGAGAGAGAGAGAGAGAGAGAGAGACTCACACAGAGACACACAGAGAGAGACTCACACAGAGATAGAGAGACTCACGCAGAGACACACAGTGAGAGACCCACACAGAGACACAGAGAGAGACAGAGACCCACACAGAGACACAGAGAGACAGAGACTCACACAGAGACACACAGAGAGAGACTCACACAGAGACACACAGAGAGAGACTCACACACAGAGATAGAGAGACTCACACAGAGATCCTCATACAGAGGCACAGAGAGACAGAGACTCACACAGAGACACAGAGAGAGAGAGACTCACACAGAGATAGAGAGACTCACACAGAGGTAGAGAGAGAGAGACTCACACAGAGAGAGAGAGAGAGAGAGAGAGAGACTCACACAGAGACAGAGACAGAGAGAGAGAGAGAGAGAGAGAGACTCACACAGAGACACACAGAGAGAGACTCACACAGAGATAGAGAGACTCACGCAGAGGTAGGGAGAGAGAGACTCACACAGAGACACAGAGAGAGAGAGACTCACGCAGAGGTAGAGAGAGAGAGACTCACACAGAGAGAGAGAGAGAGAGACTCACACAGAGAGACAGAGAGAGAGAGACTCACACAGAGATAGAGACTCACACAGAGAGACTTATACAGAGACACAGAGAGAAAGACACCCACACAGAGACACAGAGAGAGAGAGAGAGAGACTGACACAGAGATAGAGACTCACATAGAGGTAGAGAGAGAGAGACTCACACAGAGATCCTCATACAGAGGCACAGAGAGACAGAGACCCAGAAAGAGACACAGAGAGAGAGAGGCTCACACAGAGATAGAGAGACTCACGCAGAGGTAGGGAGAGAGAGAGAGACTCACACAGAGACAGAGACAGAGACAGAGAGAGAGAGAGACTCACACAGAGAGACAGAGAGAGAGAGACTCACACAGAGATAGAGAGACTCACGCAGAGGTAGGGAGAGAGAGACTCACACAGAGACACAGAGAGAGAGAGACTCACACAGAGACACACAGAGAGAGACTCACACAGAGATAGAGAGACTCACGCAGAGGTAGGGAGAGAGAGACTCACACAGAGACACAGAGAGAGAGAGACTCACACAGAGACACACAGAGAGAGACTCACACAGAGACACAGAGAGAGAGAGACTCACACAGAGATAGAGACTCACACAGAGAGACTTATACAGAGACACAGAGAGAAAGACACCCACACAGAGACACAGAGAGAGAGAGAGACTGACACAGAGATAGAGACTCACATAGAGGTAGAGAGAGAGAGACTCACACAGAGACACAGAGAGAGAGAGACTCACACAGAGATAGAGACTCACACAGAGAGACTTATACAGAGACACAGAGAGAAAGACACCCACACAGAGACACAGAGAGAGAGAGAGAGACTGACACAGAGATAGAGACTCACATAGAGGTAGAGAGAGAGAGACTCACACAGAGACACAGAGAGAGAGAGACTCACACAGACACAGAGGGAGAGCCTCACACAGAGACACAGAGTGAGAGAGACTCACACAGAGACACAGAGAGAGAGAGAGACTCATACAGACACAGAGCGAGAGACTCACACAGAGACACAGAGAGAGAGACTCACACAGAGATAGAGAGAGAGAGAGACTCACACAGAGACACAGAGAGAGAGACTCACACAGAGATAGAGAGAGAGAGAGACTCACACAGAGACACAGAGAGAGAGACTCACACAGAGATAGAGAGAGAGAGAGACTCACACAGAGACACAGAGAGAGAGACTCACACAGAGACACAGAGAGAGAGACTCACACAGAGACACAGAGAGAGAGACACTCACACAGAGATAGAGAGAGAGAGAGACTCACACAGAGACACAGAGCGAGAGAGAGACTCACACACAGAGATAGAGAGACTCACACAGTGACTTATACAGAGACACAGAGAGACAGAGACCCACACAGAGACACAAAGAGAGAGAGAGAGACTCACACAGAGACACAGAGCGAGAGAGAGACTCACACACAGAGATGGAGAGACTCACATAGAGAGACTCATACAGAGACACAGAGAGACTCACACAGAGACACAGAGCAAGAGAGACTCACACAGAGGGACTGAGAGAGAGACTTGCGCAGAGGGAGACTCACACAGAGACACAGAGAGAGAAACTCACAGAGAGACAGAGAGAGAAGCTCACACAGTGAGACAGAGAGGTGCTCGCACAGAGACACACAGAGAGACTCACACTCATAGATTATTACACACAATCCCACACACACACACACTCTCTCACACACACACTCTCTCTCACACACACACACTCTCTCTCTCACACACACACTCTCTCACACGCGCACACACTCTCTCACACACTCTCTCTCTCACACACACACTCTCTCTCACACACACACTCTCTCACACACACACACACACTCTCTCTCTCACACACACACTCACACGCGCACACACTCTCTCACACGCTCTCTCTCTCTCACACACACACACACACACACACTCTCTCTCACACACAGACAGACACACACACACTCTCTCACACACACACAGATAGACACATGTGCACTCACACTCACTGACACACACACACTCACACACACACGCACACAGACACAGACATACACACATGCGGATACTGTGTCAGATGAGCAGAATTCTGAAATACACAGACCCCCAGAGTGGATTCCAATTCTCTACAATCCTGTTCTCAGCTCCTTCTCTGAGTGGGGCTGAGTTCCCTCTCTATACATCCCTAACACGAACCGAGTGCCCTAAACAGGAATAATAGGGTTACAGAGTCAGCGTGTGGGGGGTTAAACACACAGTCCAATTTACACTCTCCAAAAAATGCATTTCATTTTCTCCCCTGTTGTGCTTTTAGACTGCATAGGTGTTGATTATTCACATAGCCACAAACCTCGGTGCGATCTAATGAAGGAGCTTTTTGAGATGCTACATTGGAACAAGAGTGGGGCCCGTCAACAAATATTACATTGGGAGCCCCACTCCCTCTTAGCTTAGAGATCAGGAGTTCCCGACGCAATTCGATCAGTCCAACACGACAGTCTCAAAGTGGGAAGCACTTGATTCCTCCACAGGATCGTCGATTATTTAACCTGCCTACCAATCGCTGTTCTCATGTGGTCACATCCGCATAAACACACCCTCAGCGGAGGCCAGCTCCATCGAGAGCGTTCTGTCTGGATGTATCGCGACCTGGTACGGCAACTGTGTACCCATTCCAGATCGGAGACGGTTACAGAGAGAGGGGGTGAACTCGGCCCGGACAATCACAAAGGCCAACCTCCCATCGATAGAATCCATCTACCAGGCCCGCGGTCAGGGTAAAGGCCGCCAGCATTCTCAAAGCTCCATCCCACCCTGGCGATGTTTTTCTCCAACCTCTACCATCGGGGGGAGAAGCTACAGAAGCCTGAACACATACACACACCAGCTGGTTTAGGAACAGTTTCTACCCTACTGTTGGTAGAACACTGAATGGACTCGCAAACTCTGAACATTCACCTGGACCTGTGTTTTTGCTGCTGTTTACCTATTATTTACTCATCTATGCTCCTTAACTCTGTGATCTGTCTGTATTGTGTGCAAAACAAAGCTTTTCACTGTGTCTCGGTACACGGGACAATCAATTCAATTCAATAAAATAGGCTGTCTCACCGTCTAATCCAGGACAGACCAAAGAAAAAGCATCAAGAGGAAACTCTGAGAGAGAAAGGGGAGCCGGGAGAGACCCGACCTCCCAACCTCAAGACTGAGAAACTAAAACGTAAAGTTCTAGTTCTATGGGAGTCTGACCACCGCCCGTTCAGGCTGCTTCTATTGTTCCAACTTGTAAAAAAAAAGAAACTGAACGTGCGTTTGACGAAGCGGCCTCTGTCTTAAATTGGGACCAAAGGGACCTCTTCAAGCCACAGTATTGACAGGCAAACTAAAATGTGTCCATTCCCGGATTTAAAATTTCAAAATGGATAATGCTCCCCGGTGCGGGAGACAGTTCCAAACCTCTCCCACCCTTTGCGTGTGGAAGCACTTCCTGAAGTTGCTCCTGAACGTCAACTGTCAGGGCTTGCTCCTTCGTTCCGGGATCGCTGACCAGCGGGAATAGTCGATCGTTCCTGTCTCTCCCGCTCTCTCAATACCTTCAGATCCCCCCCTTAACCTTCCACCACCTCGATCGACCTTGTTAAAACGCTAAAAGGAATGGACAAGTAACTCATGCAGCTCAAATTGGAACTGCAGGCTGCGGAACGCAATTGTGACTTCTCACTTTGTACGTGCTGATTTTGTACCGCATCTCGGGGGGTGGGGGAACAGAGATAGACAGAGAGAGAGAGAGAGAGGGAGAAAGATAGAGAGAGAGAGAGAAAGGCAGAGAGAGAAAGAAAGGGAGATAGAGATATACAGAGAGAGAAATGGGAGGGGAGAGAGAGGAAAGAGAGAGAGAGAGAGAGAGAGGGAGGGAGAGAGAGAGACAGAGAGAGAGAGAAGGGGAGATAGAGATATACAGAGAGAGAGATGGGGGGGGGAGAGATAGAGAGAGGAAAGAGATAGAGAGAGAGAGAAAGAGAAAGAGAGGGAAAGAGAGAGCGAGAGATAGAGAAAGAGAGAAAGAGATAGAGAGAGAATGAGAGAGAGATAGAGAGAGAGAAAGAGAGAGAGAGAGAATGAGAGATAGAGAGAGATAGAGGGAGAAAGAGGGAGAGAGATAGAGAGAAAGAGAGAGAGAGAAAGAGGGAGAGAGAGAGAAAGAGAGAGAGAGAAAGAGAGATAGAGAAAGAGAGAAAGAGATAGAGAGAAAAAGAGAGAGAGAGAAAGAGAGACAGAGGGAGAAAGAGGGAGAGAGATAGAGAGAAAGAGAGAGAGAGAAAGAGGGAGAGAGAGAGAAAGAGAGAGAGAGAAAGAGAGATAGAGAAAGAGAGAAAGAGATAGAGAGAAAAAGAGAGAGAGAGAAAGAGAGACAGAGGGAGAAAGAGGGAGAGAGATAGAGAGAAAGAGAGAGAGAAAGAGGGAGAGAGAGAGAGTAAGAGAGAAAGAAAGGGAGATAGACATATACAGAGAGAGATAGCGAGAGAGAGGGGAGAGAGAGATAGAGAGAGAAAGAAAGAGAAAGGGACAGAAAGAGAAAGAGAGAGGGAAAGAGAGAGAGAGATAGAGAAAGAGAGCGAGATAGAGAGAGAAAGAGAGAGACAGAGAATGAGAGAGAGAGATAGAGGGAGAAAGAGGGAGAGAGATAGAGAGAAAGAGAGAGAAAGAGGGAGAGAGAGAAAGAGAGAGAGAGAAAGAGAGATAGAGAAAGAGAGAAAGAGATAGAGAGAAAAAGAGAGAGAGAGAAAGAGAGAGACAGAGGGAGAAAGAGGGAGAGAGATAGAGAGAAAGAGAGAGAAAAAGAGGGAGAGAGAGAGAGTAAGAGAGAAAGAAAGGGAGATAGACATATATAGAGAGAGATAGCGAGAGAGAGGGGAGAGAGAGATAGAGAGAGAAAGAAAGAGAAAGAGACAGAAAGAGAAAGAGAGAGAGAGATAGAGAAAGAGAGCGAGATAGAGAGAGAAAGAGAGAGAGAGAGAATGAGGGAGCGAGAGAGAGAGAGACAGAGAATGAGAGAGATAGATAGAGAGAGATAGAGGGAGAAAGAGGGAGAGAGAGACAGAGAAAGAGAGAGTGATATAGAGAAAGAGAGAGTGATAGAGAGAGAAAGAGAGAGAGATAGAGAAAGAGAGAAAGAGATAGAGAGAGAAAGAGAGAGAGATAGAGAGAGAAAGAGAGAGACAGAATGAGAGAGAGAGAAAGAGAGAGATAGAGGGAGAAAGAGGGAGAGAGAGAGATAGAGAGAGAGAGATAGAGAGAGAAAGAGGGAGAGAGAGATAGATAGAGAAAGAGAGAGACAGATAGAGAGAGAGAGAAAGAGGGACAGAGCGAGAGAGAAAGAGGGAGAGAGAGAGAAAGAGAGAGAGAGAGAAAGAGAGAGGGAGATAAAGAGGGAAAGAGAGAGAGATTAGTAACAGCTCAGAGGGAGCGACATAACAGCCAAGTCATCTCCGCCACCCAGTCGCTTACATAGAGTCACACAGCTCCAGGGGATGCAGTGTTATTAGTCACTGGCACCTCCACCCTTAACGCTGCGGTGGCTCAGTGGTTGGCATTGCTGCCCTCCAGTGCCAGAGAGCTGGCTTTGAACCCACTCTCCGGCGAACATCTGCCGGCGTGGAATTTGCACGTTTTGCCCTGTGTCGGTGTGGGTTTCCAACCAAGGTCCAAAGATAGTTGGGTGGGTTGAGTGTGCAGCCTTGCAGGGATGGGCTGAATGGCCTGTTTCGCCGCACTGTGGGGCTGGAGTCGAATACCTTCCTTCCCCTTCAGTTCTCTGGGTTTGTATGTGTCAGTTTTCGCCCGGAAGACTCACCGCGTTGAATAGCCACACTGTGCCCAGTTCTGCTCTCCCTGTTAGAGAAAGGATATGATTGAGCAGAAGAGGGTGGGAGGTTTCGGGAGAGGCTGGGGGGGGGGGGGGGGGGGGCTGTTTTCCCTGGAGCGTCGGAGGCTGAGGGGTGACTTTGTCAAAGGGTATAGATAAGGGTGGTGGTGGATTTCAAGACGTGGTGATGGAGGCAGGGGGGGGGGCGGTCAGGGGTGGGGTGGGGGGCGATCGTGGGGAGTGTGGTGATATTTTCAAGTGAGTGCAGAGAGATTGAAAGAAGACGCAATGTTTTCCACACGGAGGGTGTGGAATGAACGTCCAGAGGAAGTCGCACAGTCGCAACTTTTGAAAGATGTTTGGATAAGCCCACAAAAAGCGAAGGACATGGCCCTTGGCTTGGGGATTACGGCCAGTACAAACTGGTAGGCCGAAGGGTCTCTTTCCACGCTGTCTTCCATCACGTGGAGGAATGGGGCTGGAAATTCCGAATGGCAAAAAACCCTCCGTGGGAAGCGCCTGGAATTGGCGCCTCCGTCCGTTCCCCCCCCCCCCCCCCCCCCCCCGACCTCCGTGTTTGTAAACAGCGCCCCCTCGCTCGATGTTCTCGCACCGAGATGAAACGCCCTCCAGACATCCTCCCTCCCGTTTCAATTCGGGCTCTGCCGCCCTTTCGCAAACTCCAGCCTTCCCTCCGTCAGCATTCCAGGGGATGAGCGGTCTCCAGACGGCTTCCAACGAGCAGGACTGTGGGGTGCCCAAGGCAAGTTGTCGGGCCCATGGGGTCCGCAATGACACCTCCCCCCACCCCCGGAGAGCATCCCACCCAGACGCCGACCATGACCAACCCACACACCCCCTCCCCACCTAAATCCCCATAACCATGCATTTCCCAATGCCAACCTGCACATCCCTGAGCACTATGGGTAACTTAGCATGGCCAATCCACCCTAACCTGCACATCCCTGGGCACTATGGGTAATTTAGCATGGCCAATCCACCCTAACCTGCACATCCCTGAGCACTATGGGTATTTTAGCATGCCATCCACCCTAACCTGCACATCCCTGAATACTATGGGTAATTTAGCACGGCCAATCCACCCTAACCTGCACATCCCTGAGCACTATAGGTAATTTAGCACGGCCAATCCACCCGAACCTGCACATCCCTGAGCACTATGTGTATTTTAGCATGGCCAATCCCACCCTAACCTGCACATCCCTGAACACTATGGGTAATTTAGCATGGCCAATCCACCCTAACCTGCACATCCCTGAGCACTATGGGTATTTTAGCATGGCCAATCCACCCTAACCTGCACATCCCTGAATACTATGGGTAATTTAGCATGGCCAATCCACCCTAACCTGCACATCCCTGAGCACTATGGGTATTTTAGCATGGCCAATCCACCCTAACCTGCACATCCCTGAACACTATGGGTAATTTAGCATGGCCAATCCACCCTAACCTGCACATCCCTGAGCACTATGGGTATTTTAGCATGGCCAATCCACCCTAACCTGCACATCCCTGAACACTATGGGTAATTTAGCACGGTCAATCCACCATTTAAAAGGCATCTGGATGGGTATATGAATAGGAAGGGTTTGGGAGGGATGTGGGCCGGGTGCTGGCAGGTGGGACTAGATTGGGTTGGGATATCTGGGTCAGCATGGACGGGTTGGACCGAAGGGTCTGTTTCCGTGCTGTACATCTCTATGACTCTATGCAGAGTCATAGTCATAGAGTCATAGAGTTGTACAGCACGGAAACAGACCCTTCGGTCCAACCCGTCCATGCTGACCCAGATATCCCAACCCAATCTAGTCCCACCTGCCAACACCCGGCCCATATCCCTCCAAACCCTTCCTATTCATATACCCATCCAAATGCCTTTTAAATGTTGCAATTGTACCAGCCTCCACCACTTCCTCTGGCAGCTCATTCCATACACGTACCACCCTCTGTGTGAAAAAGTTGCCCCTCAGATCCCTTTTATATCTTTCCCCCCTCACCCTAAACCCTCTAGTTCTGGCCTCCCCGACCCCAGAGAAAAGACCTTGTCTATTTACCCTATCCATGCCCCCCTTCATGATTTTGTAAACCTCTATAAGGTCACCCCTCAGCCTCCGACGCTCCAGGGAAAACAGCCCCAGCCTGTTCAGCCTCTCCCTGTAGCTCAAACCCTCCAACATCCTTGCAAATCTTTTCTGAACCCTTTCCAGTTTCACAACATCTTTTCGATAGGAAGGAGACCAGAATTGCACACAATATTCCAACAGTGGCCTAACCAATGTCCTGTACAGCCGCAACATGACCTCCCAACTCCTGTACTCAATACTCTGACCAATAAAGGAAAGCATACCAAACGCCTTCTTCACTATCCTATCTACCTGTGACTTGGAGCCGCTCGGTGGCTCCATGGTTAGCACTGCTGCCTCACAGCACCAGGGACCTGGGTTCGATTACCCCTCTCGGCTGACTGTGTGTGGAGTTTGTATATTCTCTCCCTGTATCTGTGTGGGCTTGCTGCCAAAGATGTGCAGGTTGGGGGTGGATTTAAACTCTTCCCCCCCTTGGGGAAATGCCAAGGGAGTGGGTGGGATGCTCCTAGGAGGGTGGGGATGGGTCGAACGGCCTGTTTGGTAAGAGGGGAGTCTCTGTGTTGTGGATTGTGAATGAAAACTTAAGCTGCCCCAATCTCCTGGAAACTGCCCTCATCTGGGATGTTCAGAGGCAACTGATGGCATCGGAAGGTCAGTGCTGAGGAATCCTTTATAGCTGAACCTTTAAACAGTTAAATTGAGCACGTTAGTGGATGGTAGCCTGTACAGACCTGAGGAGGGATTATGTCCAACTCTCTCTCTCTCACACACACTCTCACACTGACACACACATGTGCACATACACAGACTCATACACACTCTCACACTGACACACACAGAGACACATTCACACACTCACACACTGACACACAGAGACACATTCACACACTCACACACACTCTCACACTGACACACACAGAGACACATTCACACACTCACACACGCACACACACTCACACACACTCTCACACTGACACACACAGAGACACATTCACACATTCAGATACACACACACACAAACTCACTCACACACACAGACTCTCACACACACTCACACTCACACATAGACACACACATACTCACATACACACACAAACTCACACTCACGCACACACACTCCCACTCACAGCCGCACACTCACACACACACTCACACGCACACTCACACACACACAGACTCACACACTCGCACACTGACACATAGACACACACTCACACATACAAAAATACACACACACTCACATACACACACAAACTCACACTCTCTCACACACACACACTCCCACTCACAGCCGCACATACACACATACTCACACACACACTCACATACACACTGACACACAGACTCACATACTCTCACACTGACACACACACTCACTCACACACGCACACATACGCATACTCTCTCACACACACACACTTCCTCTCACAGCCGTAAATACACACACACACACTCACTTACTCTCACACTGACACACACACTCACATACACACACTCACACACAAGCACACACACAGACATACTCACAGTCATAAACACTCTCACACACTCACTCACACACACACAAACACACACAATCTCTCTCACTCACACACACAGACACACACACACACTCACACTGACACATAGACACATACTCACACATACAAAAATACATACACACTCACATTCACACACAAACTCACACTCACACACACACACACCTACTCACAGCCACACATACACATGTACTCACACACACATACACACTGACACACAGACTCACATACTCTCACACTGATACACACACACTCTCGCACTCACGTACACACACACACTCACACACAAGCACACACATACATTCTCTCTCTCACACACACACTCTCTCTCACACACACACTCTCTCTCACACACATACACACTCTCTCACACAAACATACTCTCTCACATGCACACTCTCTCTCACACACGCACACACACTCGCTCACACACACACTCTCTCTCTCACACACACATTCTCTCTCTCACACACACACTCTCTCTCACACACTCATTCTCTCTCACAAACACACACTCTCTCTCACACACACACTTACTCTCTCATACACAAACACTCTCTCACACACACACTCTCTCACTCACACACACATTCTCTCTCGCACACACTCTCTCTCACACACTCACTCTCTCTCACAAACACACACACACTCTCTCTCACAAACACACACTCTCTCTCACACACACTCTCTCTCTCTCACACACACACTCTCTCTCTCACACACACACACTTTCTCACACACACACACACACTTACTCACTCTCTCACACACACAGACTTACTCTCTCACACACACACTCACTCTCTCTCACAAACTCACACACTCACTGTCTCTCACAAACACACACACACTCTCTCTCACAAACACACACACACTTTCTCTCACAAACACGTGCATACTCACTCTCTCACAAATACTCACTCACTCTCTCTCGCAAACACACACACACACACTCACACACACACACTCTCTCACACACACACGCACATTCACTCTCTCAGAAACACACGCACACTCACTCTCTCTCACTCACACACTTGCTCTCTCTCACCCATACACACACTCACTCTCTCACACACACACTTACTCTGTCTTACAACCACACACACACACTCTCCCTCTCACACACACACACTCACTCTCTCACTCACACACACTCTCTCTTTCACACACACACACACTCTCTCTTACACATGCTCACAGTCTCTCTCTCACACACTCTCTCTCTCACACACACTTACTCCCTCTCACACACACACACTCTCTCACACACACACTTTCTCTCTCTCACACACACTTACTCTCCCTCACACACACACACTCTCTCTCACAAACACAAAAACACTCTCTCTCACACACACACACTCTCTCACACACTCTCTCACACACACTCTCTCACACACAATCTCTCACACACACACCTACTCTATCACACACATACACACTTACTCTCCCTCACACACAAACTTACTCTCTCTCACACACACACACTCTCTCTCACACACACACACTTACTCTCTCTCTCTCACACTCTCTCATACACACACTCTCTCTCACACACACACTCTTACTCTCTCACACACACACTTTCTTTCACAAACTCACACACACACTTCCTCTCTCTCACAAACACACACACTCACTCTCTCACACACACGCACTCACTCTCTCTCGCAAACACACACACACTTAATCTCACAAACACACACACACTCACTCTCACACACACACACGTACTCTCTCTCACAAACACATGTACACTTATTCTCACAAACACACACACACTCACTCTCTCTCACAAACACACACACACACTTACTCTCACAAACACACACACTTACTCACATTCACACACACGCATTCACTCACTCTCACACACACAGACACTCTCTCTCTCACACACACACTTACTCTCTCTCTCACACACACACACTCACTTTCCCTCACACACACAGATACTTTCTCTCTTGCACACACATACTTACTCTCTCTCTCACACACACACTCTCTCTCACACACATGGACACTCATTCTCTCTCACTTACACACGCAAACTCACTCTCTCTCACAAACACACATACTTACTCTCTCACACACACACACTTTCTCTCACAAACACACACACACACTCTCTCACATACATACGCTCTCTGTCACACACACGCACACTCACTCTCTCTCACATGCACATGCAAACTCACTCGCTCTCACACACGCACACACTTACTCTCCCTCACACACTTACTCTCTCTCACAAATACATACACTCACTCTCTCACACACACACTTATTCTCTCTCACAAACACATACACACTCACTCTCTCTCACAAACACACACACTTACTCTCTCTCACACTCACTCTCTCTCACAAACACACACACTTACTCTCTCACAAACACACGCACACTCTCTCTCGCAAACGCACACACTTACTCTCTCTCACAAATACACACACACTCACGCTCTCTCATACACATGCACACTTACTCTCTCTCACAAACACACACACCCACTCTCTCACAAACACACACACACTTACTCTCACAAACACATGCACACTCACTCCGTCTCACAAACACACACACACTCTCTGACACACACACTCTCTCACACACACAGACACTCGCTCTCACACACACACACTCTCTGACACACACACTCTCTCACACACACAGACACTCGCTCTCTCACACACACACTCTCTGACACACACACTCTCTCACACACACCCACACACACACACACACACTCTCTCACACACACTCTCTCTCACAAACACAAACACACTCTCTCTCTCTCACACACACACACACACACACACTCGCTCTCACACACACTCACTCTCTCACACACATGCACACTCACTCTCTCTCGCAAACACATACACACTTACTCACTTTCACACACACATTCACACACTCTCTCACACACACAGACACACTCTCTCACACACTCACTCTCCCTCACACACACTCACTCTCCCTCACACACACACACGTACTCTCACACACACACTTACTCTCTCTCACAAACACACACACACTCTCTCTCACATACACACACAAACTCACTCGCTCTCACACACGCACACACTTACTCTCGCACGCACACTTACTCTCTCTCACAAACACACATACTCACTCTCTCACACACACGCACACTCACTCTCTCTCTCGCAAACACACAAACACTTACGCTCACAAACACATACACACTTACTCACTTTCACACACACACATTCACTCACTCTCACACACACAGACACACTCTCTCTCACACACACTCACTCTCCCTCACACACACACTCACTCTCTCTCACACACACACTCACTCTCCCTCACACACACACTCACTCTCTCTCACACACACACTCACTCTCCCTCACACACACACTCACTCTCCCTCACACACACACACACGTACTCTCACACACACGCTTACTCTCTCTCACAAACACACACACTTACTCTCTCTCACACACATACTCTCTCTCACACACACACACTTACTCTCTCTCACACTCACTCTCTCTCATAAACACACACACGCTTTCTCTCACAAACACACACACTTACTCTCTCTCATAAACACACGCACACTTACTCTCTCACACACACACACTCACTATCTCACATGCTCACACTTACTGTCTCTCACAAACACATGCACACTCTCTCTTGCAAATGCACACACTTACTCTCTCTCACAAATACACACACACTCACTCTCTCTCACACACACGCACACTCACTCTCCCACACAAACACACACACACTTACTCTCACAAATGCACAGACACTCACTCTCTCTCGCAAACACTTGCACACTTACTCTCACACACACACTCTCTCACACACACACACACACTTACTCTCCCTCACACACACACACTCTCTCACACACTCTCTCACACACACACTTACTCTCTCACACACACACTCTCTCTCTCACGCACACATGCACACTCACTCTCTCGCACACACACACTCACTCTCTCTCACAAACACACACACATTTCCTCACTTTCACATACACATACACACTCACTCTCCCTTACACACACACTCTCACACACACACATTCACTCTCTCTCACACACACAGACACACTTTCTCTCTCACACACACAGACTCTCTCTCTCACACACACTCCCTCTCCCTCACACACACACTTACTCTCTCTCTCACACCCACTTACTCTCACAAACACGCGCACACTCACTCTCTCGCACAAACACACACACACTTACTCTCATAAACACACACACACATACTCACTCACACAAACACACACTTACTCTCTGTCACAAATGCACGCACACTCACTCTCTCTCACAAACACATGCACACTCACTGTCTCTCACAAGCTCACGCACACTCACCCTCTCTCACAAACACATGCACACTCAATCTCTCTCACAAGCACAAACACACTCACTCTCTCTCACAAACACACACACTCTCTCTCTCACACACACACTCTCTCACACACGCACGCACGCATGCTTACTCTCTCTCACAAATGCATGCACACTCACTCTCTCACAAACACACACACATTTACTCTCACAAACACACGCACACACACTCTTTCGCACACACACTCTCTCTCACACACACACTTACTCTCTCTCACACACTTACTCTCTCTCTCACACACTCTCTCTCTCACACACACTTACTCTCTCACAAACACACACACTCTCACAAACACACACACATACTCACTCTCACAAACACACACACTCACACTCTCTCACACACACACACTTACTCTCTCTCACAAACACATGCACATTCACTCTCACACACACACTCACTCTCTCTCGCAAACACACACACTCTCTCTCACAAACACACGCACACTCACTCTCTCTCACAAACACACACACGCTTTCTCTCTCACAAACACATGCACACTCACTCCCTCTCACAAACACACACACACTTACTCTCTCTTGCAAACACACGCACACTCTCTTTCACAAACACACACACATTTCCTCTCACAAACACACACTTGCTCACTCTCACAAACACACACACACTCTCTCTCACACACATACACACACTCACTCTCTCTCACAAACACATGCACACTCATTCTTTCACAAACACACGTACACTCACTCTCTCACACACGCACACACACTCGCTCTCTCACACACACACTCTCTCACACTCTCTCTCACACACACACTTACTCTCTCTCTCCCACACACTCTCTCTCACACATACACTTTCTCTCTCACACACACACACTTACTCTCCCTCACAAACACACACTTACTCTCTCTCTCCCACACACTCTCTCTCACACACACACGCTCTCTCTCACATACTCACTCTCTCTCTCACACACTCACTCACTCTCTCTCACAAACACACACACATTTACTCTCTCTCACAAACACACAGACACTTACTCACTCTCACACACACACACTCACTCTCCCTCACACACACACTCCCTCTCTCTCACACACACACACTTACTCTCTCTCACACACACACACATACTTGCTCTCTCTCTCAAAAACACACACACACTCTCTCTCACACACACACACACTTAATCTCTCTCTCACACACACACTTACTCTCTCTTACAAACACACACACTCACTTTCTCTCTCACACACACTTGCTCTCTCTCACAAGCACATACTTGTTCTCTCTCACAAACACACACACTCTCTCTCACACACACTCTCTCACAAACACACATACACTCACTCTCACAAACACACACACACTCACTCTCTCTCGCAAACACACACTTACTCTCTCTCACAAACACACACACACTTATTCTCTCTCACACACACACTCACTCTCTCTCTCACACACACATGCACACTCACTCTCTCACACACACGCACTCTCTCTCACACACACACACTCTCTCTCACAAACACACACAAACTCACTCTCTCTCGCAAACACACACACACTCTCTCACACACACATGCACGCTTACTCTCTCTCACACACACATGCACACTCACTCTCTTGCACACACACTCACTCTCTCTCACAAACACACACACACTTACTCTCACAAACACACACACTTACTCACTTTCACACACACACACTCACTCTCCCTCACACGCACACTCTCTCTCACACACACATTCACTCTCTCTCACACATAGACACACTTTCTCTCTGTCACACACACACATTCACTCTCTCTCACACACACAGTTACTCTCTCACACACACACACTCTCTCTCACACACACACTCACTCTCTCTCACAAACACACACGCACTCACTCTCTCTCGCAAGCACACACGCACTCTCTCACACACACACCCTCTCTCTCACATACACACGCACAGTCACTCTCTCTCACACACACACACACTTACTCTCTCTCACAAACACGCACTCACTCTCTCTCTCACACACACACTTACTCTCTCTCACAAACACACACACTCACTCTCTCACACACATACACCCACTTACTCTCTCTCTCTCACACACACACTTACTCTCTCTCACACACACACTCATTCTTTCACACACACACACTTACTCTCTCTCACTCACACACACACACACTCATTCTTTCACATACACACTTACTCTTTCACACACACACTCTCTCACAAACACCCACACACTTACTCTCTCTCACAATCACACGCTCACTCTCTCTCACACACACACTTACTTTCTCTCACACTCACACACACTCTCTCTCTCTCACACACACACACTTACTCTCTCTCACACACACACACGCACACTTACTCTCACAAACACACACACACACTTTCTCTCTCACAAACACACACTCTCTCTCACAAACATACACGCACTCACTCTCTCTCACAAACACACACACACACTCACTCTCTCTCATAAACACACACACACTTACTCTCTCTCACAAACACACACACTCTCTCTCTCTCACAAACATACACGCACTCATTCTCTCACAAACGCATACACACTCACTCTCTCTCACAAACACACACACTCTCTCTCACACACACACTTTCTCTCTCTCACAAACACACATACACTCTCTCTCACAAACACACACACACTTTCTCTCACAAACACACACACACACTCTCTCTCACAAACGCACAGACATACACAGACACTGAAACACACACGTACAAACACACGCACTCATACACACACACAGACATAGACATACACACAGACGCACGCACAGAAACACATACACATACACACAGACACACACGCACTCATACACACAGACACGCACTCATACACAGACACACAGACACTCAAACGCACACATACATTTTCACACACACACAGACACACGCACTCATACACACACAAAGACATAGACATGCATACATTCATACACACAGACATACGCACATAAACATACATACACATACACGCAGACACACACGCACTCATACACACAGACATAGACACACAGACACACGCACTCATATACACACACAAACATAGACACACACATTCATACACGTAAACACAGACACACTCATACACAAAGATGTATGAACACACACACAAACAGACACATACACACATACACACAGACACACACATACACACATACACACAGACACACACGTAAACACAGACACACACTCATGCACACAGAAACACACACACATAAACAAAGATAGATATACACACAGGCACAAACACACACACACAAACACAGACATACACACACTCATACATGTACACACAGACAGGCATGCACTGATACACACACACACATGGCACAGACATACACACATACTCACACATACACAGACATACTCACGCACATTCGCACATACACAGACATGCACACACACACTCACACTCACTCATCTTAGCCAGCCTTACACAAGAAACGGGGGGTACTCCCAGGCGCCCACTCACCCCCCGGCTGTGTTGTGAGAGACTGATGCAACCCTCCCTATGTTTAAACGTACAACGCCACACGGATTTGCAAAACAACGGCAAGAAGGTTTCAACACTTGAAAGTTCAATGACTCTAAATGTACATTTGGGACTGAAGACGACGTATGTATCTGTAGGGAAATTGCATTGTGCAGGAGAAAGCGAGGCCTGCAGATGTTGGAGATCAGAGCCCAGAGAGCGTGGCGCTGGAAAAGCGCAGCAGGTCAGGCAGCATCCGAGGAGCAGGAGAATCGACGTCTCGGGCATCAGCCCTCCTTCAGGGAATTTTCTTCGGATGCTGCCTGACCAGCTGTGCTTTCCCAGCGCCACCCACACCTCTCGAAATTGACATTGTCCGTTGAAGTTGCATTGAGTCTGGCGGGATGTGTTTCATTGTGATCAATGAAAATTAGGGTCAGGAATATTCCAGGGTTTCAGTGCCTCCTGGGGTGCTGCTGCTCTGAACTGGGCATGGGATCTGGGAGTGGGGGAGGAGAGATTGTGGCTTTTAACTTTTGGAGACTTCTTCTGTACACCCCTCTCCCGACTCCCTACCCAAACTTGTCTCTACTGCACCTTGCCACCCCCCCCACCCCCCCTACACCTTCCCTGTTCCCAGTTCCCTCCAAAAATCTAAAGGGCAGCCAATCATTGATCTCTCTTTCTCTCTCTCTCTCTTATACACACACTTACACAATAGACTACTCCCCTCACCTTCTCCCATTGCAAGTAAAAAAAATCCAGGGGAAATTTGCTTTGGAGACTGGGGTCTGCATTTTCTTTCAGACAGAGAGAGAGAGAGAGAGAGAGAGAGAGAGAAAGAGAGAGAGAGAAAGGGGTGTTAACATTCCCAGTATGAGTGAGACTGAACTGGCTGCAGGTAAATGATTACAGGAGTCCCTTTCAGAAAAAAATCACACACTGAGACACTCACACACACAGACGCACACATAGACACACACAGACACACACACACAGACACACACATAGACACACACAGACATACACACTCTCACACACACAGAGACACACACACACTCACACAGACACAGACACACACACACGCACAGACATACACACAGACACATACACACACAGACACATAAACATACACATAGACACATACACAGATATACACACAGACATATATAAACATACAGATACACACATAGATACACACACACTCACACAGACACACATACAGATACACACACACATACAGATACACACAGATATACACACTCACACAGACACACGCACACATGCAGATACACACACAGATATACCCACACACAGACACACACATATAGATACACACACACAGATCTACACAAACACAGACACACACATACAGATACACACACACAGATATATACACACACACTCACACAGACACACACACACATGCAGATACACACACAGATATACACACACACTCACACAGACACACACACAGATACACACACACAGATATATACACACTCACACAGACACACACTCACACAGACGCAGACATACAGATACATACAGATATACACACACACTCACACAGACACACACACAGATACACACACAGACACACACACAGATACACACAGATATACACACACAGACACACATTCACACACACACTCACACACACACACACACAGACACACACAGATACACACACAGACACACACACAGATACACACAGATATACACACACACAGACACACAGATATACACACTCACACAGACAGACACACACATACAGATACACACACAGATATACACATACACTCACACAGACACACACACAGATATACACACACAGACACACACAGATACACACACAGACACACACACAGATACACACGGATATACACACACACAGACACACAGATATACACACTCACACAGACGCACACACACATGCAGATACACACACAGATATACACATACACTCACACAGACACACACACAGATACAGATACACACACACAGATATATACACACACTCACACAGACACACACATACAGATACACACACAGATATACACACACACTCACACAAACACACACATACAGATACTCACACACAGATATATACACACACTCACACAGACACACATACATACACACACGCAGATATATACACTCACACAGACACAAACATACAGATACACACACACAGATGTACACACACACTCACACAGATGCACACACAGATACACACACAGATATACACACACACTCACACAGATACAGATACACTCACACAGACACACATACATACACACACACAGATATACTCACACAGATATACTCACACAGACACACAGATACAGAAGTACCCTGGCAGGTGTACAGAAGAGAGATCTGGTCTGATTTTCTGAACCCTACCCCAGAGCGAGTTTTGCCAGCAGCAGAACAGCAGCAGCAGCAGCACATGAGGAACGGGCTTTCAAAACTTGTGTGTGATAACAGGGAGGGCTGGTGGGTTCGGAGTTTGTTTGGTCTTGGCACTGATTGAACAATTCATTCTTACGTGTCCTCTCGTTTTCCACTTCACCGACAATGTTTTCACTCTCGCTGTTAAACGCCTCCCTGGCTTAAGGCACAAGGAATAACACCCCCCTATTTCTGGTTTCGTGGGCTTCCCCTCCCCAGCCTCCCTCGCTGCCTGGTGTCTGGTCAGCAAGCGGTTTTTGACTCAGAAGGACTTCACAAGGAATGTCCAATACTACAGGGCGGTCAGGTAGGTGTGCATTCATAAGTAAAATACTCAGCAAAGATCTAATCCCTGGCTCAATCATTTCTCTCTCTTTCTCACACACACACACAGACACACACAGACACAGACACACACATACAGACACAGACACACACAGACACACACATACAGACAGACACACACAGACACACACACACACACACAGGCACAGACACACACAGACACACACATACAGACAGACACACACAGACACTGATACAGACAGACACACACACAGAGACACAGACACACACATACAGACAGACACACACACACACACACACAGACACACACAGACACAGACACACACAGACACACACATACATACAGACACACACACAGACACTGATACAGACAGACACACACACAGAGACACAGACACAGACACACACATACAGACAGACAGACACACACACACACAGACAGACAGACACAGACACTGATACAGACACACACACACAGATACAGACACAGACACACACATACAGACAGATACACACAGACACACACACACACACACACACAGACACTGATACAGACACACACACACACACAGATACAGACACAGGCACACACATACAGACAGATACACACAGACAGACACACACACAGACAGACAGACACACACACACAGACAGACACAGACACACAGAGACAGACACACACACAGACACTGATACAGACAGACACACACAGAGATACAGACACAGACACACACATGCAGACAGATACACACAGACACACACAGACAGACAGACACAGACACGCACACACACACACACACAGAGACTGACAGACACACACACAGACACTGATACAGACAGACACACAGACACAGACACACACATACAGACAGATACACACAGACACACACACACATACAGATACAGACACACACGGAGACAGACACAGACACACAGAGACAGACAGACAGACACACACACAGACACTGATACAGACAGACACACACACACACAGTCACAGACACAGACACACACATACAGACAGATACAGACACACACACACACACAGAGGCAGATACAGACACACACGGAGACAGACACAGACACACAGAGACAGACAGACACACACACAGGCACTGATACAGACAGACACACACATACAGACAGATACACACAGACACACAGAGACAGACAGACACACATGCAGGCACTGATACAGACACACACAGAGACACACAGAGACCGACAGACAGACAGACAGACACAGGCACACATAGTTCCACCAAGTTCTGCTTTTCGGTCAATTGTACATGAATATCCGCAGTGTGTGTGTGTGTGTGTGTGAGAGAGAGAGAGTGAGAGAGAAAGAGAGAGAGAGAGAGAGAGAGAGACAGGGAGATTGAAGTTCACACACCGCCTGACTCTGTGGGCTGAAGGCAGAAATGGTTTTATTTGGAGATAAGTGTGCAAGGGCCAAGCCGATCGCTTTGCTGTTTGGGCAAGTCTTGACGGTGAGAGTTGGGGAGCGTTTGTTGCTTCGATTCGCAAAGGTATAGTGCGGGGAGGCAGTGTCTCTGATGGAACTGGGCGATAATTCTAATACTCAGGTACAGAAGGATATCCAGACACCCAGGTTTGTAATCATCTATTGCAAGCAAGTATAGAGTCAGTTAAGTCTAACGAATTTGTAATAATTTATTACAGGTAAGTATAAAGTGAATTAACTCGTACGAGTTTGCAATAATGTATTACATGTAAATATCGAATAAATTAAGTAGCGCAAGTTTGGAATAATGTATTACTGGTAAGCATAGAGTGAATTAACTAGCACATGTTTGTAATAAGTTGTTACAAGTAAGTATAGTGTGCTTAACTAGTGCAAGTTTGTAATAATGTATTACAGATGAGTATAGAGTGAATTAACTAGTACAAATTTGTAATCATTCATTACAGGCATGTAGAGAGTGAATTAACTAGCACAAGTTTGTAATAATATATTACAGGCATATATAAAATGAATTAACTAGTACAAGTTTGTAATAATTTATTACATGCATGTATATAGTGAATTAACTAGCACGAGTTTGTAATAATTTATTACAGTTAAGTATGGAGTGAATTAACTAGTACAAGTTTGTAATAAGTTATTACAGGTAAGTATAGAGTGAATTAACTCATACACGTTTGTAGTAATTTATTACAGGCATGTATAGAGTGAATTAACTAGCACGAGTTTGTAATAATGTATTACAGATGAGTATAGAGTGAATTAACTAGTACAAGCTTGTAATAATTTATTACAGGCATGTATAAAGTGAATTAACTAGTACAAGTTTGTAATAAGTTATTACAGGTAAGTATAGAGTGAATTAACTCATACACATTTGTAGTAATTTATTACAGGCATGTACAAAGTGAATTAACTAGCACGAGTTTGTAATAATTTATTACAGGTAAGTATAGAGTGAATTAGCTAGTACAAGTTTGCAATAATTCATGACAGGTAAGTATAGAATGAATTAACTAGCACAAGTTTGTAATAATCTATTACAGGCAGGTATAGGGTGAATTAACTAGTACAAGTTTGTAATAATTTATTAAAGGTAAGTATAGAGTGAATTAACTAGCACAAGTTTGTAATAAGTTATTACAGGTAAGTATAGAGGGAATTAGCTCGTACAAGTTTGTAATAATTCATTACAGGCATGTAGAGAGTGAATTAACTAGCACAAGTTTGTAATAATGAATTACAGGCATATATAAAATGAATTAACTAGTCCAAGTTTGTAATAATTTATTACAGGCATGCATAAAGTGAATTAACTAGCGCGAGTTTGTAATAATTTATTACAGGTAAGTATAGAGTGAATTAACTAGTACAAGTTTGCAATAATTCATGACAGGTAAGTATAGAATGAATTAACTAGCACAAGTTTGTAATAATTTATTACAGGCATGTATAGAGTGAATTAACTAGTACAAGTTTGTAATAATGTATTACAGGTAAGTATAGAGTGAATTAACTAGCACAAGTTTGTAATAAGTTATTACAGGTAAGTATAGAGGGAATTAACTCGTACAAGTTTGTAATAATTTATTACAGGCATGTATAGAGTGAATTAACTAGCTGAAGTTTGTAATAATGTATTACAGGTAAGTATAGAGTGAATTAACTTGTACAAGTTTGTAATAATTTATTACTGGCATATATGGAGTGAATTAACTAGTACAAGTTTGTAATAGTTTATTACAGGTAGTTATAGAGCGAATTAACTAGTCCAAGTTTGTAATAATGTATTACAGGTAAGTATAGAGTGAATTAATTAGTACAAGTTTGTAATAATGTATTACAGGCCTGTATAGGGTGAATTAACTAGCACAAATTTGTAATAATTCATTACAGGTAAGTATCGAGTGAATTAACGAGCACAAGTTTGTAATAATTTTATTTAAAAGCAAGTATAGAAGTGAAATTGACAGGGTACAAGTTTGCAATAATTTTATTTGAAGGTTAGTGTAGAAGTTAATTAATTGAATGACCTTTCCGTTTCATGAAGGGTTGTGTAGATTTTGACTTCTTGCCCATACTGTCGACAACTGCTAAGCACCCACCTTCCCCAAGAGTATTAAAAAGGAAATGTGCCTGTCAGTGAAAATGTAACCTGGAACCAGGCAACGATTGCGATGAGCACACACCAAGTGCAAAAGAACAAACCTAAAGGGACTTGGTATTGCACCTCAAATCCCGAAGAATCTTTTTTTTCCCCCAAGTTCTCAGTGAGAGGAAGGTGATATTTCAGATGCAGATTCATACATGAGAGATTCACCCCCCCTTCAGCCAACCACCGTGACAGTCCCCAGATGTCGTTCTGTCCAAGTGACTGCTCATGTGCGAGGGCTAGGTAGCAGTTGGCTGGGGGGTTTAATAGCTGTGCTTTTTTTTAATTATTCCGTGAGTAACAACATCGTGCTGTTTCTGAGTAACAATATATGTTTGCTGGTGAGCACGGTAAACTGATATCCCCACACCGGCAGAGGTGACCAGGATGGACTATCCTTCCCAAACTCTCCCCTTGCCTGAGGCGAGGTGACTCTTAGGTTAAACTATCCCTCCCTCTAACAGGAGGACAGCCCGGTGATCCTTCGGGACTATGGTGTCTTCAGCTCGATGCAATCTTGCTGGAACTGAACAATAATATCTGAATGTCCCTTTGCAATGATAACTGCAGAATAGTATCCGGATGTGGAATATATCTGACTGTTGGAATAGTTGATTGTAACTGGGTGTGAAAGATTCCATCTGTGTAATAATATGCATAACATCTGTGGAGTAATCCCTGATAATATCTTAGCAATGATATCTGCTTTTAACTAGGTCATAATATCAATTTAAATCTGAATAATAATATTTGATTATTCACATGCAATAACATCTTGGGAGTAATCCCTGATAATATCTTGGTCATGATACTAGGTAATAATATCAGTTTAAAACTGGATAATGACGTTTGTTTGTCATAGGGTAAATACTTATGCTGAAACAGAGTCATAGAGATATCCAACAGACCCTTCGGTCCAACCCGTCCATGCTGACCCAGATATCCCAACCCCATCTAGTCCCACCTGCCAGCACCCGGCCCATATCCCTCCAAACCCTTCCTATTCATATACCCATCCAGATGCCTCTTAAATGTTGCAATTGTACCAGCCTCCACCACTTCCTCTGGCAGCTCATTCCATACACGTACCACCCTCTGTGTGAAAAAGTTGCCCCTTAGGTCTCTTTTATATCTTTCCCCTCTCACCCTAAACCTATGCCCCTCTAGTTCTGGACTCCCCCACCCCAGGGAAAAGACCTTGTCTATTTATCCTATCCATGTCCCCTCATGATTTTATAAACCTCTATAAGGTCACCCCTCAGCCTCCGACGCTCCAGGGAAAACAGCCCCAGCCTGGGTGATAATTCCTGTTTGCAAGTGGCTAACAGATTCAAAATGTCCCCTTCCACCTTAACCAGGTGCCGGTGAAATTAATGCCCAGTGGAGATGTTTTTTTGTGTTTCTCTGACGATCCAGACTAACGACAGTCTCTCTTGCAAACGGCCAAGTCTATTAATTCAAAACTCAAAGACGTTGGAAATTAGAAATTTGTACGGGGAGTAAGAAAGACATCCTTAGGAGATTTTGCAAAAAGCTTGTGTCCTGCAGAAGACATTAATCCTTTGATTCTGCTTCCCCACCCGAACCAGACGAAACTGAATATTTTTTTCAGCAATTTCTGCTACAGCTGGGTGCTGCTGCTTCGCGCTAAATTCAGGGGGTGCAACTTTGAAAGCAAGGGAGGTTTATTCTCAAAATCCGGAATTATTCCTACTCAGAGAGTAAATACAGGACATAAATAGAATTGTCCCTATTGATACTGAACAGAGACAGAATTATTCTGACTCAGAGAGTAAATACAGTAAACAAATACAATTGTCCCTATTTATACAGAACATAGACAGAATTATTCCTACTCAGAGAGTAAATACAGTACATAAATAGAATTGTCCCTATTAATACTGAACATAGACAGAATTATTCCTACTCAGAGAGTAAATACAGGACATAAATAGAATTGTCCCTACTGATACTGAACACAGACAGAAGAATTCCTACTCAGAGAGTAAATACAGTACATAAATAGAATTGTCCCTATTAATACAGAACACAGACAGAATTATTCCTACTCAGAGAGTAAATGCAGTACATAAAGAGAATTGTCCCCAGTAATACTGAACATGGACAGAATTATTCCTACTCAGAGAGTAAATACAGTACATAAATAGAATTGTCCCTATGAATACTGAACACAGACAGAATTATTCCTACTCAGACAGTAATACAGTACATAAATAGAATTGTCCCTATTGATACTGAACATGGACAGAATTATTCCTACCCAGAGAGTAAATACAGTACATAAATAGAATTGTCCCTATTAATACAGAACACCGACAGAATTATTCCTACTCAGAGAGTAAATACAGTACATAAATAGAATTGTCCCTATGAATACTGAACACAGACAGAATTATTCCTACTCAGAGAGTAATACAGTACAGAAATAGAATTGTCCCGATTAATACTGAACACAGACAGAATTATTCCTACTCAGAGAGTAAATACAGTACATAAATAGAATTGTCCCTATTAATACAGAACACCGACAGAATTATTCCTACTCAGAGAGTAAATACAGTACATAAATAGAATTGTCCCCAGTAATACTGAACATGGACAGAATTATTCCTACTCAGAGAGTAAATACAGTACATAAATAGAATTGTCCCTATGAATACTGAACACAGACAGAATTATTCCTACTCAGAGAGTAATACAGTACAGAAATAGAATTGTCCCGATTAATACTGAACACAGACAGAATTATTCCTACTCAGAGAGTAAATACAGTACATAAATAGAATTGTCCCTATTAACACTGAACACAGACAGAATTATTCCTACTCAGAGAGTAAATACAGTACAGAAATAGAATTGTCCCTATTAATACAGAACACCGACAGAATTATTCCTACTCAGAGAGTAAATACAGTACATAAATAGAATTGTCCCCAGTAATACTGAACATGGACAGAATTATTCCTACTCAGAGAGTAAATACAGTACATAAATAGAATTGTCCCTATGAATACTGAACATAGACATAATTATTCCTACTCAGAGAGTAATTACAGTACATAAACAAAATTGTCCCTATTGACATTGAACATACACAGAATTACTCCTACGCAGAGAGTAAATACAGTACATAAATAGAATTGTCCCTATTAATACAGAACACCGACAGAATTATTCCTACTCAGAGAGTAAATACAGTACATAAATAGAATTGTCCCCAGTAATACTGAACATGGACAGAATTACTCCTCCTCAGAGAGTAAATACAGTACATAAATAGAATTGTCCCTATGAATACTGAACACAGACAGAATTATTCCTACTCAGAGAGTAATACAGTACAGAAATAGAATTGTCCCGATTAATACTGAACACAGACAGAATTATTCCTACTCAGAGAGTAAATACAGTACATAAATAGAATTGTCCCTATTAACACTGAACACAGACAGAATTATTCCTACTCAGAGAGTAAATACAGTACAGAAATAGAATTGTCCCTATTAATACAGAACACCGACAGAATTATTCCTACTCAGAGAGTAAATACAGTACATAAATAGAATTGTCCCTATGAATACTGAACACAGACAGAATTATTCCTACTCAGAGAGTAAATACAGTACATAAATAGAATTGTCCCGATTAATACTGAACATGGACAGGTAGTGTTAGTCACATTTGTCAGACAGGAAGATTTTGGTTTCTGCGAAACTTCCATTTTGAAGTCCCTGGAGGAAGGGGGCACACTTCCGTTCCCCTAACCAATCCGCCCCTTGCCCAAAGTGGTGTTCCCTTCGAGAAACTGTCAGAGTTTCCTTTCCATTCGACAGAGAGCAGAGCAGTATGTGACAATTATCCTCGGGGACGGGCAGCAAGTGACTCTCTAACGCTGAAACTAGCTCTGGATGCAATTCGCATTTATGTCTGGTCACTATATCCGCTGTGTATACTTAAAAACATGCATTTTATGGATATAAGATTTGTAGGTGTTTAAATACACACACGTACTTATCACAGACAAATCAAATGCTCCAATTTCCAGTCCACGGTCCAATTCTGATCCCTTGTAAGCGGCACTCCCCCCACTCCCCTACACTCTGTAGGATGTTGGTGTACAAGGCATTAATATTTGAAGTGGACCTCATATTCTGCACTCTGGCCTGTCTCCCTTCGGCCTTAAACTTTTCAGCTTTGTATCGTGCATTTTGGAAAAGAGTGGGGTCAGGTTTCAAGGCTTGTTTAAAAATTGGATTAAAAGGAAAAGATTTTGCTTCAGTGCCTCACCTGAGTATAATGGACAGATGCCGAGGTTTCTAACAGGGGCAACTCTCTCTGAACTGCATCCACTCCCCTGACAGGGACAATTCCACACGTGTTCGGTATCTAATCTGTTAAAAGGGGCAGTTTTAAGTATGTGAGGCACATATTCTTTTCATAGGGATAGTTCTATGCATGGACTGTATCGATATCCTAATAAAAGGTACAATTCGATTTATGTACTGCGTATACTCTCTGAGTAGGAATAATTCTGTCTCTGTTCCGTATTAATAGGGACAATTCTATTTATGTACTGTATTTACTCTCTGAGTAGGGATAATTCTGTCTATGTTCAGTATTAATAGGGACAATTCTATTTATGTACTGTATTTACTCTCTGAGTAGGAATAATGCTGTCTGTGTTCAGTATTATTAGGGACAATTCTATATATGTACTGTATTTACTCTCTGAGTAGGAATAATTCTGTCTGCTCAGTATTAATAGGTACAATTCAATTTATGTACTGCGTTTACTCTCTGAGTAGGAATACTTCTGTCTATGCTCAATGTTAATTGGGACAATTCAATTTATGTACTGTATTTACTCTCTGAGTAGGAATGATTCTGTCTTTGTTCAGTATCAATACGAACAGTTCTATTTATGTTCTGTATTTACTCTCTGAGTGTGATTAATTCTGTATGTGTTTAGTATTAATAGGGACAATTCTATTTATGTACTGTATTTACTCTCTGAGTAGGAATAATTCTCTCGATGTTCAGTATCAATGGGGACAATTCTATTTATATACTGTATTTACTCTCTGAGTAGGAATAATTCTGTCTCTGTTCAGTATTAATAGGGACAATACTATTTATGTACTGTATTTACTCTCTGAGTAGGAATAATTCTGTCTGTGTTCAGTATTAATAGTGACAATTCTCTTTATATACTGTATTTACTCTCTGAGTAGAAATAATTCTGTCTATGTTCAGTATTAATAGGGACAATTCTATGTATGTACTGTATTTACTCTCTGAGTAGGAATAAATCTGTCTGTGTTCAGTATCAATAGGGACAATTCTATTTATGTACTGTATTTACTCTCTGAGTAGGAATAATTCTGTCTGTGTTCAGTATCAATAGGGACAATTCTATTTATGTACTGTATTTACTCTCTGAGTAGGAATAAATCTGTCATTGTTCAGTATCAATAAGGACAATTCTATTTCTGTACTGTATTTACTCTCTGAGTAGGAATAGTTCTGTCTGTGTTCAGTATTGATGGGGACAATTCTATTTATGTACTGTATCTACTCTCTCAGTAGGAATAATTCTGTCTGCGTTCAGTATTACTAGGGACAATTCTATTTATGTACTGTATTTACTCTCTGAGTAGGAATAACTCTGCCTGTGTTCTGTATTAATACGGACAATTCTATTTATGTACAGTATTTACTCTCTGAGTAGGAATAATTCTGCCTTTGTTCAGGATTAATCGGGACAATTCTATTTATGTGCTGTGTTTACACTCTGAGTAGGAATAATTCTGTGTATGTTAAGTACCAATGGGGACAATTCTATTTATGTACTGTATTTACTCTCTGCGTAGGAGTAATTCTGTGTATGTTCAATGTCAATAGGGACAATTTTGTTTATGTACTGTAATTACTCTCTGAGTAGGAATAATTATGTCTATGTTCAGTATTAATAGGGACAATTCTGTTTATGTACTGTATTTACTCTCTGAGTAGGAGTAATTCTGTGTATGTTCAGTATTAATGGGGCCCATTTTATTTATGTACTGTATTTACTCTCTGAGTAGGAATAATTCTGTCTGTGCTCAGTATCAATAGGAACAATTCTATTTATGTTCTGCGTGTACTCTCTGAGTAGGAATAAATCTGTCTATGTTCAGTCTCACTAGGGACAATTCTATTTATGTACTGCATTTTCTCTCTGAGTAGGAATAATTATGTCTGTGTTCAGTATCAATAGGGACAATTCTATTTATGTACTGTATTTACTCTCTGAATGGGAATAATTCTCTGTGTGTTCAGTGTTAGTAGGGACAATTCTATTTATGTACTGTATTTATTCTCTGAGTAGGAATAATTCTGTCGATATTCAGTATTAATCGGGACAATTCTATTTATGTACTGTATTTACTCTCTGAGTAGGAATAATTCTGTCTGTGTTCAGTATCAATAGGGACAATTCTATTTATGTACTGTATTTACTCTCTGAATGGGAATAATTCTGTGTGTATTCAGTGTTAGTAGCGACAATTCTATTTATGTACTGTATTTATTCTCTGAGTAGGAATAATTCTGTCGATATTCAGTATTAATCGGGACAATTCTATTTATGGACTGTATTTATGCTCTGAGTAGGAATAATTCTGTCTGTGTTCAGTATCAATAGGGACAATTCTATTTATGTACTGTATTTACTCTCTGAATGGGAATAATTCTGTGTGTATTCAGTGTTAGTAGCGACAATTCTATTTATGTACTGCATTTACTCTCTGAGTAGGAATAATTCTGTGTATGTTCAATGTTAATAGGGACAATTCTATTTATGTACTGTATTTACTCTGAGTAGGAATAATTCAGTCTATGTTCAGTATCAATAGGGACAATTATATTTATGTACTTCATTTACTGTCTGAGTAGGAATAATTCTGTCTCTGTTCAGTATTAATAGGGACAATTCTATTTATGTTCTGCGTTTACTCTCTGAGTCGGAATAATTGTGCCTATGTTCAGTATTAATATGGACAATTCTATTTATGTACTGAATTTACTATCTGAGTAGGAATAATTCCGTCAATGTTCAGTATTAATAGGGACAATTCTATTTATGTACTGTATTTACTCTCTGAGTAGGAATAATTCTGTCTATGTTCAGTATTAATAGGGACAATTCTATTTATGTACTCTATTTACTCTCTGAGTAGGAATAATTCTGTCTATGTTCAGTATTAATAGGGACAATTCTATTTATGTACTGTATTTACTCTGAGTAGGAATAATTCTGTCTCTGTTCAGTGTTAATAGGGACAATTCTATTTATGTACTGTAATTACTCTCTGAGTAGGAATAATTCTGTCAGTGTTCAGTATCAATAGGAACAATTCTACTTATGTTCTGCGTTAAATCTCTGAGTAGGAATAAGTGTGTCTATGTTCAGTATTAATAGGGACAATTCTATTTATGTACTCTATTTACTCTCTTAGTAGGAATAATTCTGTCTATGTTCAGTATTAATAGGGACAATTCTATTTATGTACTGTATTTACTCTGAGTAGGAATAATTCTGTCTCTGTTCAGTGTTAATAGGGACAATTCTATTTATGTACTGTATTTACTCTCTGAGTAGGAATAATTCTGTCTATGTTCAGTATTAATAGGGACAATTCTATTTATGTACTCTATTTACTCTCTGAGTAGGAATAATTCTGTCTATGTTCAGTATTAATAGGGACAATTCTATTTATGTACTGTATTTACTCTGAGTAGGAATAATTCTGTCTGTGTTCAGTATTAATAGGGACAATTCTATTTATGTACTGTATTTACTCTCTGAGTAGGAATAATTCTGTCTGTGTTCAGTATCAATAGGGACAATTCTATTTATGTACTGTAATTACTCTCTGAGTCGGAGTACTTCTGTCTGTGTTCAGTATCAATAGGAACAATTCTACTTATGTTCTGCGTTAAATCTCTGAGTAGGAATAAGTGTGTCTATGTTCAGTATTAATGGGAACAATTCTATTTATGTTCCGCGTTTACTCTCTGAGTAGCAATAAGTAAGTCTATGTTCAGTATTAATAGGGACAATTCTATTTATGTACTGTATTTACTCTCTGAGTAGAAATACTTCTGTCTGTGCTCAGTATCAATATGGACAATTCTATTTATGTTCTGCGTTTACTCTCTGAGTAGGAATAATTCTGTCCCTGTTCAGTATTAATAGGGAAAATTCTATTTATGTATCATATTTACTCTCTGAATGGGAATAGTTCTGTGTGTGTTCAGTGTTAATAGGGACAATTCTATTTATGTACTGTAATTACTCTCTGAGTAGGAATAATTGTGTCCGTGTTCAGTATCAATACGGACAATTCTATTTATGTACTGTATTTACTCTCTAAGTAGGAATAATTCTGTCTATGTTCAGTATTAATAGGGACAATTCTGTTTATGTACTGTATTTACTCTCTGAGTAGGAATAATTCTGTGTATGTTCAGTATTAATGGGGACCATTTTATTTATGTACTGTATTTACTCTCTGAGTAGGAATAATTCTGTCTGTGCTCAGTATCAATAGGAACAATTCTATTTATGTTCTGCGTGTACTCTCTGAGTAGGAATAAATCTGTCTATGTTCAGTCTCACTAGGGACAATTCTATTTATGTACTGCATTTTCTCTCTGAGTAGGAATAATTATGTCCCTGTTCAGTGTTAATAGGGACAATTCTATTTATGTACTGTATTTACTCTCTGAGTAGGAATAATTCTGTCAGTGATCAGTATCAATAGGAACAATTCTATTTATGTACTGTATTTACTCTCTAAGTAGGAATAATCTGTCTATGTTCAGTATTAATAGGGACAATTCTGTTTATGTACTGTATTTACACTCTGAGTAGGAATAATTCTGTCCGTGTTCAGTATTGATGGGGACAATTCTATTTATGTACTGTATTTTCTCTCTAAGTAGGAATAATCTGTCTATGTTCAGTATCAATAGGAACAAATCTATTTATGTACTGTATTTACTCTCTGAGTAGAAATAAGTATGTCTATGTTCAGTATCGATAGTGACAATTCTATTTATGTACTTTATTTACTCTCTGAGTAGGAATAATTCTGTCTGTGCTCAGTATCAATAGGAACAAATCTATTTATGTACTGTATTTACTCTCTGAGTAGGAATAATTCTGTCTATGTTCAGTCTTAATAGGGACAATTCTATTCATGTACTGCATTTACTCTCTGAGTAGGAATAATTCTGTCCGTGTTCAGTATTGATGGGGACAATTCTATTTATGTACTGTATTTTCTCTCTAAGTAGGAATAATCTGTCTATGTTCAGTATTAATAGGGACAATTCTGTTTATGTACTGTATTTACTCTCTGAGTAGGAATAATTCTGTGTATGTTCAGTATTAATGGGGACCATTTTATTTATGTACTGTATTTACTCTCTGAGTAGGAATAATTCTGTCTGTGCTCAGTATCAATAGGAACAATTCTATTTATGTTCTGCGTGTACTCTCTGAGTAGGAATAAATCTGTCTATGTTCAGTCTCACGAGGGACAATTCTATTTATGTACTGCATTTTCTCTCTGAGTAGGAATAATTATGTCTGTGTTCAGTATCAATAGGGAAAATTCTATTTATGTACTGTATTTACTCTCTGAGTAGGAATAATTGTGCCTATGTTCAATATTAATAGGGACAATTCTATTTATGTACTGTATTTACTCTCTGAGTAGGAATAATACTGTCCGTTTTCAGTATTAATAGGGACAATTCTATTTATGTACTGTATTTACTCTCTGAGTAGGAATAATTCTGTCCCTGTTCAGTGTTAATAGGGACAATTCTATTTATGTACTGTATTTCCTCTCTGAATGGGAATAATTCTATGTGTATTCAGTGTTAGTAGCGACAATTCTATTTATGTACTGCATTTACTCTCTGAGTAGGAATAATTCTGTGTATGTTCAATGTTAATAGGGACAATTCTATTTATGTACTGTATTTACTCTGAGTAGGAATAATCCAGTCTATGTTCAGTATCAATAGGGACAATTATATTTATGTACTTCATTTACTGTCTGAGTAGGAATAATTCTGTCTCTGTTCAGTATTAATAGGGACAATTCTATTTATGTTCTGCGTTTACTCTCTGAGTAGGAATAATTGTGCCTATGTTCAGTATTAATATGGACAATTCTATTTATGTACTGAATTTACTATCTGAGTAGGAATAATTCCGTCAATGTTCAGTATTAATAGGGACAATTCTATTTATGTACTGTATTTACTCTGAGTAGGAATAATTCTGTCTGTGTTCAGTATCATTTGGGACAATTCTATTTATGTACTGTAATTACTCTCTGAGTAGGAGTACTTCTGTCTGTGTTCAGTATCAATAGGAACAATTCTATTTATGTTCTGCGTTAAATCTCTGAGTAGGAATAAGTATGTCTATGTTCAGTATTAATGGGGACAATTCTATTTATGTACTGTAATTACTCTGAGTAGGAGTACTTCTGTCTGTGTTCAGTATCAATAGGAACAATTCTATTTATGTTCTGCGTTAAATCTCTGAGTAGGAATAAGTATGTCTATGTTCAGTATTAATGGGGACAATTCTATTTATGTACTGTATTTACTCTCTGAGTAGAAATAATTCTGTCTGTGCTCAGTATCAATAGGGACAATTCTATTTATGTTCTACGTTTACTCTCTGAGTAGGAATAATTCTGTCCCTGTTCAGTATTAATAGGGAAAATTCTATTTATGTACTGTATTTACTCTCTGAATGGGAATAGTTCTGTGTGTGTTCAGTGTTAATAGGGACAATTCTATTTATGTACTGTAATTACTCTCTGAGTAGGAATAATTCTGTCGGTGTTCAGTATCAATACGGACAATTCTATTTTTGTACTGTAATTACTCTCTGAGTAGGAATAATTCTGTCGGTGTTCAGTATCAATACGGACAATTCTATTTATGTACTGTATTTACTCTCTGAGTAGGAATAATTCTGTCTATGTTCAGTATCAATAGTGACAATTCTATTTGTGTACTTTATTTACTCTCTGAGTAGGAATAATTCTGTCTGTGCTCAGTATCAATGGGAACAAATCTATTTATGTACTGTATTTACTCTCTGAGTAGGAATAATTCTGTCTATGTTCAGTATTAATAGGGACAATTCTATTTATGTACTGCATTTACTCTCTGAGTAGGAATAATTCTGTCCGTGTTCAGTATTAACAGGGACAATTCTATTTAAGTGCTGTATTTACTCTTTGAGTAGAAATTATTCTGTCCGTGTTCAGTATCAACAGGGACAATTCTATTTATGTACTGTATTTACTCTCTGAGTAGGAATAATTCTGTCTATGTTCAGTATTATTAGGATCAATTCTATGTATGTACTGTATTTCCTCTCTGATTAGGTATAATTCTGTCTATATTCAGTATAAATAGGGACAATTCTATTTCTGTACTGTATTTACTCTCAGAGTAGGAGCAATTCTGTCTATGTACAGTATTAATAGGGACAATTCTATTTATGTACTGCATTTACTCTCTGAGTAGAAATAATTCTGTCTGTGCTCAGTATCAATAGGGACAATTCTACTTGTGTTCTGCGTTTACTCTCTGAGTAGGAATAATTCTGTCCCTGTTCAGTATTAATGGGGAAAATTCTATTTATGTACTGTATTTACTCTCTGAATGGGAATAGTTCTGTGTGTGTTCAGTGTTAATAGGGACAATTCTGTTTATGTACTGTATTTACTCTCTGAGTAGGAATAATTCTGTGTATGTTCAGTATTAATGGGGCCCATTTTATTTATGTACTGTATTTACTCTCTGAGTAGGAATAATTCTGTCTGTGCTCAGTATCAATAGGAACAATTCTATTTATGTTCTGCGTGTACTCTCTGAGTAGGAATAAATGTGTCTCTGTTCAGTCTCACTAGGGACAATTCTATTTATGTACTGCATTTTCTCTCTGAGTAGGAATAATTATTTCTGTGTTCAGTATCAATAGGGACAATTCCACTTATGTACTGTATTTACTCTCTGAATGGGAATAGTTCTCTGTGTGTTCAGTGTTAGTAGGGACAATTCTATTTATGTACTGTATTTATTCTCGGAGTAGGAATAATTCTGTCGATATTCAGTATTAATCGGGACAATTCCATTTATGTACTGTATTTACTCTCTGAGTAGGAATAATTCTGTCTGTGTTCAGTATCAATAGGGACAATTCGATGAATGTACTGTATTTACTCTCTGAATGGGAATAATTCTGTGTGTATTCAGTGTTAGTAGCGACAATTCTATTTATGTACTGCATTTACTCTCTGAGTAGGAATAATTCTGTGTATGTTCAATGTTAATAGGGACAATTCTATTTATGTACTGTAATTACTCTGAGTAGGACTAATTCAGTCTATGTTCAGTATCAATAGGGACAATTATATTTATGTACTTCATTTACTGTCTGAGTAGGAATAATTCTGTCTCTGTTCAGTATTAATAGGGACAATTCTATTTATGTTCTGCGTTTACTCTCTGAGTAGGAATAATTGTGCCTATGTTCAGTATTAATATGGACAATTCTATTTATGTACTGAATTTACTATCTGAGTAGGAATAATTCCGTCAATGTTCAGTATTAATAGGGACAATTCTATTTATGTACTCTATTTACTCTCTGAGTAGGAATAATTCTGTCTATGTTCAGTATTAATAGGAACAATTCTATTTATGTACTGTATTTACTCTGAGTAGGAATAATTCTGTCTCTGTTCAGTGTTAATAGGGACAATTCTATTTATGTACTGTAATTACTCTCTGAGTAGGAGTACTTCTGTCTGTGTTCAGTATCAATAGGAACAATCCTATTTATGTTCTGCGTTAAATCTCTGAGTAGGAATAAGTATGTCTATGTTCAGTATTAATGGGGACAATTCTATTTATGTACTGTATTTACTCTCTGAGTAGAAATAATTCTGTCTGTGCTCAGTATCAATAGGGACAATTCTATTTATGTTCTACGTTTACTCTCTGAGTAGGAATAATTCTGTCCCTGTTCAGTATTAATAGGATCAATTCTATGTATGTACTGTATTTCCTCTCTGAGTCGGTATAATTCTGTCTATGTTCAGTATAAATAGGGACAATTCTATTTCTGTACTGTATTTACTCTCAGAGTAGGAGCAATTCTGTCTATGTTCAGTATTAATAGGGACAATTCTATTTATGTACTGTATTTACTCTCTGAGTAGAAATAATTCTGTCTGTGCTCAGTATCAATAGGGACAATTCTATTTATGTTCTGCGTTTACTCTCTGAGTGGGAATAATTCTGTCCCTGTTCAGTATTAATAGGGAAAATTCTAGTTATGTACTGTATTTACTCTCTGAATGGGAATAGTTCTGTGTGTGTTCAGTGTTAATAGGGACAATTCTATTTATGTACTGTAATTACTCTCTGAGTAGGAATAATTCTGTCCGTGTTCAGTATCAATACGGACAATTCTATTTATATACTGTATTTACTCTGAGTAGGAATAATTCTGTGTATGTTCAGTATTAATGGGGACCATTTTATTTATGTACTGTATTTACTCTCTGAGTAGGAATAATTCTGTCTGTGCTCAGTATCAATAGGAACAATTCTATTTATGTTCTGCGTGTACTCTCTGAGTAGGAATAAATCTGTCTATGTTCAGTCTCACTAGGGACAATTCTATTTATGTACTGCATTTTCTCCCTGAGCAGGAATAATTATGTCTGTGTTCAGTATCAATAGGGACAATTCTATCTATGTACTGTATTTACTCTCTGAATGGGAATAATTCTGTGTGTATTCAGTGTTAGTAGCGACAATTCTATTTTTGTCCTGCATTTACTCTCTGAGTAGGAATAATTCTGTCGATATTCAGTATTAATCGGGACTATTCTATTTATGTAATGTATTTACTCTCTGAGTAGGAATAATTCTGTCTGTGTTCAGTATCAATAGGGACAATTCTATTTATGTACTGTATTTACTCTCTGAATGGGAATAATTCTGTGTGTATTCAGTGTTAGTAGCGACAATTCTATTTTTGTACTGCATTTACTCTCTGAGTAGGAATAATTCTGTGTATGTTCAATGTTAATAGGGACAATTCTATTTATGTACTGTATTTACTCTGAGTAGGAATAATTCAGTTTATGTTCAGTATCAATAGGGACAATTATATTTATGCACTTCATTTACTGTCTGAGTAGGAATAATTCTGTCTCTGTTCAGTATTAATAGGGACAATTCTATTTATGTTCTGCGTTTACTCTCTGAGTCGGAATAATTGTGCCTATGTTCAGTATTAATATGGACAATTCTATTTATGTACTGAATTTACTATCTGAGTAGGAATAATTCCGTCAATGTTCAGTATTAATAGGGACAATTCTATTTATGTACTGTATTTACTCTCTGAGTAGGAATAATTCTGTCTATGTTCAGTATTAATAGGGACAATTCTATTTATGTACTGTATTTACTCTCTGAGTAGGAATAATTCTGTCCGTGTTCAGTATTAACAGGGACAATTCTATTTAAGTACTGTATTTACTCTTTGAGTAGAAATTATTCTGTCCGTGTTCAGTATCAACAGGGACAATTCTATTTCTGTACTGTATTTACTCTCTGAGTCGGAGTAATTCTGTCTATGTTCAGTATTAATAGGGACAATTCTGTTTATGTACTGTATTTACTCTCTGAGTAGGAATAATTCTGTGTATGTTCAGTATTAATGGGGCCCATTTTATTTATGTACTGTATTTACTCTCTGAGTAGGAATAATTCTGTCTGTGCTCAGTATCAATAGGAACAATCCTATTTATGTTCTGCGTGTACTCTCTGAGTAGGAATAAATCTGTCTCTGTTCAGTCTCACTAGGGACAATTCTATTTATGTACTGCATTTTCTCTCTGAGTAGGAATAATTATTTCTGTGTTCAGTATCAATAGGGACAATTCTATTTATGTACTGTATTTACTCTCTGAGTAGGAATAATTCTGTCGATATTCAGTATTAATCGGGACAATTCTATTTATGTACTGTATTTACTCTCTGAGTAGGAATAATTCTGTCTGTGTTCAGTATCAATAGGGACAATTCTATTTATGTACTGTATTTACTCTCTGAATGGGAATAATTCTGTCCCTGTTCAGTATTAATAATGAAAATTCTATTTATGTACAGTATTTACTCTCTGAATGGGAATAGTTCTGTGTGTGTTCAGTGTTAATAGGGACAATTCTATTTATGTACTGTAATTACTCTCTGAGTAGGAATAATTCTGTCTGTGTTCAGTATCATTTGGGACAATTCTATTTATGTCCTGTATTTACTCTCTGAGTAGGAGTACTTCTGTCTGTGTTCAGTATCAATAGGAACAATTCTATTTATATTCTGCGTTAAATCTCTGAGTAGGAATAAGTATGTCTATGTTCAGTATTAATGGGAACAATTCTATTTATGTTCCGCGTTTACTCTCTGAGTAGCAATAAGTATGTCTATGTTCAGTATTAATGGGGACAATTCTATTTATGTACTGTATTTACTCTCTGAGTAGAAATAATTCTGTCTGTGCTCAGTATCAATAGGAACAAATCTATTTATGTACTGTATTTACTCTCTGAGTAGGAATAATTCTGTCTATGTTCAGTATTAATAGGGACAATTCTATTTATGTACTGCATTTACTCTCTGAGTAGGAATAATTCTGTCCGTGTTCAGTATTAACAGGGACAATTCTATTTAAGTACTGTATTTACTCTTTGAGTAGAAATTATTCTGTCCGTGTTCAGTATCAACAGGGACAATTCTATTTATGTACTGTATTTACTCTCTGAGTAGGAATAATTCTGTCTATGTTCAGTATTAATAGGATCAATTCTATGTATGTACTGTATTTCCTCTCTGATTAGGTATAATTCTGTCTATATTCAGTATAAATAGGGACAATTCTATTTCTGTACTGTATTTACTCTCAGAGTAGGAGCAATTCTGTCTATGTACAGTATTAATAGGGACAATTCTATTTATGTACTGCATTTACTCTCTGAGTAGAAATAATTCTGTCTGTGCTCAGTATCAATAGGGACAATTCTACTTGTGTTCTGCGTTTACTCTCTGAGTAGGAATAATTCTGTCCCTGTTCAGTATTAATGGGGAAAATTCTATTTATGTACTGTATTTACTCTCTGAATGGGAATAGTTCTGTGTGTGTTCAGTGTTAATAGGGACAATTCTATTTATGTACTGTAATTACTCTCTGAGTAGGAATAATTCTGTCGGTGTTCAGTATCAATACGGACAATTCTATTTATGTACTGTATTTACTCTCTAAGTAGGAATATTTCTGTCTATGTTCAGTATTAATAGGGACAATTCTGTTTACGTACTGTATTTACTCTCTGAGTAGGAATAATTCTGTGTATGTTCAGTATTAATGGGGCCCATTTTATTTATGTACTGTATTTACTCTCTGAGTAGGAATAATTCTGTCTGTGCTCAGTATCAATAGGAACAATTCTATTTATGTTCTGCGTGTACTCTCTGAGTAGGAATAAATCTGTCTCTGTTCAGTCTCACTAGGGACAATTCTATTTATGTACTGCATTTTCTCTCTGAGTAGGAATAATTATTTCTGTGTTCAGTATCAATAGGGACAATTCCACTTATGTACTGTATTTGCTCTCTGAATGGGAATAGTTCTCTGTGTGTTCAGTGTTAGTAGGGACAATTCTATTTATGTACTGTATTTATTCTCTGAGTAGGAATAATTCTGTCGATATTCAGTATTAATCGGGACAATTCCATTTATGTACTGTATTTACTCTCTGAGTAGGAATAATTCTGTCTGTGTTCAGTATCAATAGGGACAATTCGATGAATGTACTGTATTTACTCTCTGAATGGGAATAATTCTGTGTGTATTCAGTGTTAGTAGCGACAATTCTATTTATGTACTGCATTTACTCTCTGAGTAGGAATAATTCTGTGTATGTTCCATGTTAATAGGGACAATTCTATTTATGTACTGTAATTACTCTGAGTAGGACTAATTCAGTCTATGTTCAGTATCAATAGGGACAATTATATTTATGTACTTCATTTACTGTCTGAGTAGGAATAATTCTGTCTCTGTTCAGTATTAATAGGGACAATTCTATTTATGTTCTGCGTTTACTCTCTGAGTAGGAATAATTGTGCCTATGTTCAGTATTAATATGGACAATTCTATTTATGTACTGAATTTACTATCTGAGTAGGAATAATTCCGTCAATGTTCAGTATTAATAGGGACAATTCTATTTATGTACTCTATTTCCTCTCTGAGTCGGTATAATTCTGTCTATGTTCAGTATAAATAGGGACAATTCTATTTCTGTACTGTATTTACTCTCTGAGTAGGAATAATTCTGTCTATGTTCAGTATTAATAGGAACAATTCTATTTATGAACTGTATTTACTCTGAGTAGGAATAATTCTGTCTCTGTTCAGTGTTAATAGGGACAATTCTATTTATGTACTGTAATTACTCTCTGAGTAGGGGTACTTCTGTCTGTGTTCAGTATCAATAGGAACAATTCTATTTATGTTCTGCGTTAAATCTCTGAGTAGGAATAAGTATGTCTATGTTCAGTATTAATGGGGACAATTATATTTATGTACTGTATTTACTCTCTGAGTAGAAATAATTCTGTCTGTGCTCAGTATCAATAGGGACAATTGTATTTATGTTCTACGTTTACTCTCTGAGTAGGAATAATTCTGTCCCTGTTCAGTATTAATAGGATCAATTCTATTTATGTACTGTATTTCCTCTCTGAGTCGGTATAATTCTGTCTATGTTCAGTATAAATAGGGACAATTCTATTTCTGTACTGTATTTACTCTCAGAGTAGGAGCAATTCTGTCTATGTTCAGTATTAATAGGGACAATTCTATTTATGTACTGTATTTACTCTCTGAGTAGAAATAATTCTGTCTGTGCTCAGTATCAATAGGGACAATTCTATTTATGTTCTGCGTTTACTCTCTGAGTGGGAATAATTCTGTCCCTGTTCAGTATTAATAGGGAAAATTCTAGTTATGTACTGTATTTACTCTCTGAATGGGAATAGTTCTGTGTGTGTTCAGTGTTAATAGGGACAATTCTATTTATGTACTGTAATTACTCTCTGAGTAGGAATAATTCTGTCGGTGTTCAGTATCAATACGGACAATTCTATTTATGTTCTGCGTGTACTCTCTGAGTAGGAATAAATCTGTCTATGTTCAGTCTCACTAGGGACAATTCTATTTATGTACTGCATTTTCTCCCTGAGCAGGAATAATTATGTCTGTGTTCAGTATCAATAGGGACAATTCTATCTATGTACTGTATTTACTCTCTGAATGGGAATAATTCTGTGTGTATTCAGTGTTAGTAGCGACAATTCTATTTTTGTCCTGCATTTACTCTCTGAGTAGGAATAATTCTGTCGATATTCAGTATTAATCGGGACTATTCTATTTATGTAATGTATTTACTCTCTGAGTAGGAATAATTCTGTCTGTGTTCAGTATCAATAGGGACAATTCTATTTATGTCCTGTATTTACTCTCTGAATGGGAATAATTCTGTGTGTATTCAGTGTTAGTAGCGACAATTCTATTTTTGTACTGCATTTACTCTCTGAGTAGGAATAATTCTGTGTATGTTCAATGTTAATAGGGACAATTCTATTTATGTACTGTATTTACTCTGAGTAGGAATAATTCAGTTTATGTTCAGTATCAATAGGGACAATTATATTTATGTACTTCATTTACTGTCTGAGTAGGAATAATTCTGTCTCTGTTCAGTATTAATAGGGACAATTCTATTTATGTTCTGCGTTTACTCTCTGAGTCGGAATAATTGTGCCTATGTTCAGTATTAATATGGACAATTCTATTTATGTACTGAATTTACTATCTGAGTAGGAATAATTCCGTCAATGTTCAGTATTAATAGGGACAATTCTATTTATGTACTGTATTTACTCTCTGAGTAGGAATAATTCTGTCTATGTTCAGTATTAATAGGGACAATTCTATTTATGTACTGTATTTACTCTCTGAGTAGGAATAATTCTGTCTATGTTCAGTATTAATAGGGACAATTCTATTTATGTACTGTATTTACTCTGAGTAGGAATAATTCTGTCTCTGTTCAGTATTAATAGGGACAATTCCATTTCTGTACTGTATTTACTCTCTGAGTCGGAGTAATTCTGTCTATGTTCAGTATTAATAGGGACAATTCTGTTTATGTACTGTATTTACTCTCTGAGTAGGAATAATTCTGTGTATGTTCAGTATTAATGGGGCCCATTTTATTTATGTACTGTATTTACTCTCTGAGTAGGAATAATTCTGTCTGTGCTCAGTATCAATAGGAACAATTCTATTTATGTTCTGCGTGTACTCTCTGAGTAGGAATAAATCTGTCTCTGTTCAGTCTCACTAGGGACAATTCTATTTATGTACTGCATTTTCTCTCTGAGTAGGAATAATTATTTCTGTGTTCAGTATCAATAGGGACAATTCTATTTATGTACTGTATTTACTCTCTGAATGGGAATAATTCTCTGTGTGTTCAGTGTTAGTAGGGACAATTCTATTTATGTACTGTATTTATTCTCTGAGTAGGAATAATTCTGTCGATATTCAGTATTAATCGGGACAATTCTATTTATGTACTGTATTTACTCTCTGAGTAGGAATAATTCTGTCTGTGTTCAGTATCAATAGGGACAATTCTATTTATGTACTGTATTTACTCTCTGAATGGGAATAATTCTGTCCCTGTTCAGTATTAATAGGGAAAATTCTATTTATGTACAGTATTTACTCTCTGAATGGGAATAGTTCTGTGTGTGTTCAGTGTTAATAGGGACAATTCTATTTATGTACTGTAATTACTCTCTGAGTAGGAATAATTCTGTCTGTGTTCAGTATCATTTGGGACAATTCTATTTATGTCCTGTATTTACTCTCTGAGTAGGAGTACTTCTGTCTGTGTTCAGTATCAATAGGAACAATTCTATTTATATTCTGCGTTAAATCTCTGAGTAGGAATAAGTATGTCTATGTTCAGTATTAATGGGAACAATTCTATTTATGTTCCGCGTTTACTCTCTGAGTAGCAATAAGTATGTCTATGTTCAGTATTAATAGGGACAATTCTATTTATGTACTGTATTTACTCTCTGAGTAGAAATAATTCTGTCTGTGCTCAGTATCAATAGGGACAATTCTATTTATGTTCTGCGTTTACTCTCTGAGTAGGAATAATTCTGTCCCTGTTCAGTATTAATAGGGAAAATTCTATTTATGTACTGTATTTACTCACTGAATGGGAATAGTTCTGTGTGTGTTCAGTGTTAATAGGGACAATTCTATTTATGTACTGTAATTACTCTCTGAGTAGGATAATTCTGTCCGTGTTCAGTATCAATACGGACAATTCTATTTATGTACTGTATTTACTCTCTAAGTAGGAATAATTCTGTCTATGTTCAGTATTAATAGGGACAATCTGTTTATGTACTGTATTTACTCTCTGAGTAGGAATAATTCTGTGTATGTTCAGTATTAATGGGGCCCATTTTATTTATGTACTGTATTTACTCTCTGAGTAGGAATAATTCTGTCTGTGCTCAGTATCAATAGGAACAATTCTATTTATGTTCTGCGTGTACTCTCTGAGTAGGAATAAATCTGTCTCTGTTCAGTCTCACAAGGGACAATTCTATTTATGTACTGCATTTTCTCTCTGAGTAGGAATAATTATTTCTGTGTTCAGTATCAATAGGGACAATTCTATTTATGTACTGTATTTACTCTCTGAATGGGAATAATTCTCTGTGTGTTCAGTGTTAGTAGGGACAATTCTATTTATGTACTGTATTTATTCTCTGAGTAGGAATAATTCTGTCGATATTCAGTATTAATCGGGACAATTCTATTTATGTACTGTATTTACTCTCTGAGTAGGAATAATTCTGTCTGTGTTCAGTATCAATAGGGACAATTCTATTTATGTACTGTATTTACTCTCTGAATGGGAATAATTCTGTGTGTATTCAGTGTTAGTGGCGACAATTCTATTTATGTACTGTATTTATTCTCTGAGTAGGAATAATTCTGTCGATATTCAGTATTAATAGGGACAATTCTATTTATGGACTGTATTTTCTCTCTGAGTAGGAATGAGTATGTCTATGTTCAGTATTATTAGCGACAATTCTATTTATGTATTGTATTTATCCTCTGAGTAGGAATAAATCTGTCTATGTTCGTTATTAATAGGGACAATTCTATTTATGTACTGAATTTTGTCTCTGAGTAGGAATAACTCTGTCCGTGTTCAGTATCAATAGTGACAATTCTATTTATGTACTGCATTTACTCTCTGAGTAGGAATAAGTCTGCCCGTGTTCAGTATTAATAGGGACAATTCTATTTCTGTACTGTATTTTCTCTCTGAGTAGGAATAATTCTGTCTATGTTCAGTATTAATGGGGACAATTCTATTTATGTACTGTATTTACACTCTGAGTAGGAATAATTGTGCCTATGTTCAGTATTAATAGGGACAATTCTATTTATGTACTGTATTTACTCTCTGAGTAGGAATAATTCTGTCTGTTTTCAGTATTAATAGGGACAATTCTATTTATGTACTGTATTTACTCTCTGAGTAGGAATAATTCTGTCCCTGTTCCGTGTTAATAGGGACAATTCTATTTATGTACTGTATTTACTCTCTGAGTAGAAATAAGTATGTCTATGTTTAGTATCAATAGTGACAATTCTATTTATATACTTTATTTACTCTCTGAGTAGGAATAATTCTGTCTGTGCTCAGTATCAATAGGAACAATTATATTTATGTACTGTATTTACTCTCTGAGTAGGAATAATTCTGTCTCTGTTCAGTATTAATAGGGTCAATTCTATGTATGTACTGTATTTCCTCTCTGAGTAGGTATAATTCTGTCTATATTCAGTATAAATAGGGACAATTCTATTTCTGTACTGTATTTACTCTCTGATTAGGAATAATTCTGTCTGTGTTCAGTATCAACAGAAACAATTCTATTTATGTTCTGCGTTTACTCTCTGAGTAGGAATAAGTATGTCTATGTTCAGTATTAATGGGGACAATTCTATTTATGTACTGTATTTACTCTCTGAGTAGGAATAATTCTGTCTGTGTTCAGTATTAATAGGGACAATTCTATTTATGTACTGTATTTACTCTCTGAGTAGGAATAATTCTGTCTATGTTCAGTATTAATAGGGACAATTCTATTTATGTACTGTATTTACTCTCTGAGTAGGAATAATTCTGTCCGTGTTCAGTATTAACAGGGACAATTCTATTTAAGTACTGTATTTACTCTTTGAGTAGAAATTATTCTGTTCGTGTTCAGTATCAACAGGGACAATTCTATTTCTGTACTGTATTTACTCTCTGAGTCGGAGTAATTCTGTCTATGTTCAGTATTAATAGGGACAATTCTGTTTATGTACTGTATTTACTCTCTGAGTAGGAATAATTCTGTGTATGTTCAGTATTAATGGGGCCCATTTTATTTATGTACTGTATTTACTCTCTGAGTAGGAATAATTCTGTCTGTGCTCAGTATCAATAGGAACAATCCTATTTATGTTCTGCGTGTACTCTCTGAGTAGGAATAAATCTGTCTCTGTTCAGTCTCACTAGGGACAATTCTATTTATGTACTGCATTTTCTCTCTGAGTAGGAATAATTATTTCTGTGTTCAGTATCAATAGGGACAATTCTATTTATGTACTGTATTTACTCTCTGAATGGGAATAATTCTCTGTGTGTTAAGTGTTAGTAGGGACAATTCTATTTATGTACTGTATTTATTCTCTGAGTAGGAATAATTCTGTCGATATTCAGTATTAATCGGGACAATTCTATTTATGTACTGTATTTACTCTCTGAGTAGGAATAATTCTGTCTGTGTTCAGTATCAATAGGGACAATTCTATTTATGTACTGTATTTACTCTCTGAATGGGAATAATTCTGTGTGTATTCAGTGTTAGTAGCGACAATTCTATTTATGTACTGTATTTACTCTCTGAGTAGGAATAATTCTGTCTGTTTTCAGTATTAATAGGGACAATTCTATGTATGTACTGTATTTACTCTCTAAGTAGGAATAATTCTGTCTAAGTTCAGTATTAATAGGGACAATTCTATTTATGTATTGTATTTACCCTCTGAGTAGGAATTATTCTGTCTCTGTTCAGTATTAATCGGGACAATTCTATTTATGTATTGTATTTACTCTCTGAGTAGGAATAATTCTGTCCCTGTTCAGTATTAATAGGGAAAATTCTATTTATGTATTGCATTTACTCTCTGTGTAGAAATAATTCTGTCTGTGCTCAGTATCAATACGGACAATGCTATTTATGTACTGTATTTACTCTCTGAGTAGGAATAAGTATGTCGATGTTCAGTATCAATAGGGACAATTCTATTAATGTACTGTATTTACTTTCTAAGTAGGACTAATTCTGTCTATGTTCAGTATTAATAGGGACAATTCTGTTTATGTACTTTATTTACTCTCTGAGTAGGAATAATTCTGTGTATGTTCAGTATTAATGGGGACCATTTTATTTATGTACTGTATTTACTCTCTGAGTAGGAATAATTCTGTCTGTGCTCAGTATCAATAGGGACAATTCTATTTATGTTCTGCGTGTACTCTCTGAGTAGGAATAATTCTGTCTATGTTCCGTATTAGTAGGGACAATTCTATTTGTGTACTGTATTTACTCTCTGAGTAGGAATAATTATGTCTGTGCTCAGTATCAATAGGGACAATTCTATTTATGTACTGTATTTACTCTCTGAGTAGGAATAATTATGTCTGTGCTCAGTATCAATAGGAACAATTCTATTTATGTACTGTATTTACTCTCTGAGTAGAAATAATTGTGTCTATGTTCAGTATTAATAGGGACAATTCTATTTATGTACTGTATTTTCTCTCTGAGTAGGAATAATTCTGTCGATATTCAGTATTAATCGGGTCAATTCTATTTATGTATTGTATTTACCCTCTGAGTAGGAATAATTCTGTCGATATTCAGTATTAATCGGGTCAATTCTATTTATGTATTGTATTTACTCTCTGAGTAGAAATAATTGTGCCTGTGTTCAGTATTAATTGGGACAATTCTATTTATGTACTGTATTTACTCTCTGAGTAGGAATAATTCTGTCTATGTTCAGTATTAATAGGGACAATTCTATTTATGTACTGTATTTACTCTGAGTATGAATAATTCTGTCTCTGTTCAGTATTAATAGGGACAATTCTATTTCTGCACTGTATTTACTCTCTGAGTCGGAGTAATTCTGTCTGTGTTCAGTATCAATAGGGACAATTCTATTTATGTCCTGTATTTACTCCCTGAGTAGGAGTACTTCTGTCTGTGTTCAGTATCAATAGGAACAATTCTATTTATGTTCTGCGTTAAATCTCTGAGTAGGAATAAGTATGTCTATGTTCAGTATTAATGGGAACAATTCTATTTATGTTCCGCGTTTACTCTCTGAGTAGCAATAAGTATGTTTATGTTCAGTATTAATAGGGACAATTCTATTTATGTACTGTATTTACTCTCTGAGTAGAAATAATTCTGTCTGTGCTCAGTATCAATAGGGACAATTCTATTTATGTTCAGCGTTTACTCTCTGAGTAGGAATAATTCTGTCCCTGTTCAGTATTAATTGGGACAATTCTATTTATGTACTGTATTTACTCTCTGAATGGGAATAGTTCTGTGTGTGTTCAGTGTTAATAGGGACAATTCTGTTTATGTACTGTAATTACTCTCTGAGTAGTAATAATTCTGTCGGTGTTCAGTATCAATACGGACAATTCAATTTATGTACTGTATTTACTCTCTAAGTAGGAATAATTCTGTCTATGTTCAGTATTAATAGGGACAATTCTGTTTATGGACTGTATTTACTCTCTGAATGGGAATAATTCTGTGTGTATTCAGTGTTAGTAGCGACAATTCTATTTATGTTCTGCGTGTACGCTCTGAGTAGGAATAAATCTGTCTATGTTCAGTCTCACGAGGGACAATTCTATTTATGTACTGCATTTTCTCTCTGAGTAGGAATAATTATGTCTGTGTTGAGTATCAATAGGGACAATTCTATTTATGTACTGTATTTACTCTCTGAATGGGAATAATTCTCTGTGTGTTCAGTGTTAGTAGGGACAATTCTATTTATGTACTGTATTTACTCTCTGAGTAGAAATAATTCTGTCTGTGCTCAGTATCAATAGGGACAATTCTATTTATGTTCAGCGTTTACTCTCTGAGTAGGAATAATTCTGTCCCTGTTCAGTATTAATTGGGACAATTCTATTTATGTACTGTATTTACTCTCTGAATGGGAATAGTTCTGTATGTGTTCAGTGTTAATAGGGACAATTCTATTTATGTACTGTAATTACTCTCTGAGTAGGAATAATTCTGTCTGTGTTCAGTATCATTTGGGACAATTCTATTTATGTCCTGTATTTACTCTCTGAGTAGGAGTACTTCTGTCTGTGTTCAGTATCAATAGGAACAATTCTATTTATATTCTGCGTTAAATCTCTGAGTAGGAATAAGTATGTCTATGTTCAGTATTAATGGGAACAATTCTATTTATGTTCCGCGTTTACTCTCTGAGTAGCAATAAGTATGTCTATGTTCAGTATTAATAGGGACAATTCTATTTATGTATTGTATTTACTCTCTGAGTAGAAATAATTCTGTCTGTGCTCAGTATCAATAGGGACAATTCTATTTATGTTCTGCGTTTACTCTCTGAGTAGGAATAATTCTGTCCCTGTTCAGTATTAATAGGGAAAATTCTATTTATGTACTGTATTTACTCTCTGAATGGGAATAGTTCTGTGTGTGTTCAGTGTTAATAGGGACAATTCTATTTATGTACTGTAATTACTCTCTGAGTGGGATAATTCTGTCCGTGTTCAGTATCAATACGGACAATTCTATTTATGTACTGTATTTACTCTCTAAGTAGGAATAATTCTGTCTATGTTCAGTATTAATAGGGACAATCTGTTTATGTACTGTATTTACTCTCTGAGTAGGAATAATTCTGTGTATGTTCAGTATTAATGGGGCCCATTTTATTTATGTACTGTATTTACTCTCTGAGTAGGAATAATTCTGTCTGTGCTCAGTATCAATAGGAACAATTCTATTTATGTTCTGCGTGTACTCTCTGAGTAGGAATAAATCTGTCTCTGTTCAGTCTCACAAGGGACAATTCTATTTATGTACTGCATTTTCTCTCTGAGTAGGAATAATTATTTCTGTGTTCAGTATCAATAGGGACAATTGTATTTATGTACTGTATTTACTCTCTGAATGGGAATAATTCTCTGTGTGTTCAGTGTTAGTAGGGACAATTCTATTTATGTACTGTATTTATTCTCTGAGTAGGAATAATTCTGTCGATATTCAGTATTAATCGGGACAATTCTATTTATGTACTGTATTTACTCTCTGAGTAGGAATAATTCTGTCTGTGTTCAGTATCAATAGGGACAATTCTATTTATGTACTGTATTTACTCTCTGAATGGGAATAATTCTGTGTGTATTCAGTGTTAGTGGCGACAATTCTATTTATGTACTGTATTTATTCTCTGAGTAGGAATAATTCTGTCGATATTCAGTATTAATAGGGACAATTCTATTTATGGACTGTATTTTCTCTCTGAGTAGGAATGAGTATGTCTATGTTCAGTATTATTAGCGACAATTCTATTTATGTATTGTATTTATCCTCTGAGTAGGAATAAATCTGTCTATGTTCAGTATTAATAGGGACAATTCTATTTATGTACTGAATTTTGTCTCTGAGTAGGAATAACTCTGTCCGTGTTCAGTATCAATAGTGACAATTCTATTTATGTACTGCATTTACTCTCTGAGTAGGAATAAGTCTGTCCGTGTTCAGTATTAATAGGGACAATTCTATTTCTGTACTGTATTTTCTCTCTGAGTAGGAATAATTCTGTCTATGTTCAGTATTAATGGGGACAATTCTATTTATGTACTGTATTTACACTCTGAGTAGGAATAATTGTGCCTATGTTCAGTATTAATAGGGACAATTCTATTTATGTACTGTATTTACTCTCTGAGTAGGAATAATTCTGTCTGTTTTCAGTATTAATAGGGACAATTCTATTTATGTACTGTATTTACTCTCTGAGTAGGAATAATTCTGTCCCTGTTCCGTGTTAATAGGGACAATTCTATTTATGTACTGTATTTACTCTCTGAGTAGAAATAAGTATGTCTATGTTTAGTATCAATAGTGACAATTCTATTTATGTACTTTATTTACTCTCTGAGTAGGAATAATTCTGTCTGTGCTCAGTATCAATAGGAACAATTATATTTATGTACTGTATTTACTCTCTGAGTAGGAATAATTCTGTCTCTGTTCAGTATTAATAGGGTCAATTCTATGTATGTACTGTATTTCCTCTCTGAGTAGGTATAATTCTGTCTATATTCAGTATAAATAGGGACAATTCTATTTCTGTACTGTATTTACTCTCTGATTAGGAATAATTCTGTCTGTGTTCAGTATCAACAGAAACAATTCTATTTATGTTCTGCGTTTACTCTCTGAGTAGGAATAAGAATGTCTATGTTCAGTATTAATGGGGACAATTCTATTTATGTACTGTATTTACTCTCTGAGTAGGAATAATTCTGTCTGTGTTCAGTATTAATAGGGACAATTCTATTTATGTACTGTATTTACTCTCTGAGTAGGAATAATTCTGTCAGTGTTCAGTGTTAATCGGGACAATTCTATTTGTGTACTGCATTTACTCTCTGAGTAGGAATAATTCTGTCCCTGTTCAGTATTAATCGGGACAATTCTATTTATGTACTGTATTTACTCTCTGAGTAGGAATAATTCTGTCAGTGTTCAGTGTTAATCAGGACAATTCTATTTCTGTACTGTATTTACTCTCTGAGTAGGAATAATTCTGTCTGTGTTCAGTATCAACAGAAACAATTCTATTTATGTTCTGCGTTTACTCTCTGAGTAGGAATAAGTATGTCTATGTTCAGTATTAATGGGGACAATTCTATTTATGTACTGTATTTACTCTCTGAGTAGGAATAATTCTGTCTGTGTTCAGTATTAATAGGGACAATTCTATTTATGTACTGTATTTACTCTCTGAGTAGGAATAATTCTGTCAGTGTTCAGTGTTAATCGGGACAATTCTATTTGTGTACTGCATTTACTCTCTGAGTAGGAATAATTCTGTCCCTGTTCAGTATTAATCGGGACAATTCTATTTATGTACTGTATTTACTCTCTGAGTAGGAATAATTCTGTCAGTGTTCAGTGTTAATCGGGACAATTCTATTTATGTCCTGTATTTACTCTCTGAGTAGGAGTAATTCTGTCTGTGTTCAGTATCAATAGGGACAATTCTATTTATGTTCTGCGTTTACTCTCTGAGTAGGAATAAGTATGTCAATGTTTAGTATTAATGGGGACAATTCTATTTATGTACTGTATTTATTCTCTGAGTAGGAATAATTTTATCTCTGTTCAGTATTAATCGGGACAATTCTATTTATGTATTGTAATTGCTCTCTGAATAGCAATAATTCTGTCCCTGTTCAATGTTAATAGGGACAATTCTATTTATGTACTGCATTTACTTTCTGAGTAGGAATAATTCTGTCTGTGTTCAGTATCAATAGGGACAATTCTATTTATGTCCTGTATTTACTCTCTGAGTAGGAGTACTTCTGTCTGTGTTCAGTATCAATAGGAACAATTCTATTTATGTTCTGCGTTTACTCTCTGAGTAGGAATAAGTATGACTATGTTCAGTATTAATGGGGACAATTCTATTTATGTTCCGCGTTGACTCTCTGAGTAGCAATATGTATGTCTATGTTCAGTATTAATAGGGACAATTCTGTTAATGTACTGTATTTACTCTCTAAGTAGGAATAATTCTGTCTATGTTCTGTATTAATAGGGACAATTCTATTTATGTATTGTATTTACCCTCTGAGTAGGAATTATTCTGTCTATGTTCAGTATTAATCGGGACAATTCTATTTATGTATTGTATTTACTCTCTGAGTAGAAATAATTCTGTCTGTGCTCAGTATCAATACGGACAATTCTATTTATGTACTGTATTTACTCTCTGAGTAGGAATAAGTATGTCTATGTTCAGTATTAATCGGGACAATTCTATTTATGTACTTTATTTACTCTCTGAGTAGGAATAATTCTGTCAGTGTTCAGTATTAAAGGGACAATTCTATTTATGTACTGTATTTACTCTCTGAGTAGGAATAATTCTGTCAGTGTTCAGTGTTAATCGGGACAATTCTATTTATGTACTGCATTTACTCTCTGAGTAGGAATAATTCTGTCCCTGTTCAGTATTAATAGGGACAATTCTATTTATGTACTGTATTTACTCTCTGAGTACGAATAATTCTGTCAGTGTTCAGTGTTAATCGGGACAATTCTATTTATGTACTGTATTTACTCTCTGAGTAGGAGTAATTCTGTCTGTGTTCATTATCAATAGGGACAATTCTATTTATGTACTGTATTTACTCTGTAAGTAGGAATAATTCTGTCTATGTTCAGTATTAATAGGGTCAATTCTGTTTATGTACTTTATTTACTCTCTGAGTAGGAATAATTCTGTGTTTGTTCAGTATTAATGGGGACCATTTTATTTATGTACTGTATTTACTCTCTGAGTAGGAATAATTCTGTCTATGTTCCGTATTAGTAGGGACAATTCTATTTGTGTACTGTATTTACTCTCTGAGTAGGGATAATTCTGTCTGTGCTCAGAATCAATATGGACAATTCTATTTATGTACTGTATTTACTCTCTGAGTAGGAATAATTATGTCTGTGCTCAGTATCAATAGGAACAATTCTATTTATGTACTGTATTTACTCTCTGAGTAGGAATAATTGTGTCTATGTTCAGTATTAATAGGGACAATTCTATTTATGTACTGTATTTTCTCTCTGAGTAGGAATAATTCTGTCGATATTCAGTATTAATCGGGTCAATTCTATTTATGTACTGTATTTACTCTCTGAGTAGGAATAATTCTGTCAATGTTCAGTATTAATAGGGACAATTCTATTTATGTACTGTATTTTCTCTCTGAGTAGGAATAATGCTGTCTATGTTCAGTATTATTAGGGACAATTCTATTTATGTACTGTATTTACTCTCTGAGTAGGAATAATTCTGTCAATGTTCAGTATTAATAGGGACAATTCTATTTATGTACTGTATTTTCTCTCTGAGTAGGAATAATGCTGTCTATGTTCAGTATTATTAGGGACAATTCTATTTATGTACTGTATTTACTCTCTGAATGGGAATAATTCTCTGTGTGTTCAGTGTTAGTAGGGACAATTCTATTTATGTACTGTATTTATTCTCTGAGTAGGAATAATTCTGTCGATATTCAGTATTAATCGGGACAATTCTATTTATGTACTGTATTTACTCTCTGAGTAGGAATAATTCTGTCTGTGTTCAGTATCAATAGGGACAATTCTATTTATGTACTGTATTTACTCTCTGAATGGGAATAATTCTGTGTGTATTCAGTGTTAGTAGCGACAATTCTATTTATGTACTGTATTTATTCTCTGAGTAGGAATAATTCTGTCGATATTCAGTATTAATCGGGACAATTCTATTTATGGACTGAATTTATGCTCTGAGTAGGAATAATTCTGTCTATGTTCAGTATTTATAGGGACAATTCTATTTATGTTCTGCATTTACTGTCTGAGTAGGAATAATTCTGTGTATGTTCAGTATTATTAGGGACAATTCTATTTATGTATTGTATTTATCCTCTGAGTAGGAATAAATCTGTCTATGTTCAGTATTAATAGGGACAATTCTATTATGTACTGAATTTTGTCTCTGAGTAGGAATAACTCTGTCCGTGTTCAGTATCAATAGTGACAATTCTATTTATGTACTGCATTTACTCTCTGAGTAGGAATTATTCTGTCCGTGTTCAGTATTAATAGGGACAATTCTATTTCTGTACTGTATTTTCTCTCTGAGTAGGAATAATTCTGTCTATGTTCAGTATTAATGGGGACAGTTCTATTTATGTACTGTATTTACACTCTGAGTAGGAATAATTGTGCCTATGTTCAGTATTAATAGGGACAATTCTATTTATGTACTGTATTTACTCTCTGAGTAGGAATAATTCTGTCTGTTTTCAGTATTAATAGGGACAATTCTATGTATGTACTGTATTTACTCTCTAAGTAGGAATAATTCTGTCTAAGTTCAGTATTAATAGGGACAATTCTATTTATGTATTGTATTTACCCTCTGAGTAGGAATTATTCTGTCTCTGTTCAGTATTAATCTGGACAATTCTATTTATGTATTGTATTTACTCTCTGAGTAGGAATAATTCTGTCCCTGTTCAGTATTAATAGGGAAAATTCTATTTATGTATTGCATTTACTCTCTGTGTAGAAATAATTCTGTCTGTGCTCAGTATCAATACGGACAATGCTATTTATGTACTGTATTTACTCTCTGAGTAGGAATAAGTATGTCGATGTTCAGTATCAATAGGGACAATTCTATTAATGTACTGTATTTACTCTCTAAGTAGGAATAATTCTGTCTATGTTCAGTATTAATAGGGACAATTCTGTTTATGTACTTTATTTACTCTCTGAGTAGGAATAATTCTGTGTATGTTCAGTATTAATGGGGACCATTTTATTTATGTACTGTATTTACTCTCTGAGTAGGAATAATTCTGTCTGTGCTCAGTATCAATAGGGACAATTCTATTTATGTTCTGCGTGTACTCTCTGAGTAGGAATAATTCTGTCTATGTTCCGTATTAGTAGGGACAATTCTATTTGTGTACTGTATTTACTCTCTGAGTAGGAATAATTATGTCTGTGCTCAGTATCAATAGGGACAATTCTATTTATGTACTGTATTTACTCTCTGAGTAGGAATAATTATGTCTGTGCTCAGTATCAATAGGAACAATTCTATTTATGTACTGTATTTACTCTCTGAGTAGAAATAATTGTGTCTATGTTCAGTATTAATAGGGACAATTCTATTTATGTACTGTATTTTCTCTCTGAGTAGGAATAATTCTGTCGATATTCAGTATTAATCGGGTCAATTCTATTTATGTATTGTATTTACCCTCTGAGTAGGAATAATTCTGTCGATATTCAGTATTAATCGGGTCAATTCTATTTATGTATTGTATTTACTCTCTGAGTAGAAATAATTGTGCCTGTGTTCAGTATTAATTGGGACAATTCTATTTATGTACTGTATTTACTCTCTGAGTAGGAATAATTCTGTCTATGTTCAGTATTAATAGGGACAATTCTATTTATGTACTGTATTTACTCTGAGTAGGAATAATTCTGTCTCTGTTCAGTATTAATAGGGACAATTCTATTTCTGCACTGTATTTACTCTCTGAGTCGGAGTAATTCTGTCTGTGTTCAGTATCAATAGGGACAATTCTATTTATGTCCTGTATTTACTCCCTGAGTAGGAGTACTTCTGTCTGTGTTCAGTATCAATAGGAACAATTCTATTTATGTTCTGCGTTAAATCTCTGAGTAGGAATAAGTATGTCTATGTTCAGTATTAATGGGAACAATTCTATTTATGTTCCGCGTTTACTCTCTGAGTAGCAATAAGTATGTTTATGTTCAGTATTAATAGGGACAATTCTATTTATGTACTGTATTTACTCTCTGAGTAGAAATAATTCTGTCTGTGCTCAGTATCAATAGGGACAATTCTATTTATGTTCAGCGTTTACTCTCTGAGTAGGAATAATTCTGTCCCTGTTCAGTATTAATTGGGACAATTCTATTTATGTACTGTATTTACTCTCTGAATGGGAATAGTTCTGTGTGTGTTCAGTGTTAATAGGGACAATTCTGTTTATGTACTGTAATTACTCTCTGAGTAGTAATAATTCTGTCGGTGTTCAGTATCAATACGGACAATTCAATTTATGTACTGTATTTACTCTCTAAGTAGGAATAATTCTGTCTATGTTCAGTATTAATAGGGACAATTCTGTTTATGGACTGTATTTACTCTCTGAATGGGAATAATTCTGTGTGTATTCAGTGTTAGTAGCGACAATTCTATTTATGTTCTGCGTGTACGCTCTGAGTAGGAATAAATCTGTCTATGTTCAGTCTCACGAGGGACAATTCTATTTATGTACTGCATTTTCTCTCTGAGTAGGAATAATTATGTCTGTGTTGAGTATCAATAGGGACAATTCTATTTATGTACTGTATTTACTCTCTGAATGGGAATAATTCTCTGTGTGTTCAGTGTTAGTAGGGACAATTCTATTTATGTACTGTATTTATTCTCTGAGTAGGAATAATTCTGTCGATATTCTGTATTTATCGGGACAATTCTATTTATGTACTGCATTTACTCTCTGAGTAGGAATAATTCTGTCTGTGTTCAGTATCAATAGGGACAATTCTATTTATGTACTGTATTTACTCTCTGAGTAGGAATAATTCTGTGTGTATTCAGTGTTAGTAGCGACAATTCTGTTTATTACTGCATTTACTCTCTGAGTAGGAATAATTCTGTGTATGTTCAATGTTAATAGGGACAATTCTATTTATGTACTGTATTTACTCTGAGTAGGAATAATTCAGTCTATGTTCAGTATCAATAGGGACAATTATATTTATGTACTTCATTTACTGTCTGAGTAGGAATAATTCTGTCTCTGTTCAGTATTAATAGGGACAATTCTATTTATGTTCTGCGTTTACTCTCTGAGTAGGAATAATTGTGCCTATGTTCAGTATTAATTTGGACAATTCTATTTATGTACTGAATTTACTATCTGAGTAGGAATAATTCCGTCAATGTTCAGTATTAATGGGGACAATTCTATTTATGTACTGTATTTACTCTCTGAGTAGGAATAATTCTGTCTATGTTCAGTATTAATAGGGACAATTCTATTTATGTACTGTATTTACTCTCTGAGTAGGAATAATTCTGTCTATGTTCAGTATTAATAGGGACAATTCTATTTATGTACTGTATTTACTCTGAGTAGGAATAATTCTGTCTCTGTTCAGTATTAATAGGGACAATTCTATTTCTGTACTGTATTTACTCTCTGAGTCGGAGTAATTCTGTCTGTGTTCAGTATCAATAGGGACAATTCTATTTATGTCCTGTATTTACTCTCTGAGTAGGAGTACTTCTGTCTGTGTTCAGTATCAATAGGAACAATTCTATTTATGTTCTGCGTTAAATCTCTGAGTAGGAATAAGTATGTCTATGTTCAGTATTAATGGGAACAATTCTATTTATGTTCCGCGTTTACTCTCTGAGTAGCAATAAGTATGTCTATGTTCAGTATTAATAGGGACAATTCTATTTATGTACTGTATTTGCTCTCTGAGTAGAAATAATTCTGTCTGTGCTCAGTATCAATAGGGACAATTGTATTTATGTTCTGCGTTTTCTCTCTGAGTAGGAATAATTCTGTCCCTGTTCAGTATTAATAGGGAAAATTCTATTTATGTACTGTATTTACTCTCTAAATGGGAATAGTTCTGTGTGTGTTCAGTGTTAATAGGGACAATTCTATTTATGTACTGTAATTACTCTCTGAGTAGGAATAATTCTGTCGGTGTTCAGTATCAATACGGACAATTCTATTTATGTACTGTATTTACTCTCTAAGTAGGAATAATTCTGTCTATGTTCAGTATTAAAAGGGACAATTCTGTTTATGTACTGTATTTACTCTCTGAGTAGGAATAATTCTGTGTATGTTCAGTATTAATGGGGACCATTTTATTTATGTACTGTATTTACTCTCTGAGTAGGAATAATTCTGTCTGTGCTCAGAATCAATAGGAACAATTCTATTTATGTTCTGCGTGTACTGTCTTAGTAGGAATAAATCTGTCTATGTTCAGTCTCACTAGGGACAATTCTATTTATGTACTGCATTTTCTCTCTGAGTAGGGATAATTATGTCTGTGTTCAGTATCAATAGGGACAATTCTATTTATGTACTGTATTTACTCTCTGAATGGGAATAATTCTCTGTGTGTTCAGTGTTAGTAGGGACAATTCTATTTATGTACTGTATTTATTCTCTGAGTAGGAATAATTCTGTCGATATTCAGTATTAATCGGGACAATTCTATTTATGTACTGTATTTACTCTCTGAGTAGGAATAATTCTGTCTGTGTTCAGTATCAATAGGGACAATTCTATTTATGTACTGTATTTACTCTCTGAATGGGAATAATTCTGTGTGTATTCAGTGTTAGTAGCGACAATTCTATTTATGTACTGTATTTATTCTCTGAGTAGGAATAATTCTGTCGATATTCAGTATTAATCGGGACAATTCTATTTATGGACTGTATTTATGCTCTGAGTAGGAATAATTCTGTCTATGTTCAGTATTAATAGGGACAATTCTATTTATGTACTGTATTTTCTCTCTGAGTAGGAATAATTCTGTCTATGTTCAGTATTATTAGGGACAATTCTATTTATGTATTGTATTTATCCTCTGAGTAGGAATAAATCTGTCTATGTTCAGTATTAATAGGGACAATTCTATTTATGTACTGAATTTTGTCTCTGAGTAGGAATAACTCTGTCCGTGTTCAGTATCAATAGTGACAATTCTATTTATGTACTGCATTTACTCTCTGAGTAGGAATAATTCTGTCCGTGTTCAGTATTAATAGGGACAATTCTATTTCTGTACTGTATTTTCTCTCTGAGTAGGAATAATTCTGTCTATGTTCAGTATTAATGGGGACAGTTCTATTTATGTACTGTATTTACACTCTGAGTAGGAATAATTGTGCCTATGTTCAGTATTAATAGGGACAATTCTATTTATGTACTGTATTTACTCTCTGAGTAGGAATAATTCTGTCTGTTTTCAGTATTAATAGGGACAATTCTATTTATGTACTGTATTTCCTCTCTGAGTCGGTATAATTCTGTCTATATTCAATATAAATAGGGACAATTCTATTTCTGTACTGTATTTACTCTCAGAGTAGGAATAATTCTGTCTCTGTTCAGTATTAATAGGGTCAATTCTATGTATGTACTGTATTTACTCTCTAAGTAGGAATAATTCTGTCTAAGTTCAGTATTAATAGGGACAATTCTATTTATGTATTGTATTTACCCTCTGAGTAGGAATTATTCTGTCTATGTTCAGTATTAATCAGGACAATTCTATTTATGTATTGTATTTACTCTCTGAGAAGGAATAATTCTGTCCCTGTTCAGTATTAATAGGGAAAATTCTATTTATGTATTGCATTTACTCTCTGTGTAGAAATAATTCTGTCTGTGCTCAGTATCAATACGGACAATTCTATTTATGTACTGTATTTACTCTCTGAGTAGGAATAATTCTGTCTATGTTCAGTATTAATAGGGTCAATTCTATGTATGTCCTGTATTTCCTCTCTGAGTAGGAGTAATTCTGTCTGTGTTCAGTCTCAATAGGGACAATTCTATTTATGTCCTGTATTTACTCTCTGAGGAGGAGTAATTCTGTCTGTGTTCAGTATAAATAGGGACAATTCTACTTATGTTCTGCGTTTACTCTCTGAGTAGGAATAAGTATGTCTATGTTCATTATTAATGGGGACAATTCTATTTATGTACTGTATTTACTCTCTGAATGGGAATACTTCTGTGTGTGTTAAGTGTTAGTGGGGACAATTCTATTTATGTACTGTATTTATTCTCTGAGTAGGAATAATTTTATCTCTGTTCAGTATTAATCGGGACAATTCTATTTATGTATTGTATTTGCTCTCTGAGTAGGAATAATTCTGTCCCTGTTCAGTGTTAATAGGGACAATTCTATTTATGTACTGTATTTACTCTCTGAGTAGAAATAAGTATGTCTATGTTCAGTATTAATAGGGACAATTGTATTAATGTACTGTATTTACTCTCTAAGTAGGAATAATTCTGTCTATGTTCAGTATTAATAGGGACAATTCTGTTTATGTACTGTATTTCCTCTCTGAGTAGGAATAATTCTGTGTATGTTCAGTATTAATGGGGACCATTTTATTTATGTACTGTATTTACTCTCTGAGTAGGAATAATTCTGTCTGTGCTCAGTATCAATATGGACAATTCTATTTATGTACTGTATTACTCTCTGAGTAGGAATAACTCTGTCCGTGTTCAGTCTCAATAGGGACAATTCTATTTATGTACTGTATTTACTCTCTGAGTAGGAATAATTCTGTCTATGTTCAGTATTAATAGGGACAATTCTATTTATTTACTGTATTTATTCTCTGAGTAGGAATAATTCTGTCGATATTCAGTATTAATCGGGACAATTCTATTTATGTATTGTATTTACCCTCTGAGTAGGAATAATTCTGTCTATGTTTCGTATTAATGGGGACAATTCTATTTATGTACTGTATTTACTCTCTGAGTCGGAATACTTGTGCCTATGTTCAGTATTAATAGCGACAATTCAATTTATGTATTGTATTTACTCTCTGAGTAGGAATAATTCTGTCTATGTTCAGTATTAATAGGGACAATTCTATTTATGTATTCTATTTACTCTCTGAGTAGGAATAATTGTGCCTATGTTCAGTATTAATAGGGACAATTCTATTTACGTATTGTATTTACTCTCTGAGTAGGAATAATTCTGTCTATGTTCAGTATTAATAGGGACAATTCTATTTATGTATTGTATTTATTCTCTGAGTAGGAACAATTCTGTCTATGTTCAGTATTAATAGGGACAATTCTATTTATGTGTTGTATTTACTCTCTGAGTAGGAATAATTCTGTCTATGTTCAGTATTAATGGGGACAATTCTATTTATGTACTGTATTTACTCTCTGAGTCGGAATAATTCTGTCTGTGCTCAGTATCAATAGGAACAATTCTATTTATGTACTGTATTTACTCTCTGAGTAGGAATAATTCTGTCTCTGTTCTGTATTAATAGGGACAATTCTATTTATGTACTGAATTTACTCTCTGAGTAGGAATAACTCTGTCTGTGTTCAGTCCCAATAGTGACAATTCTATTTATGTATTGTATTTACTCTCTGAGTAGGAATAATTCTGTCTATGTTCAGTTTTAATAGGGACAATTCTATTTACGTATTGTATTTACTCTCTGAGTAGGAATAATTCTGTCTATGTTCAGTATTAATAGGGACAATTCTATTTATGTGTTGTATTTATTCTCTGAGTAGGAATAATTCTGTCCATGTTCAGTATTAATAGGGACAATTCTATTTATGTACTGTATTTACTCTCTGAGTAGGAATAATTCTGTCTATGTTCAGTATCAATAGGGTCAATTCTATGTATGTACTGTATTTACTCTCTGAGTCGGTATAATTCTGTCTATATTCAGTATTAATAGGGACAATTCTATTTATGTACTGTATTTACTCTCTGAGTAGAAATAATTCTGTCTGTGTTCAGTGTTAATCGGGACAATTCTATTTATGTACTGTATTTACTCTCTGAGTAGGAATAATTCTGTCTATGTTCAGTATCATTGGGAAAATTCTATTTATGTACTGTATTTACGCTCTGAGTAGAAATAATTCTGTCTCTGTTCAGTTTCAATAGGGTCAATTCTATGTATGTACTGTATTTACTGTCTGAGTCGGAATAATTCTGTCTGTGTTCAGTGTTAATAGGGACAATTCTATTTATGTACTGCATTTAATCTGAGTAGGAATAATTCTGTCTCTGTTCAGTGTTAATAGGGACAATTCTATTTATGTACTGTATTTACTCTCTGAGTAGGAGTAATTCTGTCTGTGTTCAGTATCAATAGGAACAATTGTATTAATGTACTGTATTTACTCTCTGAGTCGGAATAATTCTGTCTATGTTCAGTGTTAATAGGGACAATTCTATTTATGCACTGTATTTACGCTCTGTGTAGAAATAATTCTGTCTGTGTTCAGTGTTAATCGGGACAATTCTATGTATGTACTGCATTTACTTTCTGAGTAGGAATAATTCTGTCTGTGTTCAGTATCAATAGGGACAATTCTATTTATGTACTGTATTTACTCTGAGTAGGCATAATTCTGTCTCTGTTCAGTATCAATAGGGACAATTCTATTTCTGTCCTGTATTTACTCTCTGAGTAGCAGTAATTCTGTCTGTGTTCAGTTTCAATAGGGACAATTCTATTTATGTACTGTATTTACTCTCTGAATTGGAATAACTTTGTCCATGTTCAGTATTGTCCCCATCTTAACAGGGCTAGTCCATTTATATACTGTAACTTCTCCCTTTCGACAGATATTTGTATGTTTCTATTGTACCCAAGTAAGGACATTTCCTTTGGTGTACAATACCTTCTCTCTGACAAAGAACAATTGTGTATATGTTCCAGATCTCATCTCTTAATGGGCATGAAGCTATCTATTTACTGTAAATATTGCCCTAATTGGTACAATTCCATTTTGTATTGCGTCCATTCTCCTATTTGGGTCAATATTATTCACATACAATATCCGTTCTCTGTAAAGGAACTGTCATCATAAGGGCTGTACCTACTGTCATCATAGGGGCTTATCTATATATGTTATTGTATATACTGTCTTAACAGAGACAACTCTACATATATCCTGCATCTAGTCTCTTAATAGGGACAGTTATTTTTATGCATTATATCCTCTCCTAATACGGACGACTTTATTTATGTATAGTATCCCCATTTTAAAGAAGGACTACTCTAAACATGTACGTAACCATTCTCTTAATGGGAAAATTGCATGTATGTACTGTCTTATTGACTATCAGCTATCTTATCAGGGAAAAATATATTTATATACAGTACTGACTCTCAATGTTAAGGCAATTCTATTTATGTACTGTATCAACTCTCTTAACAGGAACATTTCAATGTATATTCTCCATCTCCCCTCTTAAATTCTACTTATGTTCTGTATCCATTAGGAACATATCTATGTAGGTTCAATACCCAGATCCCGAATAGGGACAGTTGTACAAATGTGCTGTATCTATTCCTTTAATGGGAACTATTCAATGTAATTCCTGCATCCACACTTATTCGGGAGAATCATACTTAAGTACTGCACCTGCCCTCATAACAAGGACAATTCTGTGTAGTTTCCTAATAGGGACAGTTGTATGTAGGTTCTGTATCCAGTCTTTTAAAAGGGACAATTCTGATAATGTACTGTATTGACTTTTAATAGGGGAAACATCTATTCATATAATTTATCTTCTCTCTTCATAGGGATAACATATTTATGTACTGCACCTACTCTCTTAATAGGGACAATTCTAATTACTGCACCTACTCTCAATACAGACAATTCTAATTACTGCACTACTCTCTTAATAGGGACAATTCTATTTACTGCACCTACACTTTTAATGGGGACAATTCTATGAACTGTATGTAGTCTCTTAATAGGGATGATTCTATATACATATTGCATGTCTCTCTTAATAGGGCCAGTTTGATGCATGTACTGAATCTACTCTGTTAATCAGGAATATTTATATTCTATATTGGCTGTCTTACATCTTTATGTAAGTATTGTACCTACTCTCATAAAAGGGACCCTTCTATGTATGTACTGTATTTACTCTCTAAAAAGGCACAATCCGTTGTATGTGCTGTCCCTTCATGGGACCAATTCACTGTTTATGGACTGCAGGTACAATTCCATGTATGCACTGTTCCACCTTTTTAACAGGGACAACTCCATTTACTCACCACAGCCACATTTTAAATAAGGACAACTCTCTGCTTGTATATACCTATTCTCTTCCTAGGGAAAATATGTACCGCATCATATGTACCGCAGCTTCCACTCTCTTAATAGAGACAACTTGATGCATGTACTCTGTTGGCTGTCTTTATAGGGATAATCCTCTCGACTGAATCTCCTGTCTTAGTATAATCTATTTATATTGGGGTAAGCACTCTATTAATAGGGATGGTTCTATGTATGTACTGTAATCAAATAGGTTCACATCTATTTATATACCGTACCCACCCTCTTAATGGGGACAATTCAATTTATGTGCTATATCCACTCTCATAATTGGGACAGTTTTATGTACGTAGTGTCTCCACTTTCTTCATAGGTACAATGTCTTGATGTGTTGTTTCTATTCTCTTAATAGGGACAATTCTAATTATTGTATGTACTGTGTCTACTCTCTTAATAGGGACAATTCTAATTATTGTATGCACTGTGTCTACTCTCTTAATAGGGACAATTCTCATTTTTGCATGTAATGTATAATTATGGCACTGTGTCTATTCTCTTAATAGGGACAATTCTAATTACTATATGTACTGTGTCTATTCTCTTAATAGGGACAATTATAATTACTATATGTAATGTATCTATTCTCTTAATAGGGACAATTCTAATTACTGTATGTACTGTGTCTATTCTCCTAATAGGGGCAAATCTAATAACTGTATGTAATGTATCTATTTTCTTAATAGAGACAATTATAATTACTATATGTAATGTGTCTATTCTCTTAATAGGGACAATTCTAATTACTGTATGTACTGTGTCTATTCTCCTAATAGGGACAATTCTAATTACTGTATGTAATGTATCTATTCTCTTAATAGGGACAATTCTAATTACTATATATACTGTATCTATTCTCTTAATAGGGACAATTCACTTAATGGAGTCAATACTATTGAATGCTTCATCCATTTCTGCATAGGAAGAATTTTATAAATTCACTAATCCTGCTCCATTAATAAAGACACGTATTGTGTACGCAATTAATGAAAACAATGTGTTTACTGTAGCTACCCTCTTCATAGGGTCAATTCTGTGTTTCTACTCTCTTAATGGGGACAATTCTAATCATGTGCCCCAACCCAATCTCTTAAGGGAACTAATTCTCTGCATGTACTGTATTCACTCTCTTTATAGGGTCACTACTGTGCCCAGTCTCTGAACAGGGGTAATTCTATCTAGGTCCTGAATCCACTGCCCGAACAGAGATATTTCTACTTAAGTACTGTGTTTAATAGGAACAATTTTATGAATCTACCAGAACTCTTCTCTTAATAGGGACGAATCCATTAAAGAACAGTAGCTGTTCTTTTTAATTGGAACAATGGTGTACATGTTCTGCATCCAGTTTTTTTAATAGGGAGAATTCGATTAATGTAATATATTCACTGACTAATAGGAAAACTTCTGCTTAACAGGGAGAATTCTATGTATGTATGTATTTACTCTCTTAATAGGGACAAGACAATGTACAGTAGCTATCTTCTTAATTAAGCTACCCTCTTAAGAGGGACAAAAGATTTTGTACAGTGTTCACTCTCTTAATAGGGACAATTTTATCCCCACACTCTGTTTCGAGTCACCTATGAATGTACGTGACTTATTCTCTTAATTGGGACAATTGTGCAATGGCTTCCATCTTAACGGCGAAATGCTTATTATGTTACTCTACTTGCTTTCGTAATGGGGCAACGGTATGTTTGGACTCTCTTTATCGGGACAGTTCTGTTTCGAAATGATACACCACCTCTTAATAGGGCCAAATCGATTTGGTGCGGTGCAAGCGCTCTCTTAACAGGGACAACTCCGTGTGTGTATCGCATTCTTAATCGGGACAATTCTGCGTGTGTCCCGTATCCACTCTCTTAATAGGATCAATTCTATTTATCGAATTTCTTAATGGGGACAATTCCACGGATGTCATGCATCTGTTCTCTTATTCGGGACAATTCTCTGTACTCTTAATAGAATTCCTGAAGAAGGGCTCATGCCCGAAACGTCGATTCTCCTGCTCCTTGGATGCTGCCTGACCTGCTGCGCTTTTCCAGCAATACATTTTCAGCTCCTCTCTTAATAGGGACAACTGTGTGGATGTACTGTAGCTATTCTCTTTCTAGGGCCACTTCTGTTTATGGACTTAAGAAGGGACTATTCTAATTACGTGTTGTACGTAGTCTCTTAATAGGGTCAACCCTGTTTATGTCCTGCATCCCCTCTCTTAATAGAGACAATTCGCGAGATACAATGGATCTACTCTGTTATTAAGCACAATTCGATTACTCTCTTAGAGTCACAGAGTCATAGAACTGCACACCACGGTACACCTTCGGTCCAACCCGTCCATGCCGACCCAGATATCCCAACCCAATCTAGTCCCACCTGCCAGCACCCAGCCCATATCCCTCCAAACCCTTCCTATTCATATACCCATCCAAATGCCTCTTAAATGTTGCAATTGTACCAGCCTCCACCACTTCCTCTGGCAGCTCATTCCATACACGCACCACCCTCTGTGTGAAAAAGTTGCCCCTTAGGTCTCTTTTATATCTTTTCCCTCTCACCCTAAACCTATACCCTCTAGTTCTGGACTCCCCCACCCCAGGGGGAAAAGACCTTGTCTATTTACCCTATCCATGCCCCTCATAATTTTGTAAACCTCTATAAGGTCACCCCTCAGCCTCCGACACTCCAGGGAAAACAGCCCCAGCCTGTTCAGCCTCTCCCTGTAGCTCAGATCCTCCAACCCTGGCAACATTCTTGTAAATCTTTTCTGAACCCTTTCAAGTTTCACAACATCTTTCCGATAGGAAGGAGACCAGAATTGCACGCAATATTCCAACACTGGCCTAACCAATGTCCTGTACAGCCGCAACATGACCTCCCAACTCCTGTACTCAATACTCTGACCAATAAAGGAAAGCATACCAAACACCTTCTTCACTATCCTATCTACCTGCGACTCCACTTTCAAGGAGCTATGAACCTGCACTCCAAGGTCTCTTTGTTTAGCAACACTCCCTAGGACCTTACCATTAAGTGGATAAGTCCTGCTAAGATTTGCTTTCCCAAAATGCAGCACTTCACATTTATCTGAATTAAACTCCATCTGCCACTTCTCTAACTATTGACCCATCTGGTCCAGATCCTGTTGTAATCTGAGGTAACCCTCTTCGCTGTCCACTACACCTCCAATTTTGGTGTCATCTGCAAACTGTACCTCTTATGCTCACATCCAAATCATTTATATAAATGACAAAAAAGTAGAGGGCCCAGCACCGATCATTGTGGCACTCCACTGGTCACAGGCCTCCAGTCTGAAAAACTGTCTCCGTTAACGGGGGAAGCTCTGTCTATGCACTGTATCTAGTCTCTTAATAGAGACAATTCAATTCATGTGCTGTATCTATTCACTTAATTGGGTGCGTGCGATTTATGTAAATCATCTATTCTCTGAATGGGGACAATTTTATGCCTGTACGTTATCTATTCTATTAACAAGAGCAGTTTCATAAACATAGCATATGCACACTCACCATAGGATCGATTCCATCTATGTGCTGGATCTAACAGGGACAATTCTATCAATGTACTGTCTGAGTTCACCTTGTATGGTCTGGTCAATGTATGTCCACATAATCCGTTAATAGGGACAGCTTTGTTTGAACACTTCAGGAGTCATTTGAAATAAGGACTCTCAAAAGTGCACTGAAGACCCAGAAATGTGCCTTTATCTTTCAAAGACAATGACAGTTGTTCAAAAGCCCGAATTAGACGTCCCCCCCCCCCAGCCCCATGGGAAACACCATGGGGCTGGGGGCCCCCTCGGTCCCTTTTCAATCTTTCCCTCCTCCATACCCTAAACCTAGGACCCCTTTTTGTTTTGAACCTCACCCCATCCCAGGGGAAAAAGACCTCGCCTGTTTATCCTGTCGGTGCCTGTGGAGCACAAGAAAGGTCCTCCAATTTGACCGACTGGAAACCTCCCTTCTGCTTGGAGAGGAGGTCACGGAGGAGGGATAGGAGGCGAGGGGAGTACCCTTCCCGTTGAAGTTACTCCCAAATGCCGAGCAGGGCACGAGACGGGGTGCCATCTGGTAACCCAGGATTCCCATTGGTGTGGCATTACAACACGGATAACTGCGCTGTGCGTATTTAAGGCTGAGACTGGGAAAATTCCAGGCCTGCTGCGTTGCGGTAATAATTGGGCTGCTCTTCGGAACATTTTTGGTCTCTAATCCAAACGCTTGGTGCCATAGGACAGTCGGTTCGCTGTTATTCGTCTGGTCAGGCCAGCGTTTGAATGCCTTCAGCGCAAACGTGGGGCAAAGGGCAAGATGGCGTGACCCGTCAGGGCGGCCATCTTTACCGAGAGGGGCCCAGTCGCTGACGGCTCTCTGTGTGCTTGCAGGGCACGGAGGAATAAACCAACTCGGGGGCATGTTTGTGAACGGGAGGCCGCTGCCCGACGTGGTCAGACAGCGGATCGTCGACTTGGCGCACCAGGGCGTGCGGCCCTGCGACATCTCCCGCCAACTGCGAGTGAGCCACGGCTGCGTCAGCAAAATCCTGGGCAGGTGAGAGGTCGCTCCCCCCCCCCCACCCCCCAACCCCGACCGGACTGGCGCGGTCGCCCCCTTGTGCCCCATCCAGCGTGGGAAACAGACCCTTCGGCCCAACTGCTCCGTAATATCCTCAAGTCATCTAGGCCTGGTTGGCCAGCATTTGGCCCCCTATCCCTCTGCAACCTTTCCCAATGTTGTCATTACACTACCTTGTTCCACATACACACGCACACACACCATCCCCTGTGTGAGAAAGTTATCCCTTGGGTCCCTTTTAAATCTTCCCCCCCCACCGCTCCCCACCTCACCTCACCTTAAACCTATGCCCCTCTCATTCTGGGTTGCCCCACTTTGGGGAAAGCCCGCTTGGCTATTTACCCGATCCAAACGCCCCCTCCCCCCCACCAATCCCCTTTGTGATTTTTACACACGTCTGGAAGATTTTACGAACCTGGTTCTCCCACACTCCAGTGTGAAAATGTCCCAGCCTCTCTTTCCCGAGAGCTCAAACCCTCCTACCCTGGCAACTTCCTTTTCTGAACCCTTTCAAGTTTCACAACATCTTTCCGATAGGAAGGAGACCAGAATTGCACACAATATTCCAACAATGGCCTAACCAATGTCCTGTACAGCCGCAACATGACCTCCCAACTCCTGTACTCAATACTCTGACCAATAAAGGAAAGCATACCAAACGCCTTCTTCACTATCCTATCGACCTGCGACTCCACTTTCAAGGAGCTATGAACCTGTACTCCAAGGTCTCTTTGTTCAGCAACACTCTCTAGGATCTTACCATTAAGTGGATAAGTCCTGCTAAGATTTGCCTTCCCACAATGCAACACCTCACTGTTTAACTCAATTCGATTCCATCTGAGCACTGGGTATGGTCAAACCTTTCTCTCTTGGCAAGAGTTTATCTCTGCTTTGTTTGAGTTCCTCATCGGTTTGGACATTTCAGTCATGTGTTCAATTTCCTTTGAAGTTTCTAATGGGACATACATACCATGCAGGTGATGCCCATCAGTGAATTCACCGTCCCCCTTCCACCCCACCATCCACCCAAAACACCCTCCACTATCAACATGCTGGGGGTTACCATCTCCAACAAGAGAGACAGAATCTAACCATCATCCCCTTGATATTCAATGGTGTTACCGTCACTGAATCCTCCCCCAACTATCAACATCCTGGGGGTTACCGTCTCCAACAAGAGAGACAGAATCTAACCATCATCCCCTTGATATTCAATGGTGTTACCGTCACTGAATCCTCCCCCAACTATCAACATCCTGGGGGTTACCGTCTCCAACAAGAGAGAATCTAACCATCGCCCCCTTGATGTTCAATGGCGTTACCATCACTGAATCCTCCCCCAACTATCAACATCCTGGGGGTTACCGTCTCCAACAAGAGAGAATCTAACCATCGCCTCCTTGATGTTCAATGGCGTTACCATCACTGAATCCCCCCCCCCCAACTATCAACATCCTGGGGGTTACCGTCTCCAACAAGAGAGAATCTAACCATCGCCCCCTTGATGTTCAATGGCGTTACCATCACTGAATCCCCCCCCAACTATCAACATCCTGGGGGTTACCGTCTCCAACAAGAGAGAATCTAACCATCGCCCCCTTGACATTCAATGGTGTTACCATCACTGAATCCCCCCCCAACTATCAACATCCTGGGGGTTACCGTCTCCAACAAGAGAGAATCTAACCATCGCCCCCTTGATGTTCAATGGCGTTACCATCACTGAATCCCCCTCCACTATCAACATCCTGGGGGTTACCATCTCCAACAAGAGAGAATCTAACCATCGCCCCCTTGATGTTCAATGGTGTTACCATCACAGAATCCCCCCCCAACTATCAACATCCTGGGGGTTACCGTCTCCAACAAGAGAGAATCTAACCAACGCCCCCTTGATGTTCAATGGTGTTACCGTCACTGAATCCCCCCCCAACTATCAACATCCTGGGGGTTACCATCTCCAACAAGAGAGAATCTAACCATCGCCCCCTTGATGTTCAATGGTGTTACCGTCACTGAATCCCCCCCACTATCAACATCCTGGGGGTTACCGTCTCCAACAAGAGAGAATCTAACCATCGCCCCCTTGATGTTCAATGGTGTTACCATCACTGAATCCCCCCCCAACTATCAACATCCTGGGGGTTACCGTCTCCAACAAGAGAGAATCTAACCATCGCCCCCTTGATGTTCAATGGTGTTACCATCACTGAATCCCCCCCCAACTATCAACATCCTGGGGGTTACCGTCTCCAACAAGAGAGAATCTAACCATCGCCCCCTTGATGTTCAATGGCGTTACCATCACTGAATCCCCCCCCAACTATCAACATCCTGGGGGTTACCGTCTCCAACAAGAGAGAATCTAACCATCATCCCCTTGATATTCAATAGTGTTACCGTCACTGAATCCTCCCCCAACTATCAACATCCTGGGGGTTACCGTCTCCAACAAGAGAGAATCTAACCATCATCCCCTTGATATTCAATGGTGTTACCGTCACTGAATCCTCCCCCAACTATCAACATCCTGGGGGTTACCGTCTCCAACAAGAGAGAATCTAACCATCGCCCCCTTGATGTTCAATGGCGTTACCATCACTGAATCCCCCCCAACTATCAACATCCTGGGGGTTACCGTCTCCAACAAGAGAGAATCTTAACATCGCCCCCTTGATGTTCAATGGTGTTACCATCACTGAATCCTCCCCCAACTATCAACATCCTGGGGGTTACCGTCTCCAACAAGAGAGAATCTAACCATCGCCCCCTTGATGTTCAATGGCGTTACCATCACTGAATCCCCCCCCAACTATCAACATCCTGGGGGTTACCGTCTCCAACAAGAGAGAATCTTAACATCGCCCCCTTGATGTTCAATGGTGTTACCATCACTGAGTTCCCCCCCCCCCCCAACATCCTGGGGGTTACCGTCTCCAACCATTTCCAAATGGTGCCCTATGTGCGAACCGTTTCAACATTGGGGGAGGTGGGTGGGAAGCGGGGTGGTGTTGTGAGAGTCCCGTCGGCTCGGTCGTTGAGGGGGGTGCAGGGTTGGTACCCTTTGGCTGTTTCCCTTTCTCCGGCAGGTACTACGAGACGGGCAGCATCATGCCAGGCGTCATCGGGGGCTCCAAGCCCAAGGTCGCTACTCCCGCGGTTGTGGACAAGATTGCCGAGTACAAGCGCCAGAACCCCACCATGTTCGCCTGGGAGATCCGCGACCGCCTCTTGGCGGAGAGCGTGTGTGCCAACGACACGGTGCCCAGCGTCAGCTCCATCAACCGGTAAGGATCGCGGCTCACCCCACCATGCCCGTCGGCGTGGCACCGTTCCCATCCCAACCATCCCTCAGAGGGCCTGCGGAGATGGGCACTGCCCGCTTGGCGCCCACCCCCACGTCGAGCTCCCTCTACTCCCATGAACCAAAAGCTCCCTCTACACCGTCCCCGGCGTTTCCGTCCCCCCCTCAGCCTGGTGCAACTGGAACCCCCAGACGTTGGCATCGCTTGGGCCGTGAGAGCCAAAAACCCTTCGGCGCCAACGGTGACAGACCAGATGGTGCCCACTGCCTGAAACAGGGAGAGGTTTCAATTCCGATGAGTATATCCCTCTATCCATGAAGGACTCCCAGCTCAGGAATGTTGCTACATCCCTCTGGAGCAGCTCGGATTTGAACCCAGATCCCTGCAGCACGGAGATAGAGGGCATTGCCGCTGTACCCACTCAGTCCCCGGGTAACATTCGATGCCCTGGCGAGATGGTTTGAGTTCCGGGGTTGATTGTAAGTGTGGCATATTCCTACAGGGAATCACGGAAAACCAATGGGGAGAAGGAAAGGCAAGCTAATGGGGAGAACAGGTCAAAGTGAAAAGCTAAAGGAGGTCTCGTTGTTGCCCTTATAGGATCATACGGACCAAGGTGCAGCAACCGTTCCATTTGCCTCTGGAAGACCACTCTCGAACGCTCAGTCCCACACACACACTGGGTAAGTCCAGGCTGTGAGGGGCACTGAGGGAGTGTAACACCCCCTAGACCCCCCCACCCCACCCCCGAATCTGCAGCCTGCAACCCACCACCACTTTCCCTGCAGTGTGTTCATTCCTCTGTGTGCATCTACGTGGGTCTGCATGGGTGTGTGTAGGTGTGTGTGTGTAGGGGTGTGTGTGTGTAGGTGTGTGTGTGTGTGTGTGTAGGTGTGTGTGTGTGTAGGTGTGTATACATGTGTGTATGCGAGTGTGTGTGTATTAGTGTGTGCATATGTTAGAGTGCGTGTGTGTGTGTGAGTGCATGTGTGTGAATGTGAGTGCGTGTGTATCTGCTTGTGTGCATGTATGTGTGTGTATTAGAGTGTGTGTGAGTGCATGTGAGTGAGTGTGTGTATGTGTGTGTGTATCTGCATGTGTGTGGGTACTTGTGTGTGTGTGTGTATTAGCGTGTGCGTATGTTAGAGTGTGTGGGTGTGTGAGTGTATGCGTGTGTGTGAGTGTGTGTCTGTGTATGTGTCTGTGGGTATCTGCATGTGAGTGCGCACACGCGTGTGTCTTGCATGAGTGTCTGTATATGTATGTGTGAGTGTTCGCGAGTGTGTGGGTGAGTTTGTGAGCATGTGTGTATGTGTGTCTGCACGCGCATGTGTGTCTGTGCGTGTATCTGCGTGTGTGTGAGAATGAGTGTGTGTGAGTGTGTGTGAGAGTGTGCGTGAGAGTGTGCATGTGTGTGTCTGTGTGTGTGTGAGAGTGTGTGTATATCTATGTGTGTGTCTGTGTGTGTGAGTGTGAGAGAGGGTGTGTGTGTGAGTTTCTGTGTGTGTAAGTGTGTCTGTGTGCGAATGTGTGTGTCTGTGTGTGTATGTTTGTCTGTGTATGTGTGTATGAGAGTGTGAGTGTGTGTGAGTGGGTGTGTGTCTGTGTGTCTGAGTGGGTGTGTGTCTGTGTGTGTGAGAGGGAGTGTGTATATGTGTGAGAGTGTGTGTGTGTGAGAGTGTGTGTGTTTGTGTCAGAGTATGTGTGTGTGAGTGTGTGTGTATGTGTGAGAGTGTGTGTGTGTGAGTGTGTGTGTGAGTGAGAGTGTGTGTGTGTGTGAGAGAGTGAGTGTGTGTGTGAGTGTGTGTGTGTGTGTGAGAGTGTATGTATGTGAGAGAGGGAGAGTGTGTGTGAGAGAGAGTGTGTATGTGTGAGAGAGGGAGTGTGTGTGTGAGAGTGTGTGTGTATGTATGTGAGAGAGGGAGAGAGTGTGTGTGTGAGAGAGGGAGAGTATGTGTGTGTGAGAGAGGGAGAGTGTGTGTGTGTGAGAGAGGGAGAGTATGTGTGTGTAAGAGAGGGAGAGTGTGTGTGTGAGAGAGAGGGAGAGTGTGTGTGTGTGAGAGAGGGAGAGTGTGTGTGTGAGAGAGAGAGTGTGTATGTGTGAGAGAGGGAGAGTGTGTGTGTGTGAGAGAGAGGGATTGTGTGTGTGTGAGAGAGGGATAGTGTGTGTGTGTGTGAGAGAGGGAGAGTGTGTGTATGTGAGAGAGGGAGAGTGGGTGTGTGTGAGAGGGAGAGTGTGTGTGTGTGAGAGAGGGAGAGTGTGTGTATGTGAGAGAGGGAGAGTGTGTGTGTGTGAGAGAGGGATTGTGTGTGTGTGTGTGAGAGAGGGAGAGTGTGTGTATGTGAGAGAGGGAGAGTGTGTGTGTTTGAGAGAGGGAGAGAGAGTGTGTGTGTGTGTGAGAGAGGGAGAGTGTGTGTATGTGAGAGAGGGAAAGTGTGTGTGTGTGTGAGAGAGGGAGAGTGTGTGTTTGAGAGAGAGGGAGAATGTGTGTATGTGAGAGAGGGAGAGAGAGAGTGTGTGTGTGAGAGAGAGGGAGAGTGTGTGTGTTTGAGAGAGGGAGAGAGAGTGTGTGTTTGAGAGAGAGGGAGAGTGTGCATGTGTGAGAGAGGGAGAGTGTGTGTATGTGTGTGTGAGAGAGGGAGAGTGTGTGTGTGTGAGAGAGGGAGAGTGTGTGTGTGTGTGAGAGTGTGTGTGTGTGAGAGAGGGAGAGTGTGTGTGTGTGTGTGAGAGAGAGGGAGAGTGTGTGTGCGTCTTTCAGGGACAATGTTTCAGTCGCTGAAAGTCTTGTTTCATTCTTACTTGAGTTACACAGTTACGAATTACCAATTTGCCTGGTCTGCATTCTACTTCCGTTTAAAAAAAATTGGGCACAGATTGAAACGTTCTTGGCTAGAAGAGTCTCCTTTCTGTTTACTTTGACGGTAAGTGAGGGACCACTGTTTCAGAGGAGGGACGGGGAGAGGGACTTCGGTCTGCTTATACATCGAGTCAACCCGTTAGAGCATCAAAGCTTTTGAAAAGGTGTTTTCCCTGTAGGGATGGTGTCCCATAGGAGCTGGCTACATTCGATGCAGTTAATGTTGGTTCATGCAGGGGAAGAGTGATCATAATTCGATCAACATTCGCAAACCGGGGTGGGTGGGGTTGGGGGGGGGGGGTGTTGGGACGATCTAAAACCCAGAGGGAGGGCTGTTCTGAAGACACAAGCTGCCCGAGGTGGATTGGTGGTGGTGGGGGTGGCGGAATCGCTTCAGAGCTTGACTCCGGGAGAGGGTGACATTTTCAGCTCACTCCGAAATGTGCTCGGGGAGGGGGGTCCCACGTTTATTTCAGCTGCTGCTTCCAGCCCGGGATCTTTGCGGTCGCTCCTTGAGACCTCAGAAGTCTGGACAGATCGCAGGCTGGTGGCTCCTCAGTCCATGGGAAATTTTGCAGGGACAGAGAGAGAGAGAGAGAGAGAGAGAGAGAAAAGATTTATAGCTTGGCTTACGGTCAGAGGAAACTTTGGCAACACACCTTTTGCGAAACGTTTGGATCGGGATTGTCAAAAATGCCCACCCAGATCTCCGCTGATAAAGCCTCTTTTTAACCGGGCAATTTATTAACATGCATCGTGGGACGTTTCGCAGTTTGACAGAATCCAGCCGCACCTTTGAACACGAAGTCAGCTTTAGAGTCATAGAGATGGACAGCACGGAAACAGACCCTTCAGTCCAACCTGTCCATGCTGACCCAGATATCCCAACCCAATCTAGTCCCATTGAGAGTCATAGAGGTGTACAGCACGGAAACAGACCCTTCCGTCCACGGCCCCAAACGTTCGCAGAGAATCAATGTTGTCCTCAATTGGCAAGGGTGGATCATTCGTACGTTTGGTGAGGTGTTCTCTATTCCCTAGTCCCATGAAGGGTCACTCGACGTGAAAGGTGGACTCTGGTTTCTTCCCTATCCCGCTGAGCTTATCCATCTATCCTATCCCATCTCTGTGCCCAACGTTCTCAACGTTTCAATTCCTTACCCTGTCCTTAGCAGAGTCAGAGAGAGAAACGTACAGCATGGAAACAGACCCTTCGGTCCAACCCGTCCATGCTGACACAGAAATCCCAACCTAGTCTATGTGCCAGCCCACATCCCTCCAAACCCTTCCTATTCATATACCCATCCAAATGCCTCTTAAATGTTGCAATTGTACCAGCCTCCACCACATCCTCTGGCAGCTCATTCCATACACGCACCACCCTCTGTGTGAAAAAGTTGCCCCTTAGGTCTCTATTATATCCTTCCCCTCTCACCCTAAGCCCTCTAGTTCTGGACTTCCCCCACCCCAGGGAAAAGACCTGGTCTTGTCATCATAATTCGATCGGCATTCGAAACTGAGGCTGAAGCTGTTTAGAACCAGAGGGAGGGCTATTCTGAAGACACAAGACGTGAATTGTCCAAGGTGGATTGGGATTAGAAATCATGCCCCCCATGATATTATAAACCTCACTCCTCAGCCTCCGATGCTCCAGGGAAAACAGCCCCAGCCTATCCCGCCTCTCCCTGTACCTCAAACCCTCCAACATCCTTGTCAATCTTTTCTGAACCCTTTCACAACATCTTTCCGATAGGAAGGAGACCAGAATTGCACGCAATATTCCAACAGTGGTCTAACCAATGTCCTGTACAGCCGCAACATGACCTCCCTACTCCTGTACTCAATACTCTGACCAATAAAGGAAAGCATACCAAACACCTTCTTCACTATCCTATCGACCTGCGACTCCACTTTCAAGGAGCTATGAACCTGCACTCCAAGGTCTCTTTGTTCAGCAACACTCCCTCGGACCTTACCATTAAGTGTATAAGTCCTGCTAAGATTTGCTTTCCCAAAATGCAGCACCTCACATTTATCTGAATTAAACTCCATCTGCCACTTCTCAGCCCATTGGCCCATCTGGTCCAGATCCTGTTGTAATCTGAGGTAACCCTCTTCGCTGTCCACCACACCTCCGATTTTGGGGTCATCTGCAAACTTGCTAACTATACTTCTTATGTTCACGTCCAAATCATTTATGGAAATGACGAAAAGCAGAGGACTGTGCTGTTCTTGACGTGGATTCGCATATTAGGTCAGACCGAACAAAGGAGGTCAGTTTATCTTGACTGCAACAGATCAAACGGGTCACTCGGTCAAATGATCGTGACTCCAGGTTACGTCGTCGATTCCGCCCCGGAACCCCGTCCGATTCAGTCGTGCCCGATCTGAACTCCGTCCAGTGACCGTCCAGCTCTCATCTCAACGCCAGGCTGGACACCTCAGAGAAAAGCCGCTCCTGTTTTGCGTGCTCTCCTCGCCCAAGATGGTGTCTTGGGATGACCGTGTTGGCGGTGGCCTGGTTTTTATGACTTTCGGCTCGGGTACAAGCGAGCGGGTCATTTTCCCGCACGCTCGACGTCGTCTCTGACAGGCAGCGCTGGGGTTTGGGGACGTGGGACCTTTTACGTGGCCCGTCCCGCTCTCTGACCTTGCCGACGGTGAGACGGGGTGGGGGGGGGGGGGAGGCCACTGGAGGTGGGTTACTGGATTCCCGGGTCGGTTGGGGGTCAGGGAGGTGGGGGAGGCTGGGGGGGGGGGGGGGTGGGGGAGGAGGAAGGAGGCAGGAGAGCGGACACAAGGAACATCGGACCAGCCTATTCCCCGCTCCGATGGCACTGCAGCCTAACCCGGGGAAGATGGGAGCCGCACGGGAGGATACATGCGGCCCTCATTCTCAGCGCTGACCCCCTCATCCGAGTGCGGTTTGCCAGAGAGATCAGATCCCCATCCTATCTCGGACGCATCCGAGGCCTTCTCAATCCGGAAGCTTCCAGGGCGAATGGGAAAAGCAATTTTGACGCCTTCCCTCCATTTTGATTTGATTCTTGGCATCTATGAGCTATTTTTCTTTGACCCCACCCCCCACCTGGACAGGATCTGTTCCTTTTCTTTCCGAACCGCTGGAAAGACCCGGAGTCCGGATGCTCCAATCGGGAGGGCGTGCGATCCGGGAGCAGGGATGAGGCCATTCAGCCCCTCCTCCGCCAACTCCGATGCGTCTCGAGCATAGGCCCACCATTAGGAATGTCGGGGGTGGGGGTGGTGGGGAGGCCGAAAGGGGCTGGGAGATAAATGGGAAGGGGGGGGTGAGACTGGGGGGAGGGTAGAGAGCTGTGGAAGGTGAGGATAATGGTGATAGGTTGGAGAGGAAGGGTGGAGCCGATAGGTGGGAAGGAAGAGGGGCATTTCAAAGAGGGCAGTGCTGAGATGGAGGGTTGGATCTGGAGGTGGGGGGGGCACAGGAGATGAGGAAACTGGTGAAGGGGATGTCGATGCCGTGCGGTTGGAGGGTCCCAGGGCACAAGGTAAGGCGTCCCTCCTCTGGGCATCGGGTGGCTAGGATTTGGCAGCGGACGAGGCCCAGGACTTGCCCGTCCTTGGCTGCGTGCGTCCCAGAACGTTCCCTGAAATAATCCCACCAGTCCCGTCTCCCTGATCTGGAGGAGACCGGATCGGGAGCAACGGACCAACAGATGCGGGAGGATCCTTTTGGGGGTCTCGGGTGGAGGTGACGGGGTGGGGGGGAGGGGGTGCCAGGCGTGGGCCGCAGGGTTTAGACCTCTTGCTGTGCTGTGCCAAGGGCGGGTAGGGTGGGGGCGTTGACCTAACGAGGGAGCCCCGGAGGGAGTGCTCTCCGCGGAATGCAGGTAGGGACCGAGAGGGTGGTGGGGTCCGATTGTAGGTGGTGGGAATGGCGGCGGATGATCCAAAGGTTGGTGGGAGGACCAGGGAGGGGGAGGTTTCGATCCTTGTTGCGGTTGGAGGGATGGGCTCCCTTCACGAGCCAATCCCCAGTGTCATCTCCAGAATATCCGTCTAGTGGATAATGTGAGGTGCGGGGGCAGGAGGGGGGGGAGGGGAGGAGGGTGCGGGAAATTCGGGAGAGCTGACATCTTTTCATTTTCCTTCCGGTCTCGCCCCCGCCCCCCCCCCCGCAGTCCCGAATTCGACAGTCACGCCCCCCGAATCACCTCCTGCCAGTGACTCGTTGGGTTCTGCCTACTCCATCAATGGCTTGCTCGGGATCGCGGTGAGGAGGGGGAAGAGGAAACGGAGCGACGGTAAGATGGAGGAGGGGTGGGGGGGTGAACGGACGGCGATGTACCCACGGGATGGTCGGGGAGGGTGAGGGACAGGGACGGGGAGGGGGGGAAGAGCAGTGAGGCGGAACAGAGAGGGATCTGGGTGTGCAACGATGTAGATCCCTCAAAGTTGGCACCCACCAGATAGGGCTGTTCAGAAAGCACGTGGGTGTTTTTGGCTTTCATTGACAGGGGGATCGGGTTTAAGAGGTTTTGCTGCAGCTCTGGGAGTCCCTGGTGAGGCCGCACTTGGCACATTGTGACCAGTCGCCCGACCGCAGGAAAGACACAGAGGCTTCGGAGAGGGGGCAAAGCAGGTTCCCAGGATGCTGCCCGGACTGGAGGGCTGGCCGTGTGAAGGAAGGTTGAGGGAGCTCGGACTTGTCTCTCTGGAGAGGAGGAGGAAGAGGAAGAGAGGAGACCTCCTCGAGGTGTACAAAATAACCAGAGGAGAGTCAGTAGGCAGAGACTTATCCCAAGGCAGGATTGCCTGGTACGAGGAGTCATAGTTTGAAGATTTTAGGAGGAAGGTATAAAGGAGATGTCAGGGGTAGGTTATAATATTAGGATTAAACCTCGGCTCAACAGTGTGGCCGAAGGGCCTGTTCTGCGCTGTACTTTTCGATGTTCTGTGTTCTCACGTACGTGACCCGCACGTGCCCAAGAATGGAATCGAACCGGGATGGGGAAAGTGGGGGGGGGGGGTGGGCTTTGCGTTGAAGTGAATTGTCCCGTGTACCGAGACACAGTGAAAAGCTTTGTTTTGCACACAATACAGGCAGGTCACAGAGTTAAGGAGCATAGATGAGTAAATAATAGGTAAACAGCAGCAAAAACACAGGTCCAGGCGAATGTTAAGGGTTTGTGAGCCCATTCAGTGTTCTACCAACAGTCGGGTAGAAACTGTTCCTAAACCAGCTGGTGTGTGTGTGTGTGTGTGTGTGTGTGTGTGTGTTCAGGCTTCTGTAGCTTCTCCCCCGATGGTAGAGGTTGGAGAAAAACATTGCCAGGGTGGGATGGTGCTTTGAGAATGCTGGCGGCCTTTTCCCTGACCGCGGGCCTGGTAGATGGATTCTATCGATGGGAGGTTGGCCTTTGTGATTGTCGGGGCCGAGTTCACCCCCTCTCTCTGTAACCGTCTCCGATCTGGAATGGGTACACAGTTGCCGTACCAGGTCGCGATACATCCAGACAGAACGCTCTCGATGGCCCACCTATAAAAGTTGGCGAGGGTATTCGCCAAATTTCCTCAGCTGCCTGAGGGTGAAGAGACATTGTTGGGCCTGTGGAACCAGTGCGTCCACATGAAGAGTCCAAGAAAGCTTGTTGTGGATGACCCACTCCCAGGAGCTTGACACTCTCCACTCGTTCCACCTCTGTGCTGTTAATGTGTGTGGGGGGGGGGGGGGGGGGGCATGAGTAACATCCCGCTGGGCGTCAGTAGAGTTCCTTGGTTTTGCCGACATTGAGAGATCGGTTGTTCTCAGCCAGGCCTTCCATCTCCCGTCTGTTTCATCGCCATCTGAGATTCGACCGACTGTGGTGGTGTCGTCAGCGAATGTGGGAAGGGCATTAGCCTGGTATTTGGCGATGCAGTCATGGGTATACAATGGGTACAGTAGGGGGCTGAGTACGCACCCCTGGAGGGCATCAGTATTGAGTGTTAGTGAGGGTGAAATATTGCATCCCTGGCACTGTGGGGCTGGTTGTGCCACCCGGTCTCCTACAGCTACCTGCCAATTGCGTACTCGATTGGGTTCATCGAAGGAGATAGATTAAGTCAGAGCAGTAGGTGTTGTCAACACAGACTTTACCAAAGGTTAGATCTCATGGAATACAGTGAACACTTGAATATAGCTCAAAGGTAGAAGACAGAGGGTGGTGGTGGAGTGTTGTTTTTCAGACTGGAGGCCTGTGACCAGTGGAGTGCTACAAGGATCAGCGCTAGGTCCTTGACTTTTCATCATTTATATAAATGATTTGGATGCGAGCATAAGAGGTACCGTTAGTAAGTCTACAGATGACACCAAAATTGGGGGTGTAGTGGGTTACCTCAGATTACAACAGGATCTGGACCAGATGGGCCAATGGGCTGAGAAGTGGCAGATGGAGTTTAATTCAGATAAATGTGAGGTGCTGCATTTTGGGAAAGCAAATCTTAGCAGGACTTATACACTTAATGGTAAGGTCCTAGGGAGTGTTGCTGAACAAAGAGACCTTGGACTGCAGGTTCATAGCTCCTTGAAAGTAGAGTCGCAATAGATAGGATAGAACATAGAATGTAGAACATTCCAGCGCAGTACAGGCCCTTCGGCCCCTCGATGTTGCACCGACCTGTGGAACCAATCTGAAGCCCATCTAACCTACACCATTCCATTCTCCTCCATGTGCCTATCCAATGGCCATTTCAATGCCCCTAAAGTTGGCGAGTCTACCACTGTTCCACGGCCCCTACTACTCTCTGAGTAAAGACACTACCTCTGACATCTGTCCTGTATCTATCACCCCCTCAGTTTAAAGCTATGTCCCCTCGTGCTAGCCATCACCATCCAAGGGAAAAGGCTCTCACTGTCCACCCTATCGAACCCTCTGATTAGCTTATGTGGTGATAGTGAAGGCAGCATTTGGTATGCTTTCCTTTATTGGTCAGAGTATTGAGTACAGGAGTTGGGAGGTCATGTTGCGGCTGGACAGGACATTGGTTAGGCCACTGTTGGAATATTGCGTGCAATTCTGGTCTCCTTCCTATCGGAAAGATGTTATTAAACTGGAAAGGGTGCAGGAAAGATTGACAAGGATGTTGGAGGGGTTTGAACTAAAGGGAGAGGCGGGATAGGCCAGGGGCTGTTTTCCCTGGAGCGTCAGAGGCTGAGGGGTGACCTTATCAAGGGGCCCGGATAGACAAATTCTTTCTTCCTCCTGGGGATGGGAGAGTTCAGAACTTAGAGGGGTGTAGATTTAAGGTGAGGTGGTGGGGGGGCAAGATTTAAAAAGGAGTAACGAGGCAGGCTAGTCAAGAAATCTTGCTATCGATCGTCCATCCCCTTGGAAACTGTCTCCCCACCTCACCGCCCCCCCCCCCCCCCCCCCCATCAACTTCCAGACCTTTCCAGTCTGCGCAATGGAATTTTATCATCGGACTCAGATACCAGGGGGTGCAACGTCCCAGGGAACGCCAACCCCTCCTGAGCTTTCGGAGAGGGGGGGGTTGTTATCGGGGAACCATGTCGTTGCTAGGGTAGGCGGGGGGAACCATGGGTAGGCGGGGGGCAACGCAAAGACGTGTGGGTTTGCACGTCTGTTCTCTGGAACGGTTCAGGTGAAGACTGGGGGTGGGTGGGTGGGGGGGGGGCGGCTGTGTGGCGGAGGGGGTGTGTGATTTCCAACGCGCACCCCGGCCGAGAGTTTTGGGAAAAGTCAAATCCCTACGGAAATCAGGAGCAGGGAAACGTGGCGAAGACTTGGGAAGGTGGGGGGGGGGCGAATTCTCCGGGCATCCGCTCGGTTGGCGTGGCCTAACTGCCAGTTCTGCTCCCCTTCCGCCTGTAGACGGGCAGGCGAGGAGTGGCACTCCTGGCAAGCAAGTGCGGGCAGAGGCCTTCACCCGGCCGAGGGAGGACCCGGACTGCGTCTTCGAGAGGTCGCCCTACCCAGAGCTCTACGCCAAGGGCGATCAGGTAAGCCAATCGCGAGAGGGGTCTTGAAGAGCGGGAGAGAGATCGGGACAGACCGGGGTTTCGGAGTGGGGACGGGGCGGGTAGCTTTCATATTTGGCCACGTCCCCTCCATTGGGGGAGTGGGGTCAACTGTCGTGCCAACACCCCTCCCCCCCACTTAAGGTGGGCATTGTGCTGCTGCCAATCCTCCTGAGAGGAAAGCCCAGGGGTCTTTGGCAACTGGCTCAGTGCCCGTCGCCAGTACGCATGGGTTGGCGCCCAGTTGTCTCCCACTGCGCCCAGGGTTCGGAGTGGCAGGGCCCCCTGAGGGAGGGGGCGGTTCCAGCTGCGGTGCTAACGCCACTCTCCTTGCCTCCTCCCTCCCCCCGCAGGGCCCTCTGTACCCACCGGCATCGCTGAGCAACGGAGTCGAGGAAGGTGAGCGCGGGTCGACGCCTCCGTCTGCCCACATCGGCAGGGCGCCCCCTCAGGCCTACCAGGGAATGACAGGTGAGATGCCCGCCCCATGGGATTCTGGGAGCAAAAAAAAAAAACCGTTGCCAGGGCCGACCGGGCTTCGTCCTGTGGTATTCGGGGGTGAGGAATGAATCAATTGCGAGACGGCGCCAAATTTGTCCACGGCTCGAGAGGGGGAAATCGCTCACACCAGCTCTCCCTCTCTGCCCCCATTTAAGGAGCTTGGTTGCCTTCAAGAAATAAGCTCCCAGCATGCAACTGGAGACCACAAATCAGGCCAATCCGTGCTCCGCCTTCCAGGAGAAGTGACTCAAAATCCAAATTGCGGTCTTTTTCATTACGCCAAAACCCCCAGCAACGTCCTGGGAAATCTCCTCTGCAGACTTTATAATATCCTTCCTCACAGCCAAAGCGACCAGAACAGGACGTAATACCCTAGACCAGGCCTCACCAATGTCCTGTACAACCTCGACGTGACATCACAAACCTCCTCCCCCCCCCCGCCGACCCAGAAATCTGAGCAACGAAGGCTAAACCCCTTCCTTAACCGCTCTGTCTAAATGTGACGTGGATTGGAGCTGCATTCCGTTGAATATATCCAGTCGGAAAATCCATTCGGGATGGGTACTTGCATTTCACAGTGCAGGCAGCCAGATGAAACTGAACATGAGCCTGGGCACTAACGTTCCTCCGTCCCTCCACCTTTCGGATTTAACTTTTTGCTTGCTTTATCCTTGCTGCTCTAACTCAACGAATCCCCAACAGTGTGGAAACAGGCCTTTCGGCCCAAAGAGTCCACACTGACCCTCCGCAGAGTAACCCACCCAGACACATTCCCCTACCCTATTACTCTACACTTACCCCTGACTAATGCACCTAATCTGCACATCCCTGAGCACTATGGGTAATTTAGCACAGCAATTCACCCTAACCTGCACATCCTGGGCACTATGGGTAATTTAGCACGGCCAATCCACCCTAACCTGCACATCCCTGGGCACTATGGGTAATTTAGCATGACCAATTCACCCTAACCTGCATATCCCTGAGCACTTTGGGTAATTTAGCATGGCCAATCCACCCTAACCTGCACATCCCTGAGCACTATGGGGTAATTTAGCATGGCCAATCCACCCTAACCTGCATATCCCTGAACACTATGGGGTAATTTAGAATGGCCAACTCACTCGAACCTGCACACCCCTGGACACTAGGATGAATTGGCCATG